>NC_053452.1:71723934-72070756 GCF_015227805.2 Hirundo rustica
CCAGTTTTGCACTGGTTAGTGTGCACAGTATTGCTGCACTTTCATGTTTCATTCATTGGCCAAAAGCAAAGCCATAGGTCATGTCCTTCTCTGGTCTAAATTTTTGATTATTATCTAGGTAGAAATAAATTTGTCACCTTAAAGAATAATTTTTAATTTGTTTGACTAAATCAGCAATACCATTCTGTTCTACTTTCATCATATTCTCATGGAGATCTATTAGCCAGCATGGCTTAAGTTAGGATGGGATCTTTCTCTTTTAATTTTTAAGAAGGAAGGCAGAAGCTACCCAGGAAATTTTAAATTAATTATTTCATAGAGATTCTAGGTATATTACTAAATCAATAGCCCTGAAAACTAGATACATAATTACCAGTTATGTATTATTGCTCATACTGACTAAGAGATGAGCTGGGAAATGGACAAGCACGAAAGAAGGTAGGTCCCTCTCTATCTTCAGCAATTTACAGTCTAGAACCAATGTGCTAAAGAATGAAATGTAAGCACAGCTGATTAAATTGCTATGGGATATGAGCATCCTGTGACAAATCCAGCAGCTATCCAGTCTTCTGTAACCTAATTGGGTGCTAAAGAATCTGCAATTAAATATTAAGCTGACCAGATGTAATTAAAAGCATAACTGTTCTTATGTATCTGCAGAAAATACAGGAGCATTACTAGGAAATTGAAACTGTCTGTTCATAGTTACGTGTACCAGTCATTTCTTCCTCCTGTATATTACACAGGGTCTGTAATACAGATCCTGTGAGCACCATCAGCCTCTGCAGCCATCAGCTCTGTCCTCTTTCCAGATGAGTATAAACCTTGCCTTGTCCCATGAAAGTTACCCAAAGAGGAGGTGTTGAAATGGCCTGATGAAACAAACCAGTTATTGTGAGTCCTGGGGAGGAGAAGCATGAAGTAGTAGAGCTGTTTGTCAGCATTTCCTTTTCCCAGGATAATCAGTTGAGGTTACAGAGAATAAGGATGCAATATTTAAAACAAACACAAAGAGTGACTGTGAGAATGTGGGTCAGTGAATTTCCACCATTAATAAACAATAATTAGGGAGTTATCTCTCAGCTGTTCCACAAAAAGATAGATGAAGGAGAATGCGTAAGCTAAGCTAAGTCTTTATAAACATGCCCTTCCCAATATGTTATCAAGGAAACTACACTATTATGGGTTCAGGGGAAAAAAAAAAAAAAAAAGGAAAAAAAAAAAAAAGACAACCAGAAAGAGTAAGAATAATCAATATGAGATGAAACAAGGAATTGACTTTCTTAAACTCCTCTAATAAGATTATTCTTATTTAGAAGACTTCCTTCTCTGGGGGGCCAGAGTACCCACCTGCAGGTCAGACCTGCTGTCAGGAACCTGATTGCTTGTTCTGGGCCCTGGTGCAGGACACCACAGAAGGACCAACAGTGTCTTTGGATTATTGCTATCTGTTACTGCCTTTTCACCGTTACTGTGTACTTCTTATCCATCCGGACACAAGTGTTGCTGCCAAAAGAGAACTTGAGCAGATCAAAGGCAGCTGCCTGTGCTCTGAGCTGTGGTAAAGAACCAAGGTGGTGTTCCCCTTTGACCCTACCAGTTAAGGACATGGACATAATAGGAAAGGATGTATTATGCAGATCAAAGCCAGTATAGCTGGTGTCACAGGGAGAAACTTGGGCTTCTATGTCCATGGATTATTTTCTAGGATTGAGGACTGGTGGGAAGTGATGGCACCAGCATAAGAAAGGCAAGAGCACCTTTCCCAATAGTTTTGCTGTTGGGAAAGTTTTCTAAGCAGGTTCATCAAAGTATGCAGATCAAAGCCTGAAAAGAAGTGGGAAAACAGGTGCAATTTAAGATGCTAAGGGAAGCAAGGAAGGTACAGAGCAAAGAGCTGAACTTCTGGAGAGTGGACTTCAGTATGGTCAAGGAATAGGTCAGCAGGAATCACTAGGGAGCCAAGGGGAAAAAAAAAAAAAAAGAGATAGTCTTCAAATCAAATCTCCTTGAAGCACTAGAATGGACCCTTGCGATTGCACAAGAAGATGGGCAGATACAGTGGGAAGCCAGATTGGCTGAAGAGGAAAGTTCTAGCTGAGCTCAGACATAGAAAGGAGGTTACCAGGAAATCTAGCCACATCACTCAGGCATTCAAGAGTCAAATTAGGAAAGCCACACAGCTGGAGTCAAAACCACCAAGGAACATAGAGGACAACAAGAAGAGCTTCTACAGGTAAGCAGACCTGTAATGTCTGCTTACCTGTAGAAGCAAAATGTAACTCACTGCTACATAGTGCAGGCAAGATGCAAAGATACAGCAAATATGCTTGCAAAGGAAGCATCAAACATCAACAAATTGCATAGAAAGTAAAGTACTTAATACCTTGATTGCCTTGTTTTTTACTACCAAGGTCAGGTCTCTTGAGTCTAGTAGCAAATTGTGGGGACTGAGGCACTACCCATCCTATGGGAAGATCAAATTAGGAATAATTTAAGTATTTCTGGATATAGGACCAGGCAAAATGCATCCACAGAAGCTGAGACAGCTGATGTGTTTGTGAGAGTCTTTGTCATCTTTGAAAGGCTGTGGCAAGTGGGGAAGCTCCCCAGTTGCTGGTAAAAGACAAGTATTACATCAATATTTAAAAAAAATCGAGAAGGATGGTCTACAGCATGGTCAGCTCCTGGGAAAATGAAGGAACAAGTCCTCCACATTTTAGGCACATGAAGGATAGAATGATGACTGGGATCAGCCAGCAGAGTTTTATCAAAGTTCTACCATCCTTGACCAATCTGATTACCTTCTATGATGAAATGGCTGGCTCTGTGGATGAAGGGAGTAACAGATGTAGCTTATCTGAAGCAAGTACGCTGTCTTTTGTAGCTAAACTGAGGAGATGTGGGCTGGATAAGTATGCTGCAAGGGTAGTGAAAAACTGGCTGGACTGCTGGGATCAGAGTAGTGGTTAATAATTCAACATGTATTGGGCTTTTATTGCAAGTTTTGGTAGCAGGGGGCCTACAGTGTTCTTCTGTGGGAACGTGCTGTAAGCTTCCCCCATGTCCTCCAAAACGAACATCAGCCGGCTTCAAGATGGACCCACCACTGGCCAAGATCAAGCCCATCAGCAATGGTGATAACAGATTTTAGAAGGCGAAAAAAACACTGCAGAAACAGCAGCAGAGAGAAGAGTGAATATGTGAGAGCAACAGCCCTACAGACACCAAGGTCAGTGGAGAAGGAAGGGCTGGAGGTGCTCCAGGTGCCAGAGCAGAGATTCCCCCACAGCCCCTGGTGCATGGTGAGGCAAGATAGTCCCATGCAGCCCATGGAGGTCCATGGTGGAAGAGATATCCCCACCTGCAGCCTGTGGAGGAGCCTATGCCAGGAGAATGCCCAAAGGAGATTGTGGCCCTGTGGTAAGCCTACATTGGAGCAGGTTCCTGATAAGGCCAATGGTCCCATGGAGAGGGGTCCATGCTGGAGCAGGTTTTTGAAAGGACCTGTAGTCCCATGGAAAGGAATCCATGCTGGAGTAGTTTTCTGACAGGACCTGCGGTCCCATGGAGAGGAGTCCATGCTGGAACAGGAAGGCTGGCAGGACTTGTTACCCTGTAGCAGACCCATGCTGGAGCAACCTGTTCCTGAAGGACTGCACTCCATGGAAGGGACCCATGCAGGACCAGTTCATGGTAACTAGGGAGTGATCTCTCTCTGTCCTCACGTTGACCCCTGAGCCTTTCTTTACATTCTCTCTCCCCTGTCCAGCTGAGGAGGGAGTGCCACAGTGGCTTTGGTGGGAACCTGGCAGCCAGCCACCGTCAACCCATCACAAAGCCATGCAACACATTTATCATTGAACTGGACAAGGCGCTGGAACACACACCTGTTTGGGTTTTGGGTGATACAAGCTGGGCAGGGTGCAGTGATTGATATGCTGGAGGGCTGAGCTGTTATTCACAGGAATCTCAGCAAACAAGAGCATGCAAGAATCATGGAGTTCAAGAGAGGCAAATGCAAACTCCTGTGTAAGCAAGGAAATCAAGCATACGCTGGGCTACGTTAGACACGGTGTGGCCAGCAGCTCTAAGGAAGTGATTTCCAACAACCCTCTGCTCCCTTACCACTGACGAGGCCACTGGTAATTATACTTCTCATAGAATGAGGTAGACTTTAGGATTTTTACTTTTTTTCACCATCAACTCCAGCAGCCATTCTCCTATTTTACATGCATTGTATTCTTACTTTTTTCCCTGAGATATCAGTGATTTAATAGCTAACTCATATAACAAATGTACAAATACAACCAAGCGAAAAAGAAAACCAGAAAAACTTGCATCCAATATTGATTTTGAATTCACTACAAGGTCTTTGTAAATTTAAATCTCCATAAAACACATTATTAGTGAAGAAACCAATATATACCTGAGCTTCAGGACTGGATTTATCAACACTAGTACTACAAAATTAACGAAGTGAATTTGGAATCACTGAGAAAAATTCTTTCCCTGGGTAAGACAACTGAAGGTCATCCAGTCATATTAAAAACCCCCTTTGTCTGCAATAGAGAAATCCAGCGTTTTATTACAAATCAATAATATTTCTTTACAGAAATCTAAGGAAAAAACTGTGGTCTATGTCAGATGTAATAAGCCACGTGAGTTTACTGAGAATAGGAAATTACTTGATGACTTGGATGGGCAGGGAATAGTGGCTGCTGTCTCTGTGTCACCCTTGGCACTGTGTTTACCCACGTACCCGTATGGTATTTGGTACTTCATTGCAAGAGTAAATCAGGTTTCATAATATAGCTTATAGACCAAGTTGCAATGAGTCTAACTCAGATGCTTGGAATTACACAGTGTAACACAGAAAAGGAATGAAGTCCTTATTGAAATTATTTTAATATAGATCTGTACAACAAGAAGTGTTCTTACTGAGGTATAAAAGATTACTTGTCAACAAACAGCAGCTAATTCTGGTTTCAGTTCTGGGAGTTCCCAAGTGCTGGGTGACACATGGGTGCTTAGTGTCTTGTACTGAGGCTGGACTGCCCATGTCTCAGCAGCTGACATTTCAATGGTATTAACAAGGTAGGTTATTGGTGAAACCTCTTCTTGCCTAAAAGTAAACAACCTAAAGGCTGTTCCAATTGCCAAACAGCACAGGATTATTGTATTATCTTCCTTCTACTTTTGTGTTACTTTCTGGCTGTGCTGTGATTCAGCACTACGTTAGTGCTGATCTTTGGTCATAAGTGGCTAAATTTATGTATCAAACATAGCTGGAGCCAAACCTGTCTCATAGTGAGATAGTACTGACAAAGCCATTAACATTTTTGTCAGTATTCCAATAGAGAAAAAAAAGAAAAAAAAGTGTTGGGAATCATCATCCTACCACCTTTTGAATTCCCATCTATGATAAGAGAATACTTGACAGAAGAAGTATTACTTAGCATGCAGAGAGGTAAAAAGCTACCTAAGTGTGCAATGGGCTGTTGGCATTGTCAATATATTAAAAAAGAAAGCTTATGATCTGATCTATGTTCACAAGAAATCTCCACATGTACATACTGTGAAATTTTTAAAAGGGATATTTCGCTTCCTCATCACTAAGACCAGGATGTCTTCACGAGTCTACAACAAAGTAGCAAAACCAAGAAATGTTGTTCAAGGTAAATAATAAGCAGCAGACCTAGAACTAGGATTTCATCATGTCTAGTCACTTGGTTTAGCAATAAAAGATTTTTTTCATAGTCTGAAATATGACTTAGGAATTTTAAATTAGTACTAAAATAGGAAATGTGGGTTGGAACTAGATTATCTTCAAGGTCAATTTCCAGTGCAAATCATTCTGTGATTCAATGAAATCAGCAAAGTAAAAAAAGTTAACAATGGAAGACTAGGACAGTTGTCAGCACACCTCAGTTATTTAGACAAGAAAGAGATTAAAACCAGTCCAGACAATTTCCAAATATATTCACTGTTACAGAAAAGAAATATCCAGTAGATGAGGAGAGCATGAAAGGAGAATTACATCCTGATAAGAGCAATTTTTTTGCTTCCACAAACTTATAAATTAAAATTGTATCTGGAAAACATTAAGTGCTATCTTGTAATATTTCCGGGAAGTTCTCAGATGAATGAATCAGCTTCTTGTGTAATTAATCAAATTAACTCTTCATTGGGAGTAGGCAACAATGAATTATTTAGCTAGATATAAATAGCAGCTTTATGAGTTTCATTTGACTCTTACTCACTGTTGCATGTTAAAAGGTGTACATTAATGATTCCCACAATTTGCTTTTGTTTACACACTCAAAAGACAGATCTAGAAAATTGAAGTATGATTTGCTTTCTATTGAAAACTGTTAGGGAAGTGAAGGGAAAACAGCAGTAGTGATTGTTGATCAGTTGCTAATGAAGCAACATTGGAACAGGTAAAGTTTCACATATCTGTGTGTTTTGCCAATGATTTAACGGAGACTGGATTTTGCAGAAAAGGAGCCAGGACTGAATAAATGGAATCTTTTGTCCACCCACCAAGGCTATTTGTTATATATCCATGTATGTATAACTGACATAAATATATACATTATATACTTACAAGTTATCCTTACTTTGTGGTATGTGTAGGTGACATAAAATACCAATTCTATGAAAGCACCATTAAATTTATTCCATGTGATCAAAGCAATGAATATCAGTAATCCCTGTTCTAGTAAAATACAGAGGGAAATAGAATTTCATGTTTTATTTCAGGTAACTTTTCAGCAATCAAATTCTGGCATGATTTGCTTTTACCAATAGGTTCTAACTTTGCAGTTACTCCTGCTTTGGGAAGGGGTGTTGGCCTAGATGTCAGGGAAGAACTCCAGAGGTCCCTTCCGACATAAATGATACACTGATTCTGCAGATCTTCATCTGCATTACCATTACACAAAAACATAACTGCCCACAAATACATAAATCATCTGTTCAATTTCTCTTATTTTACTAGAATTCATGCATCTTTAATTATAATCTTGTTCTTTACAAGCATCTTCACATTCCATATGTACTCAGTAACAGGTATTTTGATTCAGCTGCCATTAGGCAATGACTCACTCTGTGTTGTCTGATGATGACGTTTAAAATGAGGGAATACTGCTCGAGGATCTTTGGAACTGGAAATATGTTTGAGGAACCCTTCCCCTTCCAATTTAGACAAGTCAATTGTGCCAGGTGATGGTGCAACTTAAAGTATTAGATAGCTATGTGGAAAACAGTATGTCAAAGAGGTAATTCCTTTTTTATTGTATTTATTTTGACATTACATTCTGGCAATTACTTTTAATGTTTTGATTCAAATTCTTTATTTGTAGTCAGAATAACCGAAAAGCTGGCATTCACTTCAGGTTCAATTTATTGGTTCAATAGTCACATTATATTTCGTGTTTATCTACAACCAACTTTGTCTCAGTAGCAGAGCCTCCTTCATCTACAGAACTATTGCCTTTAAGCTCTCACATGGACATTGTATCTTGCTGTATCTGTGTCTGGTAACTGCACCAGCAGGATGTTTAAATAGGAAGTTAATTTAAATAGCAAGTTATCTCACTTTATTACTTGACTGAGTTTTATTTTCTACCTGACTTCTTGTGTCTAGATCCATTGAAAGACTTGCGCGCTCAATGGAGTTCAGTTTTCAGCCTATGAAGTGGAATCTATATGCCTGAGTCAGATGCCTATGTTCCTTATGTTACACACAAGAGAAAAATGCAAAAGTAAATGTTTAATCTGCTTGGTAGTGTTCATAAGTAATCAACAGAATGCTGACTGCACAGTCTAGCTGGCCAGCGTTGTGCTTCAAGAGCTGTAGTGGGGGTTAAGTAAGACCTCAGGAGGTGGGCACAGGCAGCATCAGGAAGGAGCCACATCCTAACAGTATCACTGATAATAGCTTGCAGACTCTTGCCTGCCTGTGAGAAATAAATGACCTGACATAACCTTTAGTGACGCTGCTACAACGATCAGTCAAACCCTTCAGCCTACAGATGCTACCAAAACCACCCTTTTCTACAGGAGAGCTTTGGGGAGTTCACAGGAGTAAAGGGCAAAGACTAACCCTCCTTGATTTCCTGTAGGGATATCCATATGTGCAAGCTTTCTGAAAGCTTGCAAATCTTGTAATGAGGAAAAACCTTTGTTAAATATATATATATATATATATAAAATTTATTTTTTTTTAATTTGTTTGTTTGGTCAGGGTTTTCTGTTTGTTTGTCTGTTTTTCCAGTGGTGCTGGCATCTCACAGCAGCTCCACTGGCCAGTGAATCCTCCTGAGACTGGTTTCAGCAAACCTCTAACAGGGGGTTAAGGGGGTTCCTTGCAGAAACACACAGAGAAGCCTTTAGTAAATGTGCAGTGTTTGCGGGTTGGATGTCTGTAATTGTGGGATCAGTTCTATGCATGTCTCCTGCCATTCCAGGTCTGCAAGACAATAATTTCCACACCATCCACACTAATTACAACTGTTGTGAGTGCACAGACAATACTTCTGGAGGATCCTCTCTCCTTCCACCATCATGCCCGACACGTGCAAGGTGAGCATAGTTGCCCATATTCAGGAGTGTAAGGGAATGGGTCCCTTCAGAGCATAAAGCAATTATCCCATGTGCTCTGTGCCTTCTTTCCCTGTCCTTGGGGCAGGCCATACCAAATACTAAGTTTTCTCCTGGTTTACAGCAGTCTACCTCCTTTTTAAATCAATGGATGACAGAAAACTTCAGAGAGAAGGCAAGGAAATCTTCCTTGTGTATGTCCCAAATCACAAAAGCGCCACAGCTTAACTTTTTGCTTATAGAGCACTAGCAAAAGAGATAATTTTTTGTTAGGCCTCATGTTTGGAATATTGTTTTACCTGAAAGAGGTCATCGCTATGATCTTACTTAAACTGGGAAAAAATTAAAACAAGCCTTTCAGACTTTTCTAATCTTTCAGATTACTAAAAAAATACTAGAGCTCTGCAAATCACACTGTCGGCTCAGCAACACCCTAACCTATTAAAATGCCAGTCTTTGGGTAAACCCCACCGAAATTCCGTAACAATTGCAGTTTAGCTCCCGAACTCCCGAAGACTCCTTCAGCAGCCGTGGCCACTGCATGACATCTGGCGGCCACAAGGCAGCATGGCCAGAACGTGGCACTACTGAAACTGCCGCCCGTGCACCCGCTGGAACCGCACTGTGTCAGCTCTCGTCCCAACGCGCCCAAACACCCGCTCTGGGATGTTCGCTGCGGTTGTACACCGCGCCACGGAACAACCCAGCTTTGACAACTGCTAGTGTGTAGCACAATAGGATACACATCTTCCTTGGGAGTTATGTCCCCTGCCACCGGTGCTGATCTTCCCCTGCACTCCTACAGTTGTAGGACACCGAGATGGGGATTTGCAGAGTGACAGCATTGTAGGAGAGGTGGAATTCACTGTGAACTTGTCCCTACTGAGTTGATAAAAACCAATCCAGAACGATGCTTTGGTATGCAAGAGGTGTCACTGGCAGCAACGGGTACTCCTCATGGAGTATGGTATATAATCACAAAATTACAGAACATGAAGGGTTGGGAGGGATCTTAAATGTTATCTAGTCCCAGTCTGCCCTGCCACGGGCAAGAACAAGTCCCTCTGGACCAGGTTGATCAAGGCCTTATCCAACCTGGCATTGAACACTGCCAGGCTGGGGCACCCACAACCTCCCTGAGCAACCTATTCTAGTGCCTCATTGCCCTCACAGTAAGGAATTTCTTCCTAATACCCTAACTAAATTTCCCATCTTTCATTTTGTACCCATTCTTCCTTGTCCTATCACTACAGTTCCTGACTAGAGTGCCTTTTTGGCTTCCCAGTAGGCTACTTCAGATACTGGAAGGTTGCCATGAGGTCCTCACACAACCTTCTCTTCCCCAGGCCGTTCAGCCCCACCTTTCTCAGCTTGTCTTATGTAGGGGAGGGGCTCCAGCCCTCGTATCAACTTTGTGGCCTCCTCTGGACTTGCTCCATCTGTCACAGTGGGTAAGATCTACTACAGAAAAAGTCACAGAATATTCTGAGTTAGAAGGGACCCATCGAGTCCAACTCCTGGCCCTGCGCAGACACCCCATAAAGTCACACGATGTGCCTGAAAGCTTTGTCCAAACGCTCCTTGAACTCTGTGAGGCTTGGTGCTATGATTACTTGCTTGGGGAAGTACGAAAAAGAACAATCGGGTAAGAGAAAACAGAGAGATTAAGCGCTCAAAATCTTCAAACGCGCGGTCCATCGGCTGAGCGACCCCGCCCATGCCTCAGGAGCGGGTCCAGTACAGCTGCGGCCCTGCGGCTCTCGGCCTCCATTGCTGCCGCAGCAGCACCCATAGCGCTCTCGGAGCGGCTCGGGACCGGCCCCACGAGCAGCGGCGAGACCGCCCACCGCACCCAGCCCGTCCCGGGCCCGCCCCGGGCCCGCCCCGCCGCTTCCGGCTTCCGGCGCCGGCGGGGGCGGGCGCGCGGGCCGGGCGGAAGCCCCGCGGCGGGCGGCGCGTGCGCGGGGGCGTGGCCTCGGCGGGGGCGCGGCCGCCGCTCAGTTCCTGCCCCGCGCGCGGGCGGGCGGGTGTCGCCGGTCGCGACAGAGGTAACGGCCCGGCCCCGGCCCCGGCCCTGGCCCCGGCCCCTCGGGGTGCTGCCCGAGCGGGGCTGCCCCGGGCCCGGCCGCTGCCCGGGACAGCGCGCCTGGAGCTGCCGCCGCTGCGCTTCCCGGTCCGGCCCCGTGGGGCGGGAAGCGCAGCGGATTCACCTCGGGCGGCTGCCGGCAGGGAGGGAGGGAGGTGAACGGACAGACGGACGGACAGGGAGACAGAGCCCGCGGGGCCTGGCCGGGCCCCGGACGCCCCGTGGTCTGGGCGCGGCGCTGGGCGATGCTGGGGCCCGTCGTGCGGCCTCGGTGACCCCCGGGCCGGTCCCCGCCTCCCGGCTCGTTTCGGTGTTCTCGCCCCCCCGTCTGCGGACCGGGGCCTCTCGGGGTGCCGAGGGCTGCGGGGCGGTAACGGGAGAGGACCTTTTGGCTCTGCGGCTGGGGCGGGATGCAGCCTTAGGAAACGCTCATTTACGTTTCACTCCTTATCCACCGTCTGTTTGTAGTTCTTTGTACCAAGTGATGCTTTTAACGCTCCGGTGACAGCGTTGGTTAGCCTGCAGGAGCGTAGTTATGGGAAAACCTTTAACAAGATGTATCTTATTTGCAGTACTCCTGACTTTTTTTTTTTTGGGGGGGGATGGGGGGAATGGGTTACATTTGTAGCTGAAGAAACATTGATCTACATGTGCTTCGCTGTCCATTGGAAGAATGACAGATGATAAAGATGTACTTCGAGATGTGTGGTTTGGGCGAATACCGACCTGTTTCACTTTGTATCAGGATGAGATAACTGAAAGGGAAGCTGAGCCCTACTATGTGAGTATGACAAAGGGAGTCACAAATAGTCCAAGGTCGTGATTATGTTTGTTTCCTTCATTCTCATCACGTGTACTACTGCATGTTGTGAAAAAAATCCACTTATTTTCTTCTTATTCCTGGTAGCTTCTGAAAGTAAACATATAACTATGCTGTGTGACTTTCTTCACAGCAAGTGGAAAACTTCAGGCTTGTTTCACTAGTGAGAGAAACTTATCACAAATAATTAATTAAGATCTTTGAAAAAATTCTTAGCGAGTGATGAGATAAAAGAGGAGGCTAGATGTAAATTTGTATGTTCTTGGATAATGAGCAGTCAAAGGGAGAGAACTTCTGTTAAAGCAGAAATAATTTAGTCAGACTTATGAAATCCTAAACATTAGGGTTGGTCACCTCTGCAACATAAACTCCTAATGAACGCTGGCTCTGTGGATGACTTCTGCTCATTTTCTTTTCTTTAAAGTCCACCAGCCATGAGAGATCTAGCTCAGAAATAAGGAAAGCAACTATAATGCTAAACAGAACACTGCCTGAACAGGATTGCTAGCTGATTTTAAAAAAGGGATGATGAGCGTATTTGAGTTGTAACATGCCTTCTATAATGATGTGTTTATTTATAGTGTTCTCATCAGTTTTCATTCTTTCAGCGCCTAATAGACATGTAATTGAGAAAGAATGTTAGCTGATTCAGTGAATTGCAAATTTGAAATGCAACAAGTATATGGGAGGGAAATCTTGAACTTTTAGTTTTTATGGGGTTCTGAAATTCTTAAGTCTTATCCCATTCCACACTGGATAGAATTTTTTTTTGCTGTGTTCAGTAGCATCTTTGTGTCATCGGTTTCTCATTTGCTTGTGTTATTTTGAAGCCGAATAAACTATTAGTGCTTTTTGTTCAGCAATAATACTGCTCATCTTTGTATATTTTAGTTTCATCACTGGTAAAAGATAAGCACTTTATTTCATATTTGTTGACCTATTGCCAAATGCATTTAAGCCACCTAAAAGTCTCAGACTTTAAATTATACATACGAGTTAAAATATGTTTGCGTACTTTGTGTAAGAGTTGTGAAAGGTATGAGTTTAAGTTTAGAAGTGTACAGCCTTGATTTGTTTAACATTGGCATGGGAACCATGAAACCATGTTATCCTTGTGGTGTGGCCAGCTTTCTAAGTCAAGGAAATGGTTTTAAGGTCATAGGATTTCTTCTATTTATTCCATGTAAAGTGTGCACAAAAATTCTCAATGCTTAATTCTTTCTTTCTTCAAAATGTGGTTACTCACAAATGACAGTTCTAAAATTTTAGCTTCTTCATTTTTCAGTTCATGTAATACAGTGTCTTTGGAGGGACCAAGGATTTATAATAGTAGAAGGCAGAATAGCAGTGAAGGTTTTAAGTCATGGTATAGCTCTGATAGTTTCAGAGTGTGTTTGCATTGATGTTTTTGTTCAGATCTGGAGTGCATATGAAATAAGTCTTCATCCTTTCCACTTCCTGTGCCCAGGTTGGCATCACAGCCTATGGGCTGAATCATTTTCATGTGAAGCTGAAGCAGCAGATGGGCTTCAGCTGCTAATTTGGTATATGGGAGCAAACTTGAGCTAAATCAAAGTAAAAGAACATCAAAATACCTAAGATTATGGGTAAAGTGGAAAAGTATACGTAGTTAACATTTTGAGCCCTTGACACCAGCTCTTTAGCTTTACATGTCTCCTCTTACTTGTTAGTATAGATACAGCCTCTGTATTCCAGGCTGCCTTTCGTACATGGAAAGACTGCATGGGAAGGAAATGCAGGCATCATTAAGTTGAGAGAGGATAAAGGATTCTGCTCTGAGGAACTTGATTTATGAAGATAAAGGATGACATAGACTTGGAGGGCAAGGGATTAGAAAAAACACTCAGAGTCTGTGGGATGAATTTTGGGTTTTGTGAGTGGTGTGACAGGAGAGCCTTGTCTGCCAGATGGTTTAGTGCAGCACAGGAGTTGAAGCATGTGTGTATCACCTCCTGGCACTGCAGAGGGGTAGAACAAGTAATTTAAAATTAACTTGTCTATCTTTTGGGAAGAGTGAGTGGTGACATAAAGTGGTGACATGGGCAGCTCTGGTAAAACACTGTCCTGTGTCTTACTATAGTCGTGTAGGGTAGGTTTCTGCTGTTGTGCTAGAAATGGATACATCAATTTTCTTTGGAGTGTTTAATGCAGATGCTTGTGTTTTGAGTGACAGCGTATTTAGGAACAGTTTGCTTGAACTACTATTGTTGCTGATTTATCTGATTTTTCTCTCATCCTAAAATTGTTATGCATTTTATTTAAAAATTATATGCTGCTTGTCTCTTGGTGCAAGCAACAGTTAGAAAGAAAGGGATGAGAGAAGTATACAGAAAGTAGAGACTCACTGGCTGAGACTTGTCAGATGTATAAAGGACAAAATTGCAGCAGGATACAGACTTAGAACGATGCTCTGCCCAAGGGACTGGTCTTTAACAGGACCACTCTTTGGCTTGCTTGCTGTTGAAAGTATTATTTTGTTAAGATATCTGTAGGAGAGAGCAACGTGAAGCCATTCCACATTGGGATGTTTTGTTACATCTCCCTCGACACTTTAGTGATCAGAGCAGTCCAGTTCTTGTTAAATCTATAATTTTTCTGGTTTAGTGCTTTGCATGTAAAACTACTGCATGCTCTGCAACAAACTCTGTGGCTATACCTGGAGAGGTACTCTTTACACGGTTATATTGCAAGCATATAGTTAGGCATTAGGAGTTCTTTGTATTTCATTTAACCTGGTTAATAAGAAAACATTCCTGGTTATTATGATTAAATGCCATAGCAATAAATAATATTAAGAAGGAAGGTGTTGTGGTTTGTGTAATTTTTGGGGATGACATTTAGGGATGGCTGCGAGGATTTATTCTGCTTGGTGATGTATTTGGAGATGTACTTTTCTTAATTTAATGACGAGAACTCATGATCTTATTTGTTATCTTTCAATGGGTGAGGAAGGGATATTAAAAGGGGTAATAAGGTAAAAATGTGTTTAAACTGCTCTTAAAGATCTCACTTAACAGATTTAGTATACTTGTAAATCTCTAACATAATTAAAGCTAGAAAAGTGGTAGAATTGGATCCTTTAGTTTCTCCTATGGAAGGGGATAACTATATCAAAGTAAAAGAGCTGGGGGACCAAAGAGTTCAGTAGGTTCTACGAATGCTCAGCATCTCTGAAAAACAGGTAATTCCTGTTAACCTGATTAACTGTTAGGTTTTGTACAATGGTACAGTTTTGGTTGAAACCTTTTGAGAGTGCTGGCCACGTTGTGTTAAATTCAGTTGAAAGCTGTTTGGTTATTGTCTGTGTTCTCCAATTGTGTTGAAGTAGAAACTGGGTTGTTCTTTCACAATATAAACCGAAGTAGAATATTTTACAGAGGAAGTTATGCAGTTTAAAGAGTTATGTGAAACACAGTTGCAATTAACCATGCTTTAATATATTCATAATTTCTAACATGGCTGTGCTACATGCAACATGCTGAAAATTGGCTTTTGTAAGAGTCCTAGTAAGTCTCATCAGAGTACACCAGCATTAATTTAACTGTGCAGAAATAACATGAAATTATTACCAAAAATATGTGGGTTTGATTGGTATAGCCTGGACTGTATTGTCTCAAGAACAATCAGTGAAGATATGTGGAATTAGGTAAATAAAGGATAAGTTAATGTTGTCATTCAAGTCATTAAAGTGCCAAACAATTCTTACTTTAATATGTACATAACTTCATTGAATTTTGTTTGCCTTTTAAAAATGAAGGCTGTGTTTTGGTTACATTGCTCCTATGAAAGCAGGTAGAAACAGTGTGATGATGGTAATAAGAGCAGCAGTTGGAAAAAGAAAACCATATGGCACATGAAAATGGAGTGTTAACTGACATGATGACTGTGATAGTGGGGAGACTTGGCCTTATGTAATTTTATAAAATTGTAAAATTTAGCTGTGTCATTTAAATTTAGATATAACCTAATACGGCATTATCAAGAAGATTAATCTGTTCTTCCAGGAACCTGACATACTCTCCATACTTCTTTATTAATTGGATATTTACAAATTGTAGTATCATGGCCAAAATATTATCTGATTTTTATATCAAAGTGTGGTATAATTATTGGAGGAATTCTGGAAGAATGTTGCAGCAGAGATCAAGTTTTCTCTCAGGCAAAATATATCCTTACATGGTTTGGGATGTCTGTACCATAGACATTCACTTAGGGCTTGGCATTATTCATATACTGTAAAGAAAATACTTTAAGAAACAACACTGGTTATGAGGAACACTGGGAAACAAATGTTTCTCTAAACATACAAAATATAACCTATATATACCTTAAACCCATTACAGGATGGATACTATTAATTTAAAATGTCTGCTCTAGAGTGAATTGATATTTTACGGGGAGGTTAGTCTTTACTCAGTGAGATACTGAAAAGCATTGTTTGTTAATGCTTGGGGATTGATTCATCTCTAGAAAATGAGCCACACAGTTATCAGTCAATTCACTGATTGATACAGAGTGCTTAGCTACTCCTGTGCACTTCAAAAAAAAAAAGGTGGTAGGGAAGGTGTTGCAATAAAAAATAGCACACTGTTCTGATTTGGGTAGTATACACTTGAGAAAAGAAGATAGTATATGACAAAGCTGTAAGAGTGTTTCTTGTTTCAACTCATAAAATATTTACAGTTTTCTTTCTGATTTTAGTAGCTGGGTGAAGGTTAAATAGTGGAATAGTAGTCTTGACTAATAGGTTGAATGGGCAAACCCAGTGCAAAGAAAATGGAAATTGCCAGCTACTAGAAGTACAAAACACTTGGAAACCAAACCCTTAAGCATCTATTTTTCATTGGTTTTGTTTGTTTGTTTTTTCCTGGTGTAGGAATTTCCATTTTGAAACTGATACACAGTTGCGCATTCTTTTCAATAAGGAATTAGAATCTCTTCCTAGGTGTTCATATGAAAAAATGTTTAAAGCTTCATTATTTAAATATAGAAAAGCAGAAATTGAAGTCCACTGGTTTCTGCTCACACCCCCCCCCCCCACCCCCCCCCCCCCCCCCCGAAAGAATCAAGGACTTAATATTTTTTACTTTTTTTGGTGTTCAATATCTTGGATACTGCTATTCTGCATCTTCTGAGTACTTCATTTTGTAGCCTTCCATTGACCATTAAAAAGTAAACTGTCTAAAAGACCTCTTACTTTAAAGGGGAAGAAGAGAATGCTAACTGAATTTTGGTTATTAAAATGCATACTTGTTACAGATTTTTGCTAGTTTAGTGTATTTTACTTACACTTAAAGCTTCTATAATTTTTTTTCAGTTGCTTTTGCCAAGGATAAGCTACTTGACACTGGTAACAGACAAAGTGAAGAAACACTTTCAGAAAGTTATGAGACAAGAGGAAGTTAGCGAAATATGGTTTGAATACGAAGGTACACCACTGAAATGGTGAGTTTATTGAACTTTGTACTTTATGCAGTTTATCATGTAGCGAGTTCCCAGGCTCAGCACAGTCTCAGTAGTCTTCCTAAAGTAATCACTCCCTTGGGTTTCAAAGATGGCAAAAGAGGAGGAGGGTAAGAAATGCATGTTTTTGGGGAAAAACAAAAGAAGGTTAAATGTTGAACATATTTTTTTATTATTCTGCTTGTTTTTTGCACTGTATGCATGAGACAGGTGTTGTGCTGCACTTACTGGTTTTGTTCTTGTTGTTACCATAATTCAGAATGCCTGTGGTTTTGGCTTTACCATTGCTTACAGTAGAATTGCCAAATAAATCTTCCTTTTAACATATTCCACCTTCCTAAAAGATGTCTAGTAATGCAGATAGGAAGTAGTATTTCTAGAGTGCAAATTTTTGTTTGCAAATAGCTTATGTGCATGATGATAATAAAACATGAGTAGCCTTCACTCTTCACTGGTGTAATCTGTGCTGGCACTGTAAAAATCTAATATGATCTGCAAACATTTGTTGAATTAAATTAGTTCAAGTTTACTGAACTAATTGGTGTTGATTTTTTTATTTTTTTTATTTTGTCCTATTGTCTATTAAAACGATCTTCTTTTGGGGTTTTAGTTTGTTGGGGTTTTTTGTGAGAGGTTAGGGACTTGGACTGATACTGTTTTATTTAATTAATTTTCATAAATACTTTTCATAGGTTTTCTACTTCTGCTGTTAAAGAGTTTTAAAGAAAATATTTTGAGAATGTTTGCTGGTTCTGTATAGATAGTATCAGCCCTCCAGAAGGTATTTAGTATTTTGAATCATGAAGAGATTTTTTTTTTTCTCCTATTATTTCTTGTATCTTCATAGGAAGGAAAACTAGTGATTTTTAAAATCTTACTGAACCTGGATTGTCTTGTGATTAGCAAGCATCACATCATGGAGTCCCTGTAGATTTGGTGATGCAGTAGAGCTCTTCTAGTCTTTTATTTCTTTGAGACCAACCTAGTGTAAACCATGAAAATATGTAAATAGAAACCCATAAAAACAATCTCTTTAAACTTTTATTATAACTGACTGGCAAGACCAGCTTTAGACATCTAAATAAATTATGTGTGTGGAATTTAACAAGAAATGGTGTCTTATGTGCCATAGTAATGTTGAGTCATGGAGACTACCTAAATAAATAGCAAGGTACTACATTTATCCTAGTGTGTTCATAATCCCAGGTAAGTATTGGGAGAAAACTAGTTTTCACTGAAGTTGTAACAAGAAAGGAAAGCAAGGCTTTGTACTTCAACTGAAAATAGATCTGTGTTTTCAGTAAGTTTTCAAATGCCATGATGTTTAAACGAGAATTAAAAAAATAACTGTACAATATAAGTCAATAAATTAATAAATTAATAAAATTAAGTGAAGAGTTATTAAATTCATTGAAGGTAGAAATGAAAATAAATCGTGTAATGATGATCTGCTAATTAAGACTCTCATCTTTCAGAAAAACTAAGCCTATTCTGCCAGGAACAGCTCCACTGATTTTGGTGGAAGGTGCTTTTCTAAGGAAAGTGCTATTTGTAAACCAGTATTTTAGGAGAATGGTAATTCCATAAAGACCCAAAGCTTCTTCTGGGGAAGACCAGAACTGAGAATTAGATTGAGGTAGTAGCTGGTAGAGAAAGAATAGTGGGCATTAATGTTTAATCTTTTTAGCTATGACTTGTGCATTCAGAATCAAATAGGACTTGTTAATAATATTGCTTATTCTAATTACTTACTTTGTCCTGTGAGGTCTTACTGCTTACAGTCTGTGCAGTTTCTGCCTAGTTGGGATGAAGTCTGTATCTGTTGAGATGCAGCTCTTCCATTTTCCTGTGAGATTTTGGAGGAAGTCTGAAATATAGTTTCAACTTCAGGCTCTGCACTACATGGGTCAAGTTCTTAAAAGAGAATGAAGCTCTCCAGGCCTGGAGTTATATGGGCCTGGGTTCCTTGTCCTGCTGAGAGTGTTGGGGTAGAGGAAGATGGATTTTTTGCCTCCAGAAGCTGTGTGCTGTGGGAGGGTCTGTGTCACCAAGGTGAGAACTTTCAGGAGGAGCTTATCAGACTGTGCAGCATTAGAGACTACAGAAGGAAATAGATCAAACTTCACACCATCCTGCAGCTACAGAAGACTAACTACAACCACACTGAAGGAGATGCAGGCAACAGTCTCCTAAGATTTGGAAGAGCTGGAAGTTTGATGTCTTGCAACAGGAGGAATGTTCCTTCTACACCTGCATTTCTCTTAATATAGCATAGGTTCAGTGCTCTGGCTGCGGGTGAAGGACTGAAAGTGTTGTCCAGTGATGCGTCTGATATGGCTGAGTCTGAACTGTGCAGGGGCACCAGGAGGAGATGAAAAATTCAGTCAAAAGTCTGTATTCTGCCTACTGTTCTTTCTCCAGGAATTTTAACGCTGCCATTTCATGGTCACTGCAGCTAAAGCTGCCACTGATTATCACAACTCTTTTGTCTTAACAGGTAAGTAACAGACTCAGCTTTGGGTTATCTCTGGTTCATCTAGTATCTGTATCAAGAAATCTTGACTACTTGTGTCCTGCTTTGTTGCTTTTCCAGCAGATGTGAGAGATTAACAGGAAGCAGGATCTGTGATGTAGATACTTACTGAGTTGTCTAAAAAAGACTTACCTATTTTCTCACTTGGTGTAGGGGTTTAGCATTTATTCTCTTATTGTGGGAGGGAGAGATTAGGAGAAAAAAAACTAAAGTAGGCTTAAGCTTAAAAATGAACAAAAATAATTTTATTAACATACACTCTAAGAATGAAAGGGAAAAAAAAACTTGAGAAATAAGAAAAACACAATTACACTTAAACTAAAACACAATTACACTTTAAAACACGCTTCTCTCCTTTTACAGACTATTAACTTTCTTATTGAACAACAAAGAAAAAACACAGCTTAGGATTTTCAGTCAGTTTCACTATTTAGACATAACCACTCATAACATTTTAGGAGAAGAGCCTCTCTAAAACTTTATGAAGACGTTTGCTGCAAGACAAAATAGTCCAGTGCTCCCAATGTCACACATCTGCTGCTGCTCAGAGTTTTCGCAGACTGTGATGTTCTATCAGCAAAGCTTTCAGTGTATCTGGGGCACTATTTACGAATACTTTTTCTAGTCTAAAATCATCTTTGTCTCAAAGGCTGAGACCTCCTTTTAACCCAGGAGCAGGGGCTTTAAAGTTCCCGAATAAATCTCAATTACATCAGTCCTTAATTTTGATTAGAATAGCATTCTACCCAACGATACTAAGATGCTACAAAGAACAGTTCATTTCTCTATAATTTACCTTAGAAAAAAGTCCAGTTAAAAATGTCCACTTCTTCAATCTTATTCCAATATTATTAGTTCTTTTACTTCTAATCTAAATGACTTCATGCAGTGTCTGTTTTTATGTACCCTTTGTTTTCTTTCTTCTTTCTCTCAAGGAAGAATTGTGCTTTAAAAGTTTTGTGTTACTAAGAATGGGTTAAATCTGCCTGGGCACCCGGCTGTAGAAGCTGAAGGAAAAGAAAAATGCAAAGCTGTGCTGATGGAAGAAGCTGGTAGATGTCCTTTTTTCCACCCCTCGGTCTGATCCAGGGTGGCTCAGCTCAGAGTTGTTACGGAGCTGCAGGCTTTCTTTCTCTGCTGCCAGCGGCGATTAAGCTGGGCCGTGTTTTGGCCCTTTCTGCCACGGTCTGAGCACGTGGCCAGCACTGCCAAGCTGCAGCTGCCTCTCTTCCCTGCCGGCAAGCGGAGGAAAGGGGCTCAGCCGGCCCAGGCCCTCCCTGTGCAGGCAGCGGCCCTCAGAGGCCCGGCTGGGCCCGGCCTGGCTGCCCAGAGGGGCAGCAGAGCCTGACCCAGGGCCGCCCACCGCCCACGATGTCACCTCATGGCTGATTTCCAAAGCGAGAGAGAGAGACCCATCAACAGCAGATTAGTTTTAAAGGTCCCCTCCAAAGTTGTATTGACATTTCGCATTGTTCAGCTAAGCTACCAATATCTCGGCCAGCTTTTTGATAGGTCCTTGTCCTCCGCCCCCCCAAACTACTGCATGGTCAGGGCAGGGAAAAAACATTTCACATTTCTAAAACGAAATTGTGCTAACCCATGATACCTGGATTGCGTGATCTGTTGCCCTTTGTAGTTGCTCCTCTGTTCCTGAACCACAGGAACTCCACCAACCTGTTGTCTGTCCAATAAGTTTCATACATCTAAGCTGCTCCCTGACATGGAAGACAACCCTCTGTCCTCATCTGCCCTGTCTGCCTTTGCTAAGCAGCTTATGTCTGTCCTTCCACAGCAGTATTCCAGTTGTCCAAGCTGTCTCACTGTACCTCAGGTAGCCCAACACTCTCCATGAGCATGTGCAATTCTAGTTTTTCCGGCTTGTTTCCCAAGCTGTGTGCACTTATGTGGATACTTGTGGTGGGCTCTCTTCTACCTTCTTATATCACTTTTACATCTCCTTTGTAGCTGTCACCTTTCACCACTTGCTGTTCACCCATGTCCATTAATTTCTATTTATATGTGGGTTGTTATTTACACTTCTGTTGTATATGGTCTAAAGCTCTCACCAGGTTAGGCAACCTTAAAGCAAGGATACTTTTGTCTGATTTAGGTGGATTCCGTCTCTCCCTAGCCTTCTGTTATCCCCGAAGACTATCCTATGTCTGTAAAAGCCAAGTCAGTCATTGTTGCACTAGCTGCATAACCAGCTCCTGATCTGCAGACGCCATTCTGAACCTGTCTCCTTTAATGGCACAATTGTGGAGATGCCTCCTTGCCCCTCAAACTTGTAGAGTCACTTTTGATACTCTCAGGGGTTCTGCTGCAGCACTTAAAATTTGTGCCTTTGTGGGTAAACAGCAAGACCTAATAAGCCAAACAGAGGACACCGTTGCCAGTCTGCAACGTTTTAACAAGCAGCAAACCTCTGCAGTTTAAGAAGTGAAGTGGGCAGATGGGGTCCCCTGTAGGATGGAGTCTCATAGTGCTATTAGCTGCTTTCTCTGTCTGTGGATGTGCTGCTCAGACAGCTCTGATGCTTCCTCATAACTTCCAGCCTCTTGTCTGACACTGAAGCACTGCCAGTGGTTGGAGAAGGCCTGTCCTTTCTTGGCCAGAGGTTAAGGAGACTTTTCTGTCTGTCCATGCAGGAGCTGCTCTGGCAGTCACACGCTCGGATCACCTGGGCTGGGACTGAGGCCCCTTTGCAGCAGGTGGCTCCAGGGAGCCGATGGGTGCCTCGCTTGACTGCCTACACAGCCCACACCCACAGTCAGACAAGGTTTCCTTACCCGCTGGACCCCATAGCAGAGCCTCAGGCATCTGGATCCCTAAAAGACCTTAGTCGTGGTGTAACAACAGAATAACAGCTTGAACTGGTGGCCCTGAGCAGGGACCCCAAACCAAGGAACCCCTGGGCTTTTATACCCTCACAGTCTGTGATAGTGTGGGGTTTTTACTGTGTGCCATTGGCTCCTGCCGTGTCCCTGACTGTCCAGTCACCTGGCAGGGCTGCAGGTCCTCATGCCCTTTCCTGTGCAAAGGGTCAGCATCAGTTTTGGCCGCTTGCTTGGGGCTCCTGTCACCCAGAGCTCAACCTGCAGCTCCCTGTGCAGCTGGGCGCTGAGCTACTGGCGCTGAACCGATTCCTCAACACCAGAGTTCACACAACTCTGATCCTTCCCATCCTGTGAGTCCCCACTGACCACTCCCATGACTGCTGACACTTTGTCTCCAGATTGTCATCTCTGTGAGATCTTGGTGCAGATGCCATTAATCCCTATATCTTCCCTGATGCTGTGCAGCCCCCTGACTTCTTGCGGCTCCTTAGCTTGGTGACATAGGTCCTCACTAATGTTCACCTCTTCTAGGCAAGGACATTTCCTCTGCCCGTTCCAGCCCTCAGGAAAGGTCCCAAGCTCTCATGGCAGCTTGAAACCTGGAGAGCTGCAGCCTTTCTCAGGAGCTCTCCCTGAGTAATGTTGTCGTGTGCTGGAGTAGTTTCTTCAGCAGATGCTAGGGGATGACACCTGCAGCTTGTTTCCATCCTGTCTGAGCACTTGCACATGGCTTTCAATGGAGTTTTTTGTCCCATTTGTGTGGGTTGTGTTCTAGTCCTGGTAACTGTGTAGGTGGCTCTCTAGTATGAACTGGATGGATGCTTGTCCCTTCCTGTTCATAAATTAGCAGGAAACGAAAGGTCAAAGCACCATTTAATCAGGCATCTATTAACTCTGCAAAGCACAGAGATTTTACTGGAGAAATTTGATTACATAAACTTTACTTTGTAATCTTAACTGATTAGAAAATACAGATGTAGGCCAAGACCTGATGCAGTTTTTGTATGTTTTTTTTGTTGTGGTTTTTGTTTTCTTAGTTATCTGTTTTGTTGTGTAAATTGAAAGTAACTGGAAGTCATTGTTCATGTTGAAAATTTGTGTTCATCTAATTATCAAGTATAATTTTTGTTACTTAACCCATCTAGAAAACTACTCTTTCATGGAACGCTTGCTTGAATCTCAGTTAAGTGTTTAGGACATGACTGGCAGTTGATAGGAAAAAATCTTCATGGTAGAAACTTGAGCATTAGCAGTGAATCAGGATAAATCTGGATATGCATCGTCTTTTTATTCCTGTAAGCTCAGGAGTTGTAGTAGTATTTTGGGTTTTATTTTCGTGTTGTGGTGAATGTCTCTTAGCTTTGGGGTGGCTCACCCGTAGAGGGTGCTAAAGCACTGTTGTGTGAGAGTTTCACCGGTCTGGAAAATGGCTTGGCACAGGTGCTGTTACAGAAACACTCTTGGTTAGTACTCTTGGGACTTTCAGAACTTATGTACGTGCTTGGGTCTGTGATCAGTCCCATTTAATTCAGTGAAACTACTGACTTTACAGTTCAGCACGTGTTTCTGTCTTTGTAGGATGAAAAGCTAGTAAGGTTATGATTTTTGAAAGATAAGAGAATGGGTCTTGGTATGCTTAATTTAAAAAAAAAAAAAAAAAAAAAAAATCAAAAATCTTGCCAATATATGTGTATGAGAAAACTGAATAAAGAGCTTTTTTTGCAGTGCCTGTGGAGGTTTTGTGTGTGTGATATATGTTCCATATTCTAATGAATTTAAAGGAGAGAAAGCTATGAGATGGAAGTGAATATTTGTCAGAGGCGAGCTTTTTGTGTAACTCTTTTAATCTGGAATACAATTGAAGTACAAACCTCCAATTAATTTTTCCTCCCCTTTCATTCTTCTTAACTTGATAGTAAAGATATAGACTTGATCTATTGTCTTTCAGCCATTTTGCAGATACTTAATTTTTTCACTCTTATACTTATTCTCTGCACTGATATATCAGTCATTTGGGGGAAGGAAAGGATGTTAAGGGTTATTGTGGTATAAACCCAGGACATTCAAGCATCTGAAAGCATGTGTGCTTTTCTGTCACACTAGCTATTCCTGGTCTGATGCTTTTTAACTAAAAATATTGTTTTCGAAGGTTCCACAAAGCAGCTGTAGGCCACTGAAGGCTGTTGCAAAAGTAGCAGTGTTTTGTGGGCACAGCTTGGAGACCACTGATTTAGATATTGAACATGTACATTCCAGACTTGATTCTGCTTGTCAGTAATCTAAACTTGCCTGTATAACTTTTCTAAGTAAGCAATAAAGAATGCTGATTGTGGTAGTGAAAAAGCTATTTTTGTGTGTGTGTGTAAATGCAGGTATGTTAACTGTGATACATAGAATTAAATGCATGGCTTCTATATTAAATTAATATCTTGTAATTTTCAGGCATTACCCAATTGGTTTACTCTTTGATCTCCATGCATCAAATACAGCCCTTCCTTGGAGCATCACGGTTCATTTCAAGGTAAATTGATATAGACCCTATTTTAAGAACAAGTGAGCATGAGATTGCATGACATTTGGAAGCTAGGAAAAGGTTTCATAACTATTATAAAGCATGTGAATGGTGTGATTTGAAAGGGAGATTATCGATTGTTCAGGAAGCATTTAAAGGTTTGTGTAAATCTGCAGCTATTTTCTATGAGATTGTGTGTGCTTTTACAAGACTTTCTGTTAAAAAATATTCTATTATAATCTCAAAATACAAAATTGTGTTTCAAGTTAGGAGGCTGATGATAGAAGAACTTTCTATGTTTTTAATTTATTAGCTTGAGTTGACTGAAGATTGGGAAGATTAAGAAGTGCTTGTCCTTTTAGACATATATGAGCATGGATATGAGATGCTATAGAAATCTTTGAAGTCAGGGAATCCTGGTGTACTTAATGTTGGTCACTTTTAGGGAACTGAGTGAAATGAGTTTGGTCTTGTGACAGCTTAGTCACAGGAGAGACATTGTTTTGATTATGGATTGTAAACCCATTAGGTATGACTTAACAGCACTTCTGATCTTTGCTCAGAATGGAACTTGAACAGGGTTAGCTTTGGTGCAGGATTCTTGCATACTATGAAATGCACTGGGACAATAATTCCAGATATGTTTTGAAGTCAAAAGCACAACTAAAATCATAATATTTAACTTTGAAATGTTAATTTCTCCATTGTAAAAGAAACAGTGCAATAGGAAAACTGATCTGAAGGACAACGCTACATTAATAGGCTTGACTTTAGTGTGTGAGAAATTTGAGTGAAATGGAAAACGTATTGGGAAGCACATGTGTTGAACGTTTTCATTGCAACAGTTCTCAAAGGTGTGTTAGAAAAACTTTTTCCAACAATAATTGATTCTTTTTGGAAGTGTACACTGAAACCATACGTTCTTATGATATGTTTTTCTACATGTTGAAACTTTTAAAATAACTGACTTAATGGATCTGAAGCTGGGGATGTTTTTGAAACCATTGTAATTGCTGCACTTGTCTGATAAATGTCAGAGACTTAGGATGAGGAAACTTCAGAATGTTCTGAAGAAAATGTAAGGCGTGTAGTTTCATAAATCATGGTTTAATTGTTGTGTTCTGAGAGCCCTGGGATATTAACAGTGGCAATGTGAGGATGTTGCCATCACAAAGTAGAGGCATCTTGAGAATTAAGTTGCAGCACCACAGTGCTTTTTAATCAACAGCGTAAGTTTGACTTTAATGTCCTTGTGCTTGCCAAAAGATCAGCTACTTTTAGTTTTTCTCAAAGGTATACATTAAAGATCAGCAGAAATAATTAACAGCTAAGGTAGTTTTATTTTAAAAGTTGATGTAATTTAGTAACGTAATGCTGTGGAGATAGCACCTGAATAATCTCTCTTCCTATTTTGATATAGTCTGAAAGTTTATTTAAATAAAACCCCTCTGAATCCTTAAGTCAAAACATAACTGAAAGATATCAGAGTACATCAAAATATTAAAGATATTTTCATGTGTTACAGTTCCTTACAGCTGAGTAGTTCAGGTGTGGGACTTTTGACTAGAGTATTCTTTTCATTTCTGTGTAGTTATTCTTCAAAGTGATGTAGTTTTTATTTGGCTTAATTAAACAGCATTAGATTTTAAGGGGTTTAACTTTTGTTGTCGTGGCTGTCTCTTTTCCTCTACCATTGCGTGCAGTCAACAGTAGATATCTCAAACATCTGTAAAAAGTGTTTTTCATCTTCTTTTTAAAAGTCAAACTCCCCCTATCAGGTTTCTTTGTTTGAAGTTAAAAACATGGAAAAGGTTGATTGCTGTTCAGCAGAAGTTTTCAAGCTGATAGATGTTTGTAATCGTCCTCCTGTGTTATGTACGCAGACCAAATCATAAACACGCTTAGTTTTTGCATTGAAGAAACAGTTTGTTAATTTGTGCTTCTGGTATGCGATAAAATTATGTGTATTGTATCTTGTAAAGTTGAAAAACAGTTGCATTAAATAGTTGCAGAAGGATGAGGCTGAACAGCATACTGGGGTCTGAGAATCATGAGAGGCTGTAGCCTGGGAAGTTGCTTTTGTTATCCAGGTGTGGCTTTATGGGAAGGCGGGAAATTCTATCCCTGTTAAAATCATCTCACCTCATTCTGTGGCCTGTTAACCACTGTTCATATTCTCAGTGTGGTAACCACCTCTCCAGATTTTGGGCAGTGAGTGAGCTGCTCTGGAAATAGTAGCACTACTGGAGGAGAGGAAATCGTGTGTGCCAGGGGAAATTCTGAGGTTCTGCTGAAGTCATTGTCTGCTGGTGCATGCCTCTCCACCCATGACCTGATGTACAAGAGGAAAGACAGCATCTGTCCTCGTGTGACAGGCATCATGTTTGTGGTTTTTTAGGTGAAGATTGGGTTGGGTGGAATGGAAAGGAAGTACTTTTCTGTGTAGCATATGGATAAATTGTGAAACTTTTAGGAGATATTTCGGAAGCCAGAAGCATAAATGCGGTCTTTCTGAAATCAGTCTACTTAAAGAAAAGACGACTGGTAGCTAAACACAAATAGATAGATGCACCCCCGCTACTGGATATATTCCTTGTGGTTTTTAATGCCCTATTTTCTGTAAATGTACTCTAATGCAAGTAGATTGTCACAGGATAAATAGATGTCTTGTGAGCTAGAACCGAGAGATAAATATGGCTGGAATGGAGTTATGAAATCAGACTGTTGAAATTGCCTGTGATGTTTTTGATACAGGTTTATGTGAGAGGTCATTTAGTACTGTTGTCTGTACAGATGATACCTGTTTCTTTGTGACCAGTTCATACTGCAAAGGGTCTACTAGTATGTGAAAATAAAAAACACAACTCCTTGAGCTTTCTGAGAAAATCAAAGTCAACCCTTAAGTAACTGTTCTTTCAAAGATGCAGGACATGGAGGGAGTAAGATGCCACCAATAAAAGTACTTGCATTAAGGCTACTTACATCGTCTGTTAATACTTTTTGCAAATCTACTTGTATAGCCAGGAGAGGCTACCAGTTTGTTCACAATTGTCCCTTTCTTCAGAGAACTGAATGAAGTTGTGATTGATAAGTATTTCTTCGTGTAGAAAGAAGGCAAGTAGTTTTTTTTTTTTTAAATACAAGCACACGTGACCTACGTTGAAGTATAAAACTTATTATTTTGTGCCCTGGTTGATAAATCAGTGGGGATAGATGTTTTCTGTTGGTAGTGTCATGCAGGTGGAACTTTAATATGTTTCTTGCAGATGTGCAGTGTTTTTTTCTAAGTTGTCGCTTTCATGTTTAAGTTTTTCAGATTCTATTCACAGTACTTCATAGAAATGTGTCAGTGTTTTTCCTGCTAAAGAAAAGCATACGCAGCACTGAGATTCAGTCTTTCACAGGGTTACTCCTTAGAAGCTGGGAAAACTAATCATGCCACACCTAGTTCTACTACTGTGTCTAAATTCTTTACACTAGCTTAACTAGCTTTGACAAATTTTAAATAGATCCTTGCTGTTCTGCAGACTACACTGTGATTTCTGGAACTCATCCTCAGGGAGTGACATTAGCTGCAATTTGAAATTCATTGGAAGAGAGTCAGCAGGAAGATGTCTACCTCTAGAAAGAGAAGAATGTCCAAAAAAAGACCCCCACAGGACAATATTTAGACATATGTGTAGCAAAGCAGTTGTAACAGAGCTGTTGTTTTCATAAACTTAGCTAAAACATCAGCTTTTAACTATGAAAGTCAGTTTCTAGGTTCTTATATTACTTGGCATTAGGTACGTACCACTGTTTCTGCCTTTGTTTTGAGGGATGCCAGTGTCTCACTTTGAATTCTTGCATGTGAAGAACTGTTTTGATCTTCAAGTACGCTATTTCTCTCTGTTTGTTTCTTCTGGATTGGTTACGAGACTTTACATTTTTATTTGAGCAAATAAATTGAACTGTATTTTACAGGCCTATGCAGATGTCTGTTGGCAAATAACAGTCCCAGTAATGTTATCTAGTAATCTTGGGCCCAGTTATGCTGAGACACTCAGATTTGTAGGGTAGAAGAGGAGCAAGGTCTGCCCCAGAAGAACTTTCATTATTGTTCTGTCTTCTTTAATGTCTTTATACTTGGCCATTTTCATATAAGAAACTAGATTTATCTCTCTGCTTAGATTTTTAGTCAGCTTAATATACACCAGTCCCAACAGCAGCATTCCCTTTTGCAAGTTCAACACCAAACATGTAAACTTTAATGGAAAAGATATTAGCAGTCTTTTCTTTATGCCCCCGTTTTTGGAAAATACTCATCCTTTTGATCCACAGTTTCCAGAGTTTGAGTTCTCTGTGATAAGGAGGAAACACTGTATGAAATTCTGTTATTTAATTTCCAACTCTTCTCAATAACCTAATGAGGAGGGAACTGTCACTGTTATCCTCAGAATTTCTTTCAGGTAAGGCAATCCCTGGCTCCCTTTCTGGTATTTTGGGTTTCTGTATTTTGAAGCAGTCTTCACTATTTTTCTTGGAGTTATGTTGGGGAGTGAAGGTAGGAGTAAAGGTAGGGTTTTTTTCAGGATTAGATTGCTCCTACTGCGACATGTTAGCTTTGCTGTAAAAGCCTTAGAAAAATATCCCATGATATGTACTTGTATTTCCAGAATAGTTTTGATGGTCCCTTGCAAAAGCTTTTTAAAGTGCCAGTTTGTAATGGGTTAAGAGGAAAGGGCCTCTGGTGGAATGGCACGAGAATTCAAGTGTAAAAATGTGGCAAGCCCTTGTTAGGAAGGGGAGTACTGATGATGCCACCACTCTGGTTTGGCTCTAAGGTTTGCTCCGTTCAGCATGGTCATAAGCAACTGTGAAAATAAAATTAATAAGGAGGGAATAAAGGTGGGTTTTAAAACTTACGGAAACTAAAGGCACTGGATTTGTGGTAGTGAATGCTTGTGTTATTATAAAATGGAAAGTGATAGTAAGTGTTGATAAAACAAAATCTGGAGGAAGGAAAACCACAGCCTCTACAGTGCTGGACATCTGATCAGTTAATTTCCAAAGAAACCTTTTTTCTATCTGAACAAGATATACTACTATAACTCCTTAAAGAATTCAGTGGGAGAGATAGTTGTCATTTACTGAAAGGTTAAGAGTTACTTGAGGAATGGTAGTTGTGCATCTGCAATGCTGAATGTTGTGTGCCAGTATAATCAAATAAAAGGGATATAAAATCAAGTCACACAGGCTAGCAGTAGTCACATGGATTGGTTGAAGCTGGAACTGACAAATATTTCCAGTATCTATAAGGAAAAATGTTTGTAAGTGGCAGATATGCTATAGTTCATTTATGTCAGTGATTCTGCTTGATTTTCAAGGCACTGCTTAGAAATGGTTGATAAAATATTGAGAGCCAGTATAAATTAGGTGCTTGTCACTTATTTCTCATAATTTTCTCTTGTTTATTGTCTGGGATTTCTGCTTGAAAACATGTTAAAATTCTGGTTTTACAGAAAGTTGTTGAACTTTTATTTTTCCTGAAACATTTTCACTGCAGCCTGTTTCTTGTCAGCAGTGCGAGAATGGTTGTTACATTCTTCCGTAAGTAGAAGATTCCAGTGTGTTTCTTTTGCATAAATATATGCCTATTTAAAATTATAGTTTATTCTTCATCATACAAGGTATGTGATACATGTATTTTTCTTGATCTGTCATTTCTCTTTTTAGAATTTTCCAGAAAAGGATCTTCTACACTGCCATTCTAAGGATGTGATTGAAGCTCATTTTATGGCTTGTATAAAAGAAGCAGATGCTTTAAAGCACAAAAGTCAAGTCATCAATGAAATGCAAAAAAAGGATCATAAGCAACTGTGGATGGGATTACAGAATGGTAAATGCAAACATCAAGTATTAATTATATTCAGGTCAAACAAGCTAATAAATAATTTCTTCAAATTTCAGTTATTGCATGAGGTATAAAATGTCTTTCTGCAGAATTTTTATCTAGTGTCATAGAAAGCATTGATGGTTTTGGTGGTTTTTTGTTTTTTTTTTTTTAAACTAAAGTCATAATTTTGCTGATACTTCAAATGTGCCTTGAGTTATTCAAGGAATTAGATTGGGTTGTGACTATTTTAACAAACCAAAACTAGCAACAAATCAAAATAGATAGATAAATATTGTCTAGTGTACTTTTGTGCAAATGATGATCTTTATTTGGGAGACACCTGGGGTGTAAGTGTTCAATATTAGCTGTCTTGGACTGTACATAAGAGATTGTCTCCTCTAGTTAATGCTAATGGGTTGTCACTGGTAAACAATACAGGTAAACTGTAAAAAAAGTTGTCCAGTAGATTTAATAATTTACTTTTCTCTCTGCCATTTTTTTAAATTGCTTTATGGCTTTCCCAAGGACTTCTGCATAAATAAGTATTGATTTGAAAAAGTCAGCAAAATTATTCAGAACAAGATCTTTCATTAGTGTTCTTACTTTGCACAGATGGTATAAATCAATATTACAGTGCAAAATAAAACTTCTGTTTTTAGTGTCTTCTGTATTAAGGTTCATAGAGCCCTGTAAGTTGATAAGCTTTTGTCAGTATTTCAGAAACTGCTCTCTGGAATGGGTGATCGTGCACTTTCATTGCATTTTTCTCATCTCCTGAAGCTGTCATTTATATTATCCCTAGTAAATTTATTTTATGAAAGCATTTTAGTGTAAGCATGAAGATGTTTGCTCTGTGTTGAGAGACAAAATACTGAACACTTAGAAATAACATCTTCCCATATGTGCATAAGAAAAATTAAGTGAAACAGAAGAACCTTAGAATGCAAGACTTGAACCATGCTTTTGGTTTAGAAAAGAAGGTTCCAAGTTAGTTTTGGTTTAATGTGTGTATTTAGTGAGTGTGTGGCATTTTTTTTCATTGTTTAGTTTCCCTTTCACATTAAAGGTACTCCAGTGATAATTTTGAAGATGAATGGTTATTAAAAAATCTGCTTTCTATTTTTTATTTAACTGGAGGAGAGTTAGAAATCAAGGCATTATCTTAATTTTCCATTTGAGTGGTAAGGTCTTGAGGAAGGCCATGCATACCTGCAAAAATTTATCAAGAAATTACACTTTATCTGGTTCAGTTCCAAGTACCACTTGAGAGATTCTGTATTGCATAGATAACAGTCAGCAAATTGACTTATACTGTGTTTAGTTTTGTGAATTAACAGTAAATAAGAGTTCCGGTCCAGTGAAAGCCAAAATCAGTATGGAAAAATACGTTTCCCTAAAGCTTACATCAATACAAGTCAATTTAAGGAGAAATTCTAATAATTCTGTGAAAAAAAAAAGTATTTTGCTGTAATAGTATTTGTCTTTCAAGCGGTTTAGTTCAAGAAGCAAAGAGCTGTGCCAGCATAATTTTGTTTTCTATTTCAAAAATTACTATATTCTGTCACTTCATCCCAGTACTCAGGCATTCCCAGGAGTGCATTTTATGTGCTCCTTTTATTGATGCTTTTTAAAATTAATGCTAAAAGACCTCTAACGTGAGTCACATGGTGAGTATACAGTTTTACAATATGAACTGAATAATGATAGAAGAATTGACTAAATGATGAAACAGTACAAATTAAAGTTCTTTTAACCCAAAGTTTTAGAATCTTGATACTTTCAGTATTTAAGGTAAGAGGACAGATAAACAGCATGCTGGTTTTTTGTACTCATCTTAGGCTTTATCTTTTAGTTGATTATTTGTCTAAGAATATCTTCAGTTATAGGGAAAGCAGAATTTTTCTGTTTTGGTCTATAATGTTAAGAACAGTGGTTGCCTAGCAAAGTTGATTTCAAGGTTTCACTGTACTTAATGAGAAATTGCACCTGTGGAATCTGACACCTGAATGAGAAGTTTAAGCAATCTTTTGAATACTTTCAAATGCTAATTTTAATTTCTCAACTCTTCATAAAAGAGAAACAAGAAATGCTTGTGAAACCAAGAAAACTCTTTTTAAGCATATTGTATCTTTCAATACGTTTTTATAGGCTTTCATTTGAGATGTAATAATTTTAAACCACTTTGTGAAACAGAATGAATGACCACAAAAAAGAAAAGAAAGTAGCATTTGTGATAACTGCTTTGTAAGTAAAGATACATTTGCAGGCTGTTTTTTCTGTGCAACTTCAAACAAATTTTCTTCAGTTCTTAATTATAGGAAGTATTTGTTTAACGAGTGATAGCATTACTTAGAAGACTTGTCCTGAATTTACATTTTTGAAAAATTTACATTTTTGAAAAAAAAACCTATCCAGTCTTGTTTGTTTGGAGAACTATAACTATCAAGTAATTTGTAATTTGGTATAAATGATTCTGCTGAGTAGCAGAACAGGTAACATGTGAAACTTACCAGTTGCCTGTAGATAGCTTTTAAGAGAAGAGCTGTAATAGTGAATTTGTGGGAAAATCTTGTGCTGGTAACAGCTGGTGGTTATTCATACCAACCTTTACAACCCTCCTCCCTTGATTTCTGGTTTTATGTTAATCTGATACCAAATCAGGAAGGAAAACATATTCTTCTATTTTGTGCTGTGGTTTTTCTTGCTCTTCACAGACACTTTTTGATTAATAAGCCAGATATTTCTAGGTAGAACTCTTCTTTGGCACAGGTACATTTTTAACCAGCCGTGGTTGTCTCTCTGTGGTAGGGAAGTGATAAAAGCAGATGATGTGGCTATCCTGACCTTTGTTCCTTTGTATGAATTGTTAAAATTCTTTGGTCAGAATTCATGGAAAATGTTACTACCGTTTTTGCTTTAATAGAGTTATTGTCATTTTTATCATGGATGAAAAAGATTTTCAAGTGGGTGGTTTTTTTTTTTTTTCTTCTTGCCTTTTGTGTGGAAAAATAAAGGCTTTCAGCTTTGAAACTCTAAGACTATGAACCTACTGATGACTTAGGATCAAACAAATGAAATCCCAACTGTTTCCAGGGGGAGAGCTGTATTTTTTGCATGGTTCAAAGAATCAATATCTATAACTTCGGTTATATAATGGTTCTGATAAATGAGGGGATTTAGATTCAGCACATCTGCTTTTTATCAGTTGTGGACTAACAGAAGCAACTCTACCCTTAAATTTTCATAGGCATCATTTATAACCAATGAAGACTAGACTTGCTATTTCTGATACATGAGTGGGAGAAATAAACAGTAAAAAGTCGTAACTATTTTAAGGTTTCTTTTATATATTATAAAATATAATGAAGTCATTATTTTACTGAAAATACTGTGGAAAAAGAATTTAATACTCATTCATGCTTCAAGGCTTACCAAAAGTTAAGCGGCCATATTGAATTGTTCTTATTAGAGGAGAAAAATCCTGCAAGCGTTCAGAATATACAATATTTTTTTCTGTTAATGCGTCTGATCTCTTTCTTGCCTTACTGGCAGAATCAGGCCTGTGTTGTCTTGCATTGATTTCCAAAGTTTATCTAAACTATTCTTGGGTTTTTGAGAGGCGTAAGTTGTGTTTGTTCTCAGTCCTCACCTTTCTGTTTAGAAATGTTCGAGCTGCAAAAAAAAAGGAAGTGTCTTACAGCTTTTCTTGTTCAGTGTTCACTTGATCTGCTCAGGTTTGATGGGTGTGTTTCTCCTCTTGATAGAGAACTGGTGGAAGCAATGTTGTCCTTTACCTCATGGTGAGCATGCTTTAGTAGCTGAAAAAATCTCTGTGGCCTCAACTCATAATTTGAAATTTGCTTTGAAAATCTTCTGGAGTTTATCAGGAAAACGAATAAAAAGCTACTAGTTTTTAAGTCACAAAGCTACCTTGTTTACTTCTTCCCCAAATTGCTGCCAAAATAGGGAGTTCTTTCCATGTTCAATCTGTGCAAGTTTGGTTAACTGTGGAGAAAAATTAAATAATTCATTTGAACTTTGAATATTAGTGTATTGGTTAAAAGTGATTTTTAAAACCCAGTTGTTACCTTCCTGGGCTGTTAGTTAAACATTTCTCAATAAGGCAAATTAGAATTTGCCTTATAATTAGCATTAGTGCGTGCTTATTCTGGAGTTGAGCTATCAGCACACACCAAACATCGGTGTTGCTGACGCTGTGGAACTGAGGGAAATGTGATTTAGACTGGTTGGGATAGCCCTGCACAAAGTCACCCCAGTGCTGGTTTGGTGTTGAGCAGGATCTGGCATCGATCAGGCTGGACCTGCAGAATGAATCAGCTGCATCAGAGCAGGCCTTCCTGGGGATGTGCTTGTTTTTTTTTCCATAGCAGTGGGTTTTTGTTTGAGGTTTGGTTAGCTGTGGTGGGTTTTCTGGTAATGGATTGCAACCTAGACCTCACTGTTAGTTCTGCAGTGTTTATGGGATTGTTACGCTTCCTGCACAAACGACTGAGCCAGTGCTCCGCTGATACGGGTGCATATTTTGAGTCTAAACTGCCATCCCTCTGAAACTGCTTGTGGCTTTGTTACTCCTCTGTGCTGGCCTGGTGTCCACTCGAATAGCAGCTGTTTGCTGCACCACAAGGTGGGAAATTGATGGCAGCCTGAATTCCCCTGTTGGCTTTCTCTTCTCTGCTCTCGAACAGGAAAGCAGAGCAGGTCTGCTCTGTCTGAGGCCAGTGAGAACCTGTGGGTCTCAAAGGAGGGCGTGAATTGTATGAAGGCAGAGAAGGAAGGAAAGCAAAAGATAACACGGTATTCATGACCCTACTGAAGTCTCTGCTGTGAGAGGAGGTTTCCTAGAAATGAGGTAGAAATAGTGTTTCTAGCGTTTTCAACCTCCAGTTTTCGATGGCCATGTGCCTAATGAAAACCATTACATTCTGAAGGAGCAAACTTCGAGGTCTCTTTTTGCTGCCTTCTGCTTTTCTTCCTCCCCTTGCTCTCAAAATAAGTCATTTCCTGAAAGATGTGTATGATCTAACTAAAATTTAGAGTAAACTATCTCTAGAAAATGGACTTCACTTTTAAATTTAACTTTCTTTAGTTGTTGAGGGCTTCTTGTTTTGCAGTTTGAAATACTTCTAACTTAGTTTCTGCTTGTAAACTCCTGAATTTATTAATAGGCTTTAATATAAAGGTTCCTTAACTTTTAAGAAAAGCTTTATTTTAGGAAAAACATAGTACAGGGAAAGTAAAGTGGGTTAGAAAGTTACATGGTGTTATGCTGGTCTGTTTTCATATATATAGAGCGAGCATAATTGGCGATGAAGAAATCAAAATTCCAAGGCTATCCTAGACATGGGGCAGAGAGCTAGAGGATGGCTAAAATTGTCAGTCCTTTTCCCTCTGACTTACTCAGGAAAGTCTGTAACATGCCCTGCTGTTAATTCCTAAACAGCCTGTGGGGTATGTATTTCAAAAATGGCATATATTTGTTTGTCATCAGAGCTTTTCTTTTAGGTTAAGTGACAGAACTTCTGAGATCACCTGCCTTTTTTTTTTTTTTTTTTAACTATAAAGAAAGCTTAGATTTTGTAGGATGTATGCAATTTCTTATTTTATAGAAGAAAGGAAGTAGTCCATCTTGATGACTCCCCGAGGTGACACACCAAGTCCTGCACCAGAGACAGGAAAAAGCCCGTATGTCGTGGCAGTCTAAGAACTGACTGGGAAGCAGCTTTCTGCAAGCGGGTTATGGTGAACAAGAAACTGAGCTGAAAGCGTGTCGTGTCATAAATAAAGATGAAGTGGGGAGCTACTCAAGCCCTTGTGCCCCCTGCTTGGCTCAGTACTTGTAAAGCTGTACTGGGAGTGCCATCTCCTCTTGGGACCCCAGGACAAAAGGAATGTGGGCAAACAGAAAAGAACCCAGCAGGGTGCTGGTAAAATTCTTAGTGGCTGGAGCACATGCTGTATTAGCGGGTGGGGGAACCGCCCTGTTTAGCCTGAAGATGGAAGCTGAAGGTGGATTTAATACCAGCTTTACCTGAAATGAGGGCCCCTAGAGCGGATGGGGCCCTCTCACTCATCTCCACTGGCAGTGGAGCTGGGCAATTACCAAAAAACAGTTCCTAGTTACAGCAGCAGGAAGTCTGATGGTACATGGGGAAGGGAGGGTGGGGTCGGGTGGGCTGGGGGGCGGTGAAAATGATTGAGTGGAAACCCACAGAGACAGTAAAACTTCACTAGGCAAGGCCTTGAGCAAATTCGTTTAACTTTGTGTAGGCAGTTCTTTTGGGGCAGGGTGAGGAGCTGTTATTCCAAAACTTGACCTCCAAAGGCACTTCCAAACTAAAGATTTTTTGTCATTCTTGTACATGTTTTACAGCAGTCTTTGGTCTCAGTGCTTGGTATGCTTCTGCCCAGGTAATTCCATGGTTCATATGGTTGTTAGACAGAGGTGAGCCACTGAGAATGGACAAGTTTTGTGTTTTTTAAACTTCAGTATTGAACGTAGTTGTGTGCAAGCTGCAAGTTGCTATTGCTTGCATAGAGCTACAGATATAATTTAATTTCAAGCTTTCTGTTTAATTTATTCCAGTCAATGGTTTTAAAGAGAAACCAGGAGTAGTCCGTACAAAATTGTCCATGTGTGCTACCCTGAGGGCTACACCAGTTTGTTCACTTCTTTGACTTTCTAATAAGATGCTGAAATACAATAGCCATGAATTAGTATTTCCTTTCTGAATTTCAAGTCTTTCCCTTGTTTTTATATTAATTCTTTCTGTTTTATAAATCTTCTCAACAGCCTTCTTGATATATGTCCAGTCCCAGAGTCTGATAATCTCTGATAGCAGTTGCATCACTAACAAATACAGAAACAAAATAATTCCTCACTGTTATGATATTTTTGTTGATAAAGATTAGTGTGGGTTATTTTAGTTCTTTTGCCTACTGCACTGCAGTGGAAACTTCATTTTAAGCATCTGTGTGCTCTTACCAGGGTTTTTCATTGCAAGGTATTTGTAGATGTATTTTTCCATTCTGTGATAATTGTTCAGATTGTTTGTGTGTGCAGATTTAAAGCTGTGCTACAGTGAAATGCACTTGTTGATGGCAAGCACTTGAGCAGTGCCCTTTACCCTCTCAGTGATCCATCCTGTTGTAGTCTCATGTGGGTGAAGGAGATGTGTCTAACTTCAAGATCCATGTGAAATTTCAAATTGTTTGAAGCATGACAGCACTTGAGTTTCAGAAAACGACTGTAAGAGGCTGGTATGAAACTAATTTTTCTGGTTGCCTGAAAAATATCTCAGGCTGAGACCCAGGGGCAAAAGGGCCTTTTAGCACTCAGCTTGGACTAATCCTTAGTTAACACTGCTCAATAGTAAGAGGTTCAGCAGTTGCTGTCTATTAACAGTAAAGAATGATGGGATTACCAAGAACTTTTTAACATAACAAGGTATAAATTTGGATTAATTTCAATGACTGCTAAAGGATCTCCAATCTGGGCTAATGGAGGAAACAACAATTCTCAGTGTTTCCCTGTGCCAGTAATTTTTTCAGCAGTTTTAATGGGTGCTTTAAAGGCATGAATAATTTCACTGATAGGTTTCTGAACCCTACATGCATAATGTGGCATACTGTGTTTGTAAATTTATGTTTGAGTTTACTTTGTTACTTTATGAACTTGTGTACTGAGATTATTGTCATGGGTGACATTAAGTCTTTGTAGTTTTGCCAACTCAGACTTTTTCTAAATATGTAGATAGATTATTTTCAAAGCTCTCCTTAGATTCTGTGCATCTCTATAGTACTGAAGGCTGATGTCTGTCTGGCATTTGGGCGTTCAGTGACTGCATTTCCAAGCAATTAATAGTTATAAAGATTAGTGACTTGACTGATATATTTCTCAATTACTTGGTTATTAATTTTCTGATCTTTGACATAAAATACATAGAGAAGTTTTTATATTTCACTTTAGTCAAATTTATGTAGCAATCATCTCTTGTTTAAGAAATATGATTAGTGGATATGTTTAAGAATATGATTAGTCATATGGAACTTATACTGTCACTAATCTCACTTCTGTTCAAATCTTACTGTCATTACTTTAAATATTGTTATTCAGATAGGGACATCTGCCTTTTGCAAGTACTGTTTTTTGCTAATACAGAAACTCTCTTAACACTTCAAGCAAGCACTTTCTTAAAAACAGATGGACTGTGAAAAACAAAAGGAATTAGATTTGACTGTTAGGTGGTTTAGATGTCATGCAGACTGCATAAGCTTTTTACGAGGGAGGGAGACAAGTGTGTAAAGTGCTTTTGCTGATAGGTAGAGAACTCTTTTTTTGTTTACTGGCTTGATGAAAACTCAGTTTTGTTTTGATTGTTAAATTTCCGGCCAGCACCTTCTGTCTTTGTCCTGTCTAGCCAATAAACTAATTAGGTCTTAATAGCTCATTGTACCACTAATAGCTTCCTTGAGACTTTTTAAAAATAGGAGGTACTGATACAAAAAAATGAGAGAAGGAAGAATCCTTTCACTTAGGTTTTTAAGGAGATTGGGGTGGATATTTGTCAGTGGTTTTGTTTGTTTATTTTAACCTTTAAGACTTAAGGATTCTGAGAAAAGCATTCACTTTTGGATTTTGTACTTTTGGAGCTTTAGTATTCTGGCACTCAGCCAATGCTCTGCTAATAAAAGCTCTGGCCAGGTCATATATATCAGTATGCAAACTGAATAGTTTTTGGGGTTTTTTTCTCCTGCTTGCTTTAAAAATTTGTCTTAGTTTTCTTACACACAACTCTGTTTCTTGTAGTGAAAATACTATATCCCTGGAAAGATGTTTGGATGACAGCAGTATAAGGTTGTGAGGAGGAATTTGATTAGAGGTCTTCAGACAGTGCTGTACACAGTAGAGATCTCAAGATATCTGACTCCATTATGTCTAGCTAAAATTCCTGGGATATCAGGTGGATTGAAAGAACATGTTTGATTACAAAATGCAACAAGTTCATCGTTCAACTGTTGCAGATTTATCACTGTTATATTTGAAAACTACAGAAACTTAGAACTTTGAACAAAAGATTGTCTTAAGCACTGCCTAAGTGCTCAGAGAATAATCTGAGAGATATAAATTTTTAAATTATACTGCCTTAAATAAGGTTACTTGGTTTCTCGCATGTTTGGTGGGAGGTGAGGAAGTGGGAATGAAGAAAAGAAGTGAGTTCACTGCACATTACCACTGTTTAAGTTTTTTTTTTGTCATCCAGAGCCTCCTTTATTTGCCATATTTGAATGTCACAAGGGCCAATATACTTAATCTTCTGACAAAAGTCTTTTATTTGTTCATAATTTCTTTTTATTCTGATCCATAAGATGTGTTGCTCATTTCAGGTGAATTTTGAGAACAGTAAACTGTTCACCCAACTCTCCTAGTCACTGTAATATGAGCATTAAATAAGTAAATCAAGTTAATGTTTGTTTTATTTCTGTTCAAGTAGGATGTCTCCAAATATGGAGATTCCTTATTTAAGTCTGCCGAAGCTCACTAGCTTAAGTAGGTCTGGATTGTTTTGCTTTGTGTATCACCATAACAGTTTTCTCAAGTGAGTTAGAAGCGCTAATTGAAGTATAAATCTATCAGTGCCTACTGTGGAATGCCTGTTCACACATCTTAGTGAAAGCTGCAAGCTGTTCTGAGTGCTACCTCCAAGAATAAAGGAAGCATGCTAAATCTTCACCTTTGCTCTGGAATAGTTCCTGAGGAGGAGGCAGTCATCCTTGAGCGTTTTAAGACTAAACGTGTGACTCTGTAGGCTGGGATTCCCAAATGCGGGATTGTTTGATTACAGTCAGTTTCAGGCGTGTCACTGTCACTCCCAGCTCAGTGAATGATGGGGTAACACCCTGCATCCAGGCAGCTCCTCATGCCGGGCAGGTGCCTGCCTGGTGGTGCTGGCTGTAGCTCAGGTAAGTGCCTGTCAAGAGGGACTTGCTGCTAATCAGGAAACAAGGGTGTGGAAGTACTTTCTGAGATAAGTATCAGGAAATGCTTCTACAGCATACCTGGCAGGAGTTTGTTCACAGTTTCTTGGAAATTCCTGCCTTGTGTTGCACTCAGTCAGGAAAAGCAATGCATTATAAACCCTGCAGTATATACTAACCTGTGCCTTTTAGTGCACTGACAGGCATCTGTGCTGTATGCTGGAGTGAAGCAAATCTCAGACTCATTTTCTGCAAATGCTTTTAAGTGTAATCAGCACTTTTGGAAGCAGGAAGAGCTTTTGTCCTGCAAATACTTTCTGAATTTTATCTTGCTTCACTGGGGATGAATTTTTTAATGGGTATATTCAGTAAGAGCCCAGCTTCTTGAGACTTGGCTGAACATTTTGCTGAGAAGGGAAAAGTTGGAGGCTGTGTGTTCCTTCTGTAGAAACATCCATTGTGTTTGGTGTCTTGGAGAGTTAAGGCCTATAAGGAAATTGATCCCTTGCTCTTCCCCTTCTAAAGCTGCTTTCTCCAGTAAGGCTAGCAGCAGCTTTATTCATTTAACTCTTTGTATTCCTTTCTATCACTTCTGGTGTTAGTTATTTGCTTCATTAGAATAATTGATTTGCATATATAAAAGCCTTAGACCTGTGCTGTCATTAGTACATTTTAAATGTGATAAACTATTCAGTTATTGTAATGTCTGAACAGCATGAAATGGTGTGGAGGCTGTTTACCCTACCTACTTGGATAACAAAAATGTGTTTCAAGCATAAATATTTATTTTCTGGTTGTGTCATGAATCTTGCAGTGTATTTCCTGATCACATCATTGCCGATTATTTTAAGATCTACGTATCCAAATATAAACCACTCAAGCAATATTTCTCCTGCTTTCATTTCTCTATACTTTACACCCATTGTTCAGTTATAGCTGCGAACAATTAGATGTTTTTTGCAGACTGTGAGGCAGTGTGGACCAGTAACAGCAGGGAATGGAGAAACAAGCACTGTTAATTGAGTTAATGAGATACATAATTTATAGCCCAATATTTCCTTAACAATGGGAGATAAGATATGAGTTAAAGTTGCTTTCTCTTTCAGTTCAATAAATCACCACATCAGTGTTTTCATGGGAGAACGCAGATGACCTACCTTTGGCTTCAGGCTAAATAGGGAAGAGAAATGTGGGAAAAATAAATTCATACAGGTTAAACTTCTGTAAGAAAAGTTTGCATGCTGTTCCAGTTGTGTCTCATTTACCTCTAGGCTGAAAAAAAAAAAGTTATTGATACTGACAAAGTCTAATTTTACCTTCACAGATAAATTTGAGCAGTTTTGGGCAATAAATCGAAAACTCATGGAGTATCCTCCAGAAGATAATGGATTTCGATACATCCCATTTAGAATTTATCAGGTAGGAGACAAAAAGATAAAATCAAAGTCTTCCACTGAGGTGTCATATATTGTAATCTGTTTTCAGAATTATATGTTTCCTTTTCTAGCATTATGGCAAAACTTTACGTGCTCACCTTTGCTGGACCCTTGAGTTGTATGGAATAGCAGACAAAATTGACTGTATTTATTCTAATAGGTAATTAACATTTATTATGTTGCAAGTGTGTAATACTTGAGAACGTGCTACAGCTGTAGAGGATGTTAGTCTTTTTTAAAAAAACAGTCCATCAACCTAATTCTGTTATTAAAAATAGCTGCTAACTATGAAGAATGCTTTCGATGCAAAATGCCTTGTGGAAGGTCTAAGCCACTTTAGGAGCAACACTTTTCCCTCAACCATTGTATGGGCTTCTTTTCTTGTAGGCATTTTAAGGTAGAAGTAATGGCATAGGTCTTGAATCTAGTTCTTATCTTTGTCTTCTAGTTGTATACTTATATCCCCAAACAAGCTTTGAATGTGGTTTTTTTTCTGTTTTAATACACCAGCACTTTATTTTTCTCAGTATTTTGTTTGGAGGCATATTCATTGGAATCCTTACAATTTTTCTTATCCCAAGGACATCTCCTTAGTTTTTTATAGCATTAAGGTCACAATGAAGTTTGGGGACTTATGTATGGTTACATAAGCTCATACAAAATTTGTGTAGCCTCTCTGTAAATTAAACAGTTGTACTCTGTTGGAATGTTTTAATCTATTTATATTTTAAGTTTTGCAGCAATAGCTATGAAAAGAAAGTCCTTTACTCATAGTACTGAATATTCTGATACTACTTTGTAATAGGTTATAATGACCATAGAAGCCTATACAGTCTTGCAGTGGGACTGGAGTAGCCTTTAATGTAAGATGTAAGACATTTACTGTCATAATGAAACCTTATATTGAGAACGGAAGTCAGTTATTTTGTCAGAGATCACAGCAGATGGCAAGGTTTGTATAAGAATCAAAAAGTATGTATCAGGAAAAGTAGTACTCACAGCATTTGTTTGGTTGGTGACTAAGTTATTTGCTTGTTCTCTGATAGGTGTGGGGTTTTTTAAGTCTTTTCATAGAAATCACGTAAATAGGTTTGCAAAAAAGGTTTTACTCTCTGAATAGGTCACAGATCTTTAGGGCATGAGCGAAGATTTCTATGATAACACATGATTTCAAGCTAATAAAGTTTTTTTAAAATAAATTTATAAATTCTGTCACTTGAATTAGTAGTACTTACCTTCATTCCCATTACCTTTTTGATTGGAAGTCCTTACTTGCTATGGTTTAAAGCAAAATAAGAACTAAGAATTGAAGACCAAAACCAAATAAAGATGATACTGAGACAACCTTTGAGAAGGTTGGTATATATTATTTTCAGTAATACTGCTCTTAGCATTTCTAAATATTTTCAGTCTTTTAAAAAATGTAGGTGCAGATGTCTCTCGCTTTTTTGTTTGGTTTGTTAGTGTGTGTACTGATTGCTGCTCTCTGTCTTTAAATGAATGTTCAGGAAACCTTAGGAAGGGTGAGATTATAATTTAATTCCAAACAAAGGTTTAGTGACAAACTTGCGTATGGAAAAATAACTGATTCTAAAGTGTTCTTCAGATGTATTTAACCCCCACCCTGAATGCATTTTATTTCCATTAGTCCTGGTAGAAATCCACTTGGTATTCCAATTGGTTGCTCATATATCCCAACATAAACACCTGATTTTACCTGAGTTTGTGTTGCAGTGGATATTTACTCCCTGTGTGTCTTCACACAGTGTTTTGGTAGATACTTAGGGATACACAAATGATGAGGCATTGCCTTCAATGGGAAGAGTACCTTCTTGTAGTCTCCATACCTTCTATTATGCCAAGTTATTAGAAGGAAATTCTGTGAAGGGAACTTTCGACATTGTTTTTTGTCAGTATGAGGTGGATGATTTTTTTTCCTTCAAAAAATTGTACTAGATTATGATACCAAGTAAGAAAAACCAATCTTAGATGCAATTAAATGTGAGTTGGCAAAGTTGCTGCAGAAAAAATGCATTCAATAAAGTGCTTTGATCGATTTTTTTTCACTGAAGAATTCATTGTTTTAAAAACTCAAAAACTTTTTCAGTTGTAAAGTTTGTCTATTAAAATACATTTCTAAAGAGTAATATGAATCATACCTCCTTTGGTGACCAAATCTGATGGAGTGTGTGGGAGAAAGAAATGGCAAAAATATGAACATCATACTTGGGTAAGTCAGAACTAAACTAACCACAGGTAATTTTAAAAACTCTTGTCCACCTCTTCTTTTAAGTATAGCAGCTAAGATTGGACCAGAATCCTGGCATCTACAGTAGATGATGTAAAAAAAGGTTGAGAATCACTAAGGATCAATTTGCTTGCAATTTTAAGAGTTAGCTAAGATATCTTGGAGATTTGATTGCCAGCTGTCTGTCGTGTTCTGTTAGCTGTGTTTAATGGAACTTGAACCAGACAAACCTTTAAATAGGTGGAAACTTTTTTTTACCAAAGACAGTTTAAAAATAGTATTATATTTTTGTGATACTTTTAATTCGATGTGTCAAAAAAGAAGTTCCCCACTTCATCACTTTGGACGTGTAAGCTGCTTTGTCTTCAACTGACAGGTGCACAAAAGCTTTTTTGCCTTTTAATCTGATAGTACTGTAGAATTGAGTGCTTTTTGCACTTGTTCTTTAATGGCAAGAAAGAAAATAATAGTAATGTTTTGAGTATATTTTGAATTCAAGTGTTGCTTTTCTTGTCCCATACTAGAGCTAGTTTGGCTTGTGGAATTTCCCCCCATGTTTATAAGACCAGCTGATGTTTCAGAGTCGAATTGAACAAATGGCTGATAGATGGCAGGAAGTTTTAATCAGTCTTTGGCTCCAGGCACTGTGACCGGGCATACTAGTCAGGAGAGGAGTCTCTATGTGCTGATAGAGACTGCTCTGATGAACTGCTGCCTGCTGTGGGAGCATTCTGACTCTCAGTTTTTGTGCACTTAATTTGTACTTATTCCCCAGTTTTTGTTTCTTGCTCTCTCACTATGTCGTGCTCACTTACTTCATCATGCTTTTCTCTGGAGTCTGCCCTCTGAGAATATGGGATTTAAAGCTATATATTGTATTTCATTCTTGAGATTAAAATTACAAAAGTATTGGAAAGAAAGTGGATTAAAACTCTTCATGCCAAGTTCTCGAGTGTTTTCAGAGTCACAATTGCTTGAGGCAGGCTGGCTGTTTTGTGTTTGCTGTCCTGAAATGGGATGATATGGGATTGTTTGCATTTTCCTTTATTTTGTACTGAATGAGCATTTCCTTTGCTTCCATTTTCTAAGGGGTTTGATTATTTTATTAATTTTATTGCTTATAATTACATAGTAGGCCTTAACTTGAACAGGTTTTCCTATCATAAGTCCCTTAAGATGTTGAGATTAAGTTGTGTAGTCACAAATTGTTAGGATGTTTATCTTCCTTTGTAACATGAGTGAAATTTTCCATACTTGATAATATATCAGTTAAATTCAACACTTTGCTCTTTATGTCCAAACTGCAGTATTGAGATGTCTAAGTAGACATAAATGTTTACCATGACCTGTCCTCTAAAAGTGGGAAATGAAATATTTTAAAACATTATTAATATCTGTCTCACTAAGTGAATCAGAAGCTCAAGCATGGCCATTTCCAAGCAATTGAAGACTGTTTCATCCATATTTCCACATTAATTGGCAGAGCTCAGATAAGCAATTGCAAAAGCCATTGCAAGTATGCAAATCAACAGCACAATTTGGCTCATGTTATGACAACTATTAAAACAACTGATCAAAACAGATTGTTTGGAAAAATACTGGGTCTACCTGTAGAGTTTTCAAGTAATAATACATCTACCTTTTTATGCTAGTAGATTTTTTTTTTTTGCTGTTGTTGAAAAGTCTCCATTGCATTGCAATTCTGAGCTTGTCTGACTTGCGTTTCTAAATTCTGTTTTGCCTTACCCCACTTTAAAATCATGTGACTTTCTGACCTCCCATATTTACTTATGGATTGGTATCAGGAGCTTTCTTTGGCAAGCAAATCAATTGAGCTTTTTAAGCCTCTTGTCATGAGACCTTCTTATCAGCACCGAAGTTGGTTTTTAGTCATCTTTTCAAATGCTAGTTGATAGCTTAATAATCCTCAAGATTAATATTTGGGTTAGGGAGACATAAAGGGCAGAAATAAAGTTTATGGTTATAGGGTATTAAACCAAAAATGCTTCAAGCTTTGGTGGAATACAGGTGAAGTTAGCTGCTACTTGAAACTTTAGATCTGAAAAATGGTATGAAAGAAGTTTCAATGCAATAACTTGTCAAGCAAAAGAACTATAAAATGTGCTGTTGACCTGAAGAGGGCAACACAACACAGCAAGTTTCAGCATTTTGTTGCCTAGAGTAGAATGCGCTTGAATAGATCCATGTGCAATACCTTATTTTTTTTCTTAATTAATGAAAATGATGCTTTCATAAAGGATCTGCTGAAAATAGACAGTTTCTTAAAAACTTCCTTATACAAGGAAGAAGCTTGAGTGAATAAGAAGATCATGTGAAATGGTGATTTGTGTAACAGATCTGGGCTCAGCTGAATTTCTGTGCTGAAGAGAAACAAATGGACTCTGAGTTATTCTAATAACTGATGGTTCAGTACTAAAGAAACAGTAGCACACTTTCACCAGTTTTAAATTACTTCAAAATCAAAGCTTTATGAATAAGAAAGTTTAAAAGCTTTATTAGGTAAATATGTTTCCTAGTGCCTCATGATTTGGGAAAAAACAAAACAAAACACTTCTGTCAAGTATTGCATATGGGCGGTGTGATCCCTAAATACTTGTTTTCTGAGCTGAGTTGTTTTGTTCTGTGCTGAAAGTAATAGCAATTTGACTAGTTCTTGCCTTGAGTTGAAGGTCACTGTCACCACAGTTCCACCAGAGGTTCCATAATTGCATAAGCTTTTCTTATGCATCTCAATGCACAGTGAAATGATCTGGCTCAAACCAATGCTGCTAAAGGTAACTTTTTAAATGTATTCTGTATTAAGGAGTGCTCATGCAGCTCTCTCAAAAGACTTCAGGAGCCCATGTGCAAGATCAGCCTTGTGCCTTTAAGAATCTTGGTACAGGATGGGAACTGTCAATCAGAATTTCAAAGAAAAATTCTGAGACTATAAACTGTATTTGTTGTCGAAATGTGAATAAAGTTTCCTTAAATATACCCAAGTTGTCTGTAAAACTGTCAATCTGCCTAGTTCAAAGCTATTGTAAAAGTCGCACAGTGCTCAGGGAAGGCGGTGCAGAGGAGATGGAGCTGTAAAACCTCGATTTGCGTTGATTCTCTGCTGTGGTTGAGCTGTTACCGAGCTGGATGGTTTTAAGCTAGTTCAGGCTTGTCACTAGGAGCTGCAGTAATTTTTCCTGGTTGAGTGTAGATGCAGCTTGTATACAGTGAATAAAGCAGTTTTACTTGTATGAGAAACAGTTTGTTGAGTTTCTGAGTTACATTACCTAGTTTAAAAATTACCTAGTAAAAAAAATTAGGGATGTACTGGATTCTGCATATTGAGGAAAAAATGGGTAGTACTTTTTTATCTTGCAATATTTAAATTATTTGTGAATCTCAGAAGAATCTAAGTATATGGAAAGCCCATAGAATCCTACTAGTTACTAAATTAACTTTGTGTAAACAGTCTTATGGATTCTTTTAAAGTCAAAGTACATCTCAAATTACAATGAAATAATGAACACTTTGTGTGGGGAAAAAAAAGTCCATTGCCAACTTGAAAATACCTTAATCTTACCTCTTAGCGACCCCCAGTTAGAAATTGGTGTTTACTTTTTAACCAATTGATATTATATAGAACTCTTTAATTGTTGTCTTTTCTTTAAATTGTTAATTCTTTAAATTTAAAACATGGTGTTTGAATTCATTGCTCCCTAAACAGTTTCATTAAGGTGGTACTCTTGTAGATTTATGTAATCCTAAATTTGTTAGGAAAGTAAGTGTATGTATGCAATTAAAAAAAAAATTGCACTTTTTACCTCGACCTTGAATCTTTATTCTTAAGAATGTCGATACATTGAGAGGCTGTGATGAAGACGATGAATGAAGCAGTAATTCGATTATTGTGTCTGTGTACAGTTACTCACAGTTCTTATAATTTAAATGCAGCGCTCTTTAGTATATAGCTGCCTTTACTCTGATCATTAAAGCTGATCACTTCACTTTTCCATTTCACTTGCTTTAGTCAACACAAACTGATTTGCTACTTTCTTCACATACTGTGTAATGTGGGCAGGTTCTTACGTTGTGACAAAAGGGACTTTGCCTACCTGAAGCTTACTGTGGAGCTGTATTCTGCAGAGATTGGCTCTTGTACTCTGATATAGTAGCAAAATTTAAAAAAAAAAATAGTTGGTGAGCTGCTTCCCTCCAAAAAACGGAAAAAGCTGATATGAATCTTTTTCTTCAGAGAAATGAGGAATGTCATCTTCAAGGGTTGTTTCTGTGGCTGTGCAGCATAAGCAGTACCCAAAGAACTAAGCCTAGCTAGCCTATGATGCTGGTTCAAAACTCTGCAGAGATGAAAGCCACAGCCAGTACCTGTTTTGACTTATCAATATCAGCATTCCACCTTTATTTATTTAAATCAAATAAGTGAATAAAGCAGGTTAACTTCTGCTCAGAATTGAGAATTAGAAAATATAGAAAGGTTTTGTTCTTTGGAAGACTTCCATTTGCACTTTCCAGAAGACTGAAAACAAATTATCTACAGGTGAATGTGGAATGGAACAGACCTATGAGGAAGTGGGATACGACACCATACTCTAGAAATACAATATGAATTAGCAAACAGATTTTTGAAATTTTGCTGTCCTCGATTATAGGTGCTCCTTCTAGTTAGCACTGCTGTGGAAAACTACGGAAAATTATTGGATTTAATGGTTTGAAGTAGCTTGAAAGTGATTTATGAAGTATTGTGTTCTTCACTGCTTTTAATCAACCAGAGTAGTGTTTGCTTTTGTGGATGTAAATCCATTTCTAAAGTTGTTTGCTTGACAGAGTACTGACTAGTACCCAATTGCTCAATTGTTAAGTGAGGCTTAGGTCTGCATGTGCACATAAGACACTGCAGCTGTGGAGAGCACTATAGATTTGTTGTCCCTGACTCTTCAGATATCTTGATATTTTACCAGTTACAAATATGAATTCTTTCCTGGGAAAGAAATTTAATACTTCAAGGCCCTGCTTTTCTTGTAGGTGTGTCTGTCTTCTCAGGGCTTAACAAAATTGCCACATGAAGCTGTTTTTTGTATTTAGTCTCTGCTGTTTCTGGCTGTGTGATGGTTACCTGCTGTCTGCTCTGTCTCGAATGTTGACTTTCTGCTGCTTCTAGGATCTGTCCAATTCACCTGACATTAAATAATGCAAATCCAGCTGTTCAGAGAGTACAGTGCTGCTTTCCCTGCACAAGAAAATTCCACAGATAGTTTGAAAGACGAGTCAGTAGCCAGATTGGCATTTTGAGTGGTACTTTTGTAACTTTTTGTATGAAATTGGAATTTCTGGCAAATACATACTCTTGTTAGAAATTACGCACCAGATATAAGAGGACCTTGGCAATGGGACCTATGACAGGGAAAGTAAATTTTATCCTCGGTTGCTGTGGGATGAGAGTTGTCAGCAGCTTGAGGGAGATGATCCCTCTGGTCTATTTGACACTGTTGAGACCACACCTGGAATCTAGTTTTGGACTCTCCAGTTTAAGAGAGATATGGAGCTATGGGATGAGAGTGCAGTAAAGAACCACTGAGATAATTGAAGAACTTGTGAATCTAACATGAGAGGAGGGAAAAGGCTGCAGGTGCAGGGACTGTTCAGCCTAGAGAAGAAAACATATTCAGGTGGGAAGATCTCATCAATGTGTATAAATATCTGTCTGAACATCAGAAAATATTTTGAGTGCAAAATCAATGTGATTTTGATGCATCTTTGCAAACAGTTACAGAAACTGAAGCAGTGTCTTCTATGCTGAAGTATCACAATGGACTCAGCCCATAACATTTTTAGTCAGTTTGTTAAGTGATACTTTCTAACTACACATATCTTTTTCAGATAAGTAGAACATGTGGTAGGACTTTAACTTTCAAATGTTTTACATGGTTCTAATTACTCATTTTGTTGCTATTACGTAAAGTTTTTTCTAAAAGATTGTAAGGAAGCATTCTCTGCCAGTTTAAATAATATGGAGAAGGGTGATATTTTAAATGGTTCTTTAATCTTTTTAATGATGAGCAAGTAATTGCCCTTAACAATTTTAGGGAGAATTAACTGAAATAGTTGCCATATTTCTCTGTAGGTTTATAATAATGCTAAACTGTTGTTAGTTGTGTACAAAGTTAAGATAGAACTGCTTCATAAGTGTGCTCTGTTCAATGAAAGGCATCAAGGAAGACACAAGTTGTTGTCCATGAATGATTAGGAGAATAGTCCTTAACTATTCATGATCAAAAATGGTTCAATATTATTGTCTAGACATAACTGTAATAAGCCCTACTACATAAAATTTTAACCTTATTCCAGATGTGTTTATAATTCTAGCTGTGGCTTTAATTTGACTACAGTCTTGGCTAAGATACTAGATAATTTTGGCATTATTACTTGCATCAATTCTTGACATAATACTTGCCACATGTTATGGGGGCCGTTGTTAAGGTCTGTTAAAGCTTCCACCAAGAAAACACATAGTATAATTTATCTTGATTTTAAACCAGTGATCATTAATGTTCAACGCCACCTAAAGGTTTTTCAGTTTGTGTAATACTGTTAGGAGTGCTTTCAAGAGTAACTGAATTTTCACTTTACTTGATGTTGTGATTCCTTGACATTGATTGATACGATGATTACCTCCCTATCTAAGGAGTTTTATAGAGGTATCATTGTAGAGGAACACATTTAGCGTGACTATATTAAAGCATTATCTTCAGCTTCAATCTAGTTAGTGATAAACTTCTGCACTACTAATTGAGGTGACTGGAGTTAATGTAATTAAATGTATAAAGTGTATACTGTTGGTTGAATATTTTTTTTGTCATTGTTGTTTCAAGCCTCTTAAAAATATTAGGGAGTGTAAAATTCCTGTCCATCATGATTAAGACCTTCAATTTTGTGAGGAAACCAAAGAGTCCTTTTTACAACATAACTGCAGAAATCCTGATGCAAACTCAAAAATAGGTGAAAGGATTAATTTTTTTCCATAGGTTAAACTCAGGCATATATGTTTTTATTTTTACAACCACTGAAAACGTCTAATTTACTAGAGAAATTTAAAATGTAGCATGGGAAAACCAAGTAATTTGATCTAACACATTTGTTGATTTTACAAGTCCTGCAACCTGCAGCACATCCAGTCAGTGACTCAATTTTTGTGGCAATTCTGGGTAGGTGTGTTGTGTATGTGTATTCGCCTTTTTTGTCTTACAGGTTTTAGTTATGTGTCAGACATATAAAAGCACTACTTGTTTCTTTTATTAAATAATTTAAATGAATTCTGTTTTATATTGAGTTTTACATTTTTCTCTGAACAATGATGTGATGTTGCAGGTAAGCAGTTCAAAATTTTGAATGCTAACAAAAGCAGTGCCAGCCTTATTCAAAGCACACAGAATCATAACTAGAGCATCTACTTGATGGACTTCACAGAGACTAAAGAAATACTAGAAATAGTTGGGTTTTTTTGGAATGTTGTTCCGGTCCTAACATCTTAAAGAGTAAGTGAAATAGAAAAATTATCAAAGATATAGAATAAAGCAGTGGGTTGTCTGGGAGAAGCCCTCTATTGTTGGAAGATTTGAAGGAGCGGAGCAATGATTACAGGATAAAGGCATATCATGTCGTGTTTTATGCCTCTTGTTATAGAAGCTCAAAAAATATTAATAAAGTTTGAAAGGTGACAGATTTCAAATAGATAAAACAAGATCATTTTTGTGTGTACTTTAGATTGTTGAGCTCAAAAACACCTTTATGAAAGGGATGGAAGGTTTTTGGGGTTTTTTTTAAGTTATTTTCAAAAGGAAAGAAACAAAACAACAGAACCCAACAACTCCCACCCAGAGACATTATTGTACCTTCTCCACAATTAAATACTCATTGAGTCTGGTCTAATATTAAGCAAAAAGAAGTCAAAGATACCTATCCTGAAATTACAGCAAAACCCCAGCATTTCAGCGCCAGTGAAAGAAGAATATTTCAGCTGGGGATTTGCAGTATCTTGCTTTTGGACAGGCATGGTGGTGTGATGGTTCTGTGACTACAGCAACTCATCAACTCTTCAGCTAGTCACTTTCACATTGCGCATTGAGATTCTTAATTGAAAACATTTCTACAAAGTAGAAGACATCTAAAAATGTATGGAAAAAATATTTTTAGCAAATATTTGCGTTGTTTTATTTTCATGGACTAGTTAATTTTCCTGTTCTTTTTTATATAAAATTACTTGCATCATTATGCAAACTCTTGTTACTTCTAAAGCTTCTTGGTTGAGTTTAAATGAGTTTAAACAAGATGATTCTATGAAATTAAGAGAGCTTTTTTTAATGTAAAGTTGTTCATTATAAAGCAGCACAGACTGAATTTGACAAGTTACTGAAAATATGTTGAAATATGTAGAGAAGTCTCAACTTTTATCGTTTTAGGTTGCCAGCTTAGCCACACGTGGGGATTGTAAGAAATTCTTTTTTTACTTTGTGGGTTCAGTATGTATGGTAACTTTTGTTTGAATATTGAGGAGCAGCTGAGTGTTTAAGCAGAAAATCCAAATCCATTCCTCTTGATGAAAATACTGGTAACTGTGATTTTTCCAGATAAAAACCCGGTGGTTTGTGAGTTATGTTTTTCATTTTAAGATGCATCCTGTATAAAATATCTGACTAATTCAATTGTAGAGTTCATGCAGTGTTTGATGTTGTGTTGTTTCTGAAAAGGACCAGGCAAGCTGACAACTCTTTTTTTTTTGTTTTATTTTGCCAGGATGATAGGGAAGAAATTTTTTACATTTGTTAGCATAGTTTGTAACTATATAGCTTGACTGTGATCCTGTGAGGCTTTGCACTGCCTTAAAGGGCCTCTTAAAACTTGCCCTCACTAAAAACTCTTCTCAATGCCAGTATGCCTGAATAGGTAACTTTAATCTTTCTCACTGTGGTGTAATTTCACCCTCACTCTCCAGTCATTGTCAGGGTTTAAACTTTCTTTTAAAAATAGTAAAGTCTTCATTTATTCTGCAAATCATGAGATTTATGGTTGCTATACTTCTAATAGAGAAGAATGAAAAATTGCAGTTTCCGTTAAGTTCAGTTTTCTAGAAAGTATGTTAATTCAGAGATGAAGATTTGCTTTCATATAAATTCAGTAATTTGATAGTAAATTGTGGATATGATCAGTGTAAAATACTCTACAATTTTTAGGCTGAATAATTGTCTTCATATGCTCATGTATTTAAAGGCATCTTCTCTGTAGTGATTGGCAATTACTGATTGAGTTTCACCTGTTGTATCCTGCAAATGCATCCAGAATCTTGAACAGCTCACAGCCACACAGAGGCTACACTGTAAAATAAAGTAATTTAAAAAGCACTGCATTCTGTTGAAACTATGATCATTTTGGTTGGCGAAATGATAGATATTGTACAAACCACAACATTATATAGGCAGCTATTCATGGTGGCTGTTCCTTCATGTCTCGTGGTAGTAAATAGAATCCTAGAACAGTTTGAGTTGGAAGGGAGCTTTCAAAGGCTGTTGAGTCCGACCTACCTGCCGTGGGCAGGGACGTCTTGCACCAAACCGTGTTGCTCAGAGCTCCATCTGGCCTGGCCAGGACATTTGCAGGGATGGCAGCACTAGAATAGAAAGTTGTAGTCAAGTTGGACTTACATAATTACACTTGGAAAAGGGTGATGGCAAGGGTTTGTTTTTTTTTTTTAACTATGCTCCTGTATGAGTAAGATACTTTGAAAACTTACCCTATAAATATTGTGGAATGTAGGATGGTACTTTTCTTTTGATTCTTTTAATGTGTAAAGCATCTGCTGCATGTGAGAAATGTGTAAGCATCTTGGGGTAATGTTCTGCCTGTAGGATTAGGTTTGTGAACTAGTCTTTGTATAAACAACATGCAGTTACTTATATCGTTTTAACATTGATGAAGACCAGTGATTTTTATTTACTTTACCACATCTGTGTTGCTTAACACTTAAAATGCAAAATTGAGTTAATTTTCTATAATGTTTCATGATGGCAGCTAAGGATATTGTTTGCAGCAGTCAGCAACTGTGTGGGAGACTTGAGAAAATACAACTTCGGCTTTTCCCTCTTGGCATGAAATTATTATAGCTAGGGAAAAAATAGATTTTAATTTATTAATAAATAATGCAAAACTGCAATACACACTTGGGAAATTCTTGTCTTAAAAGTCTGTTGAAGATAACAACCTTTGCCTTCATACTTCTGTTAATTTCCACTTCTGCTACTTCAGATGTTAAGCACTTGGGAGTTATGACTGGACTTCCCTAAATATCTGATTTTTAAAAACTAAACTTGGTACAAAGTTGTTTTGACTAAAACAATGTTTTAAGGGGGTTGTCTTTTTCTTCCCTTCTTTTTATTTTTTTAATGTTTTGCATGTACTTTTCTTCAACATAATGTCCCGGAGTTCACTTCTCAAGTGTGGATTTGTCTGAGGTAGATGGATCCTCCCGGCTGTGTGCCTCCCATCATTTTTCAAATGTTCAGATATTTCATTAGCACAATGAAATCCCCATATTGCTACCCTGAGGAAATAGTTTCCTAGCTGCTCTAGTCAATTCTCTATCTCTGATCAGTCTTCATAAGAAAAACTGGGAAAATACTATTTTTGCATATCCAAAGATTATTAGCAAGAAGTAACAAGTAGCTGTGTGTCAGCAGTTCTGCACTCTAGTGCCCTGGAATTACTTCTGAGTTAGGGTACCACTCTTAGGCAAAGACTCCCTGCCTGCCTGTGTGTGACAGTTGCATTGTTGTTCTTCATTTGTTTGTTTGAGTGATTGTTTTTTTTCCCCCATAAATCCCCGCTGAGAGATAACATACCACTTGATGTTGAGTTGTTTCTATTTTTTTAATTACCATAGTAGGATGGGAGACACTTTCTGAGAGGTAGGAAACTAAATTTGAAAGGGGCAATGGCTTGTATTGCTTTTTCCAATTAAGATAATATGTGATGAAAGTCTCATTTGATGGAGCCCAGTCACCCACAATGCAGAGCACATCAGCTGCTTTTGGGAGTTAGCTGCCAGCAGAAAATTGTCAGCAATAATTTGGAGCTAGATTAAAATGTTTGGGTTGGTTGAATATGGCATTTTTAACTTCTCTGGCTCAGATGCTGAGTTTGGGTGGAGATTTCAGTTTATCAGGAAAAGAAACTTTGCCTGTCTTTGCAGTGTCAGGTTCTTGCTGCCCCTGGAGCCACTTTTATGGTTACCTAAAGAAGAGAGCTATCTTAACAAAACCACTGTTCTTAAATAAGTGCTAAAGATCTGATAGAATTAAATCTGGCCAGGGACATCAAGGGCAACAAAAGGAGCTTCTATAGGAATGTCAGAATAGAAAAATTGTGAGCCCTCTCTGGAAGAAATGGGAGACCTGTTTACCCAGAACATGGAGGTATTCAGTGTCTTTTTCACCTCAGTCTTCACCAGCAAGTATTCCAGCCAGACTGCCCAAGTCCCAAAAGGGAAGAGGCAGGGACTGGGAGAATAAAGAACTCCCCACTCAAGAAGATCAGGTCCAAGAAGAGCTAAGGAACCTGAAGGTGCACAAGTCTATGGGACTGGATGAGAGGCATCCCCACAGATCTTCAGGAAAGTGGCTGAGCCACCATCCATCATATTTGAGAAGTTGTGACAGTCCAGTGAAGTTCCTACTGAAACATAAACCCATTTTTTAAAAAGGGAAATAAGGAAGACTCTGGAAGTACAGGCCAGTCAGTCTTACCTTCAACAAAGGTCATGGAGCAAATTGTCCTGGAAGCTATGTTAATGCAATTGGGAAATAAGAAGTTCTGCTTGATCAGCCTGGAAAAGAGAATGCTCCAAAGAGACCTTCCAGTACCTAAAGGTGGCCTAAAGAGCCGGAGAGGGACTTTTTACAAGGGCATGTAATGCTAGGACAAGGAGAATGGCTTTAAATGGAAAGATGCATAGTTGAAATCATTCTGAATTCCTTTGCATAGCTCCAGCAGAAATGGGCCATATATGTTCTTTACATAGGACTGATTCCTTAAGTAGGTAGAAGAAGGTTCTAGGTTGCCTGTCCTAAAAAAACACAACACTTTTTTTCTAAGTTGGTAGTAGTTCTTGCAGCTAAAAAAGTTTGAAATTTTTGATATGAAATCTACTGAGAATAAAACACCTGTTGAGGTGTAAGGGTACGGTATTGCTTTGTCTTGGCAAAATATATAGGGATATGTTGAAGTCCTAAGTTTGTGCTCACTGCTTGTTTTGTTGGGTTGTTGTTCTTTTTTTTTTTTTAATTAAGGATATATTAAAATGTTTTTTATTAAAGCAGGTTGTATTCCCATAACAGAAGATTTGGGGCTTTTAAAAAAAAATAACACCCTTGTATCCATGAGACTATCTATAAATTATCTTCACACTTTTTCTGGAGTGACAGCTTACTTTTAATTGTTAATAAACAAAAACTTCCCTGCATTTCATGATATGAATGAAATGCAAGGTGCGGGGCAGGGGGAATGTGGAAATACCAGATGTTTCTTCTGCTGCAACCCTTAGTTCTGTCCTATCGTGTACCTGTCTCAAGTGCTAATACTGCATATTTGCATGGGCCTAAAATTGTTTGGTTTGATTTTTTTTTTTTTTTAATTAAAACAGGCAACAACAGAGAGACCTTTTATACAGAAACTATTTCGACCAACTGCTTCGGGAGGACAGTTGCATACTTTGGGAGACCTGCTAAAAGATGTGTGTCCAAGTGCTGTCACCCCTGAAGGTACTGCAGAAATAATTTTTTCTCCAATAAGATAAATCTTCTTCTGTTGATTTATTGGGAGCTTTTTGTTGTTTTGTTTTGTTTTGTTTTTAATATGAGTATTTTGGAGGTAGAAATAAATGTCAGTACCAGAATTCCAGATTTCATTCATTCATGGCTCTTTGGTGTGCCCTGCATTATCTGCATGGTTTCAAGAGGGTAAGATTGAGTCCTTAGTCACTCCTGAAAAATTAATCTCTAGAAGTTTTATTCTAAAATTCCTGTGCTCTTTTGCTGTTATGATGGTGATAGTAAAAATGGTCACGTTATTTTCTGCACTTAAAAAAAACTTTTTTGAAAGTATCAGCAGATTTTTGTTAACTTTAATTTTGTATTCCAAGATCTTTTTATGTGTAAAACTTCAAAACTGATAGAAATTGAAGATGTTTTCAGGATGCTTTTATCTGTTCTTGAAGTCCAACATTTTAAAATGTATCAGTAAGAGATTTTCACAAGTATAAAACATTTTGTATATTTGTATGTTTGTATAATTTGTATGATTACAAATTAGTTTTGTGTGACCAATTAATGTAGCATATTATTTCACACAATAGCATTTGATGATCTGTACTTATTCAGGAAATAGGCTTTTCTGGATGCAGTTTTAGTATTGAAGCTTACAAGTACTGGAAGTGTGATACATGTTTCGGGGGGATAAATATAAGTTATGTACTCTGCAAATTAAGATCAAAATTATTTAATACAAAAGGTTTTTAATTTGTTCCTGCTGTTGTCTTACCAGTACTCGTAAATGAGGAACTTATGAGAAATGCGTGATATTCTAGAGAAGATCTTAGCACAGAATTTACTGATGTAGTATCAGCATCTTTTGACAGTGAAGCACTAAATTGGAAATCACTATAAAATTCTGTGAGGTTTTGTTGTACACAGAAGTTGGCTTGATTCATAATTAAATTGATTTCTCCCAGTATCAGGATCTTAGAAATTCACTGAAATATCAAACTTTTTTAACCCTTGTTTAATTCTTTCTAACACACGAGAACAATTTCCAAAAGTAACCGATGGTAAGAAAAATATGGAGTATTGCTAACCATGTGTCCATTTTTCATAAAGCTATTTTAAATTTTGGAGCATTATTTTAAGTAATGCTTTCCACTAACTGTCCAAAAGATAAAGGGAGATACCAACAGATACATGAATATTAGCACCATCGAGTTTAACCCTCTTTAAGTATTTAACTGTCAGCATCATACAGACCCTACTGAGAAGGTACAGAGTGAATTTAAAAAAATCTGTGAGAAGGATAGATGCATTTTAACTTGAAAGGCAGTCAAGCACAAATTAAATGAAGGAAACTCAAAAGCATTTATGCACAAGTTATTGCAGGATTTAAGGGATGACAATTTTTATGTAGATTTGCCAAAGCTGCAGATGGTGAATGTGCTTGTTAACTGCTCTTATTGAAAGTGTGTATGTAATACAATTCTATCTGAATACCAGTGGTGATGCTTCCCATCAGTAGTCCTTTTTCAGAGGCTGACAAAAGCACCAACCTTTCACAGCAGGACAGAAATATGCTCTGCTAATTGCTTGCTTCATTTTTTTAAAAAAAGCTTAAAAAACTTACATTTACTCAACTTGGGAAAAAAAAAGTTGGAAGGAGAGCAGCTAAAGCAGGTACTATACTTACACATACGACGAGAGATGCGAAATTTGGTGGGTTTTGGAGTGTTGGAATATGCTTGTCTGTTTCTGTATACATCTGCTTAAATTTGGCCCAATTTTTACTGAGAAACTTGCAAACTTAGGAGTTTAATAGATCTGGTCCCTCACATGGGTGTGAGCTATCCAGTACTCAGCACATTTTCTCCTGTGACACAGCTTTGTATTGTAGTGTCATTCAGTTGTTCCTCTTGTATTGTGAGTGTTCTGCCCTTGTGGTGTGCTGGAAAACTAGGGAAACTGAGATAAATGCAGATAATAATGTGGGCTTCTGAGGAGATGTGGGGGTAGACTGATACACAGAGCCAGTGGAGGGGGGTGAGAGTCTGACTGAACAAGTAATTTGGAAGAAAATGACAGATCTGGGAATCATTAAATGTGATGGGGAGAGTGACTATAAACAATGTGGCAGAATGAAAGAGATTGGGGCAAAAGCCAAAACCTGACATAATAAATGCGAACACCTGGACAGAGTAAGTGGGGTAGGAGATGATAAAAAGATGAGGGAGAAAAAAGAAGTGTATTGCTTGTGGAGCATGCACAGAGATTGTGCAAGGCATCTGTGAAAGAATGGTGAGTAGATATCCTGCTGGCCAGGTGATTCAGAGAAGGGATTTGGAGAAGCAAATTGAATCAGAAGTTGAAAAGGAAGGTAGTTTGTGCTGGCAGAATGACAAGCTGCAGATGAAGAGGTGGAGCTGGGGTTTGTCAGATAAAAGACTGAGGAAAACCTCAGGGTTTGGTGTGCTGCAGGCAGGAATATAAAGCAGAAATTTAGGTGTGGCAACATTGAAATAAAAAAAGGAAGAAGCAGAATTAGAACAAAGCAGAGGGATGATAGAGGAAGGAAGGCTGAGGCATAAAGGAAGCTGACCTGAAAAGATGGGTGCCCATGACAGCAGTGGTTCTTAGTGCTAAGGATCATGGACCGGGAAGGACAGTGCTGGTTTAGGTTTGACTGCTAGAGGTCATCATACTCTGTTCACTGATTATTCAGTTTAGCCAGTAAGTGAATTTGATTATTCTCCTGCTTGACTAAATCCACTCATTCATTGTTCAAATGTAATGTTCACTATATTAAATTTTCACGCTCTAATACAGCTTTGAGCTGTTAAAAAACCAGCTAACTCACCAGACTGCTTAGTGCTACTTTTGAGTTTTGCCTATAGAAACGTTAGCAGCCATAGTGAAGAAAAGCGTTACCCTTTTCCATTGAGCAGACTAAACTCCCGAGACTACAGAACCACAGCACATCTATGCTACTGAAGTCTCCATCTGATGCTGAATCACTGAGAATTTAATTTAACAAGTTTCTCCTGTCAACAGATGTTCCATCAGTTCAAAATACAGAGGAGACAGGGTATAGGAGAGTTTAATTTACAAGCATGTTTTGGAAACCTGGGATACTACACCTAAAGGTTTTAATTCTAAAGCAGTTGTCTCCATTTGAAGTTGAATACTTGAAGTTTAGAAGGTGTCAGAGCTGTAGACTGGCTGTACAATCATAATTTTCTTACTCACTTAACATCACTCCTTGCCTCTTACCTCTCTTTGTCTTCTGTGAGATTGTCTTTGTGCCCAGGCTGGGCAATGTTCTAGTGTCAGGTGTGTGTAGTGAAAAATGACAGTCCTGATTCTTGAAAGGATAAATCAAGAATGAATGTGCTTCAGGAAGTATTATAACTTAGACAGCTGAATACTGCCTTTGGGAACAGAATTTAATTCTTTTTTCCCTGGAGAATTCATTCATATGTGATCGTAGGCAAGCTGATTGTTACAAATCCAGCCATTTTATAGATAGGAGCATCAGAAAAATCCAGTGATCAGAGTGAGTGTTCTGCTGAACAGTTTGCTTGCGTGAATCAGTGAGAACTCTGGGCCTTTGAGTGTGCAAACCCCAGGCATTTTCTGAAGTAAAATTTAGGCCTCTCATAACTATTCTTCTGTATCACCCTCCAAAAATTTAGTATTTCTGGCTATAATATCACTTTGACTTGAACTTGTGATATCTAAAATGATGATAATTCAGGAAACTCTTGTTAAAATAATTTCTGAAGGAGAAATAGATTGTAGTCAGACATTAAAAACTGTCCTCTTTGGACCTTACTTAGTATTTTCTAAGACTTTTATTGTAAACTTGTATGTTTTAATGTACACTTTATTCTGGTAGAGACATTAAAATAATATTGTAACAAAGCAGAATACATTATCAAAGGTTTATTAGAAAATAATTTAAAACTTTTTAATGTCTGGATTTTCAGACTATTCAGTTATTGAAGTTTAGATTTACTTAATTTTTTCTCAACAAAGGCGGTAAAAGTAGTATCTCATCAAGGTATATCAAAGGTATATAATAGAAACTGGAGAAGTAGGGGGTTTTTATCTTTTTACTCTTCTTTTCAAAGCCATTTAATTATTTTTCTAAGCTGTATTTAACCTCCCTCTTTAGTGAATTGATTCAGTGGTGACATTAACTGCATCTTTTCTTCAGTGCAGCACAACCAGTATGAGTTTCGCTCTCTCTGTTTTTCTCCATCTGTTGACTATTTTTTTCCCCTTTTCCTCCATGGTTTTCTCTTTTCCAATGACTTTTCATTCAACTGGAAGCTTCACGGTAATTGTGGTGGTTGCTTGTCTGTGGTGACATCCGTAACTGAGCTTTGTGCCGTGGGAACACAGAGAATATATGGTTTTCAGACTCAGCATTTGTAGCCGTATATTGAGCTGTTCCTGCTGCCAGATTCTTAGGGACCACCACAAGAAGAGGGAGGGAAGGATTTCAAGAACCACCCACAGTGTATATATGCCTTTACTTTAGGAAGCATGGATATAATTAAGTCTTCCTTTTAACTGTGCTGAGAAATGTTTCAATTAAAAAATGTATTTTTATATATATATATATATATATGTGTGGATTGAATATATGCATTGATTACCAACTGTTGAAAACACGGTGTAAAGAGCACTGTCAAAAGAACAGGTTGAATAATGACATTAAAAGATTGATAGTGAAATAGTCTTTGTAAAATGCTGTGTCAATATTATTTTGGACTGTTATAGGCTGTGGGTAGCTGTTTAGAATACTGTGTTTTATTTAAATTAGCTTATGAAACTATTTATTCAAGGCTTTTATTGTTTGTTGAAGTGCTGTAAAAAAGGAAAACTTGAACTGTTATTATCCCAGCCCATACTTTTCTGTCTCTCCTCAAACTGGTAGTTTATTCAATTATATAAATATTTTTTAAAAAATAAAATATATATGTATAATTTTTTTTTTTTTTTTCTGGCTAATGAATTCTGTAGTGCTCACCTTTCTGGATTGCTGAATGGTTTCATCTGCTTAAGCTGTTAATCAGAGAAAAACTGGTAGACAAAAGACTTTTTGTTACGGGTGTTGTTATACTTAAAGCAAAGAGTGGCTTCTGTTTAGAATCCATCCTGTAACTCTTCGAATTCCAAGGAGTGTTGGCTTTATCTTCTCTTGTCCTCAATCACTGCAGTGGTGTTGGAGCAGAGTGCACAGTAGTCGGGAACCCATTTGTCAAGATGTGTATCACGCATTGCATACATTAGTAGTAATGGTCAGAAAGTGTAAAGAAAAGCAGTGGAATTAGAAGCACTAAGAAGCCAGTGTAGTTCTTAAAACTGTTGGCAATTACATTAATTACCTTGACTGTAAAAGACACCCTGTTCTTCTAAAGCAATTTTTCTAAATGAGAATGGCTGTCTTTGTTAGTAGCAAACACAGAATCATAGAATGGTTTTGGTTGAAAGGGATCTTAAAGTTCATCTAGTTCCAACCCCACTGCCACAGGCGGGGACACCTTCCACTATCCCAAGTTGCTCAAAGTCCCATCCAACCTGGCTTTGAACACTTCCAGGGATGGGGCATCCAGAGCTTCTCTGCACAACCTGTGCCGCTGTCTCGCCGCCTGCTGAGTAAGGAATTTATTCCTAATATCTAATTTAAACCTGCCCTCTTTCAATTTAAAACCATTTCCCTTTTTCCTATCACTTCACGCCTTGTAAAAAGTCCCTCTCGAGCTCTCTTGTAGGCCTGCTTTAGGTACTGGAAACAGCTATAAGAATAATAAAATGTTCAGAGAACCTTCAAGGAAGGTGCACTTATTTCACCTTGTGTTACTCCTCTTGCAGTGCAGTGCAGTACTTTCCTCCAGAAGGCTAGGTTAGAACTGATCTAATGTAATCCTCTCTAATTTCGTGTCTGAATAAGTGTTTAGACAGCAAATGTGCTAAATCATGTTTTCTCATTAGCTGAATAGTTTTGTTTCTTTTTACATGGTTCCTATTTAGCTGCTTCATAGGCAGTGGTTGTGGTTATATGGCAACAGAAACAGTAAGACCAGGTCACCACCTTCCATTGAACATTGATACATTTCATTTGTTTCAGTTATTTTCTTTGTTCTGGTCTTCCTCTTGACATAAAGTTTGAGAAGCAGTGAAGTCCTTCTTGTCATGTTTAATAAATATTAAAATCAGTATTTCCAAACTAATCCAATAATCACTTCCTCTGTGTAGTAGTCTGTTGTAGTCTTTAAGGCATGTTATATTTTTGTGTTTAGTTACTAAACTGTATTTTATCAGTTACACAGCAGTTCGTAAATTAAAGTCACCTCAGTCTGAAATTTTACTATGGATAAACCTATATTGTGTTTTAGAATATTTTTTATTTACTCTCTTTCCATAATTATTGTTTAATTCAGTTTGTCTGAAGGCTACATACAACTGAAATCAATTTTGGGAGTTGTGTAATTATATAGATGTACTTAGCTTCCTACTCATGGACTGATATTCCTGACTGGAGTTTTTGGAAATCCTTCCTGGAAGATGGGCAATTTCATTTCAGTTTTCAGTCTTTTAAGGTAAAACATTGTAAGTTCTTTGCTTTGAGCATAGTAAACTTTTTAGTTCTCAGCTGTGATCATCCTGTGTTGGAGGAGTGTGTGTGTACTTGTTTTTTATGTTTGTTTCTCCCTAGTTTTTCATACTTAAATCTGAGGGTTTTGGGGCAGTGTCTCATTATATTTGATCCTATTGGCAACCTCAGGAAAAAGGGGGTTTTTTCAGTTCTCTTTTCAACTTGCACTGACCTATCTTACTTTCTGTCATGTCAATGTCTCTTCTTTTTCCTGCTCCTGTTCCTTCATCAAATATTCTAGTAATAGCTCTTGCTGTCCTTTGTTACTGTTTTAGTATCTGCTTTTGCATCCTCTAAAATGAACTCTCCTTTGACTAAGCTCACCATAGTTTATATAACTAATTTTGCAGATTTTCAGACCTTAGCTGATTTCCTAACAGGAATAGATCTGGTTCTGTGGGAGAGTAATTAGTCAATAGCCACTTCTGTGTTAGTTTTTTCTTTTTGCTTTCTGTCTTTTTGGCCTGTGGTATTCTATTATCTAGAGTTACACTTCAGTTTTCCTAGAGTTTACCAGCAAATTTTTGTATCACTGGATATGAAAATCCAAAGTATTTTGACACTTAGAACTGTGCCTCTCTATCAGCATTCTTCCATTTTCCAGTTTCTCTTGCTTTTCAGTTGTCGTTCAAAATGACCAGTGTCCTGGTTAGTTACTCAGGGGAGTCAGAATAAAGCTGTCCAGTGTTGCCCTTCTCATTCACCATTTTACACTTTTGAAATTGTACATGTATCCTTTCCAGCCAACAGTCCGAAATCCTACAGCTTTGCTTCTCATAGACATCATGAGAAGTTTTGAATCTAAGCTCATGACAGATGGCTTTTTTATTTTAATATGTAACACCCATTCATGAGTGTTTAGAATCAGATTATTCTGATTATTCATGCTGCAGCCTCTAAACTCTTTGTCTGATCTTTTTTCTTATGCTTGTGGATGCCACTTGCACAGACAAAAGTTGATTCTTTAATTGGATAGTTCTTGTGTGGTAAAGTGCAATTGTCTGCAGTAGTTCCAGTTACAGAAAATTAGGCAGTCATTTAAGTAACTTCAGAGTTATTACTATTTATGGGAAGATTTAGTGGATTATAGAGGAACAGGCTTAGATAAAGCTTGATACTGCTTGTGGTCTCCTAGGCTGTGTTGTAGTTCTTACGCAGGTAAGGAAGAGATGATGTGAAGACCGTGTTGTTGCCTGCAACTCTAGCATAAGGTCACGTACCTGATATGATAGAACTTGTTACTTACATTCTTCCTCAAACTGATGAATAACAAAATTATCCATCCCTGAAGGAGATAATCCCATAGCTACTTTCCCCTACTGTCTAAAATTCTGTTTTACTCAGATTAGGCCACCTGCTTACAGCAACACATGTTGTTTATGACAGATAATAAAATTAAATGTTATCTATCTGTTGCTTCAAGGAAGTCATGCTGTGTTTCCCCATGATTTTCTGTATCTGGTGATAGCGTTCCTGTTGCCAATTAAGGGGCCTTTGTTTCCAGAAATAATATCAGTCCTGAATGTCAGTGTTTATCAAATTGGGGAAAAAAAAAAAAAAAAAAGTGAATCATTCACAACTATTGAAAAAAATATTTTGTTTAGTACACATTTATGAAGTTCCTGTAAATGAACATCCTAATATTGTAAACAGTTCATTTAGAAATAGTGACTCATCTTATTAGGAGAAGGGGAGGAACACAGTGTGATCTTACATAACTACAAAGCAACAACTGGAAGGGGAAACAGTGTTGAGTTCAACAGAATGCTTTGAAGAGGCAAAGGGTTAAAATGATAGAAAACAGAGTTCTGGGGAGGGAAAGACTTTTCCACACAAGAAATTTAAGACATTGGGCATAATGTAAAGATAAAAACTGTGTAATGCAGAAGAAAGCAGTTTTCTTGCACTGCTATCATGTCTAAACAATTCTGGATGCAATTTTAATTTGCTAGTGTTGTTGAAGTCTTCATAAAACTTGTTTTGATTTTTGTCTCATGCTTCCTTGAAGGCTCAAATGGTAAACATTTGGACATAATGACGCAAACAGTAGGCTATCAATCATTCCCAGTTTTCACAGCATTGTTGTTCATTCAGAAAAGCTGCATGAACTGACCTCTTTCTAAAGCAGTGTCATTAGTTCTTTCAGAAATAAAACAAGGATCAAAAAGACTTTCAGGATTTTTCTCTTAAGACTTGCTGTACTGAATGATTTTGTAAAATTAGGGATCAACTGTTTTCAATTAACTCTCAGCTTTTTTTAATGTATAATGTATGAGAGACTACATATTAATTGTTTTTGTTCTCCCTTAGTTTTTTGAGCATTGACTTCCAGTAAATTAGTTAAACAGAAAATTGAATTTAGATTAGATTTGCCATGTAGACTCCTAATTTTGATACAAATGAGAAATTGTGCAACAGAAGGAGGTAAATTTATGCAGTGTGAATGTCTTTGGATAGACATGAAATATGACTGGGCTTGCTCTGCCTGAGGTCAGAATTAGCTTGACTTGGGGCTTACTGTGGGAATTGGAGCAGCACAGCACCATCCCATTCCTTGCTGCTCCTGTGGTTAGCAAACTGAGGAAGTTTTTGCTCCCCATGTCTAACTAGTAAGTCTGATTGCATGACTGCAGACTGGTCTCTGCTTTTCAGTGCTGTGGAGGTGCGGTGTTGAAATACTTTCCCAGTCCACCTAAATTTAAAAATACAACAAGCCCTGGGCAGTTTTAGGCACCTTATTAGCCACACTTTGATCCCACATGGCTACGAGAGTATTATGAAGGGTTAGAGGTCTTGTAGGGTGTGGGTGTACTAAAAGATGGTAAAAAGCTCACTAGTGATATGGTTCTAGTCCACTGTCTCCTCTGCTCTGGGAGTCATCTTGCAGGCCACAACTGACCTTCAGACCACTGCCTGAGCTCTTCCACCCTCCTTGCGTCCTTGACTCAGTGGTGCTTTCTGTATTGGAGGAGGTCATCCTGTACTTCTCCTTTCTGGTGTGAGTCATTATTTGTGCCTGTTATCTTTTCCTAACTAGGCCATCTGCTTGGATTATCCTTCTGCATCTGACTTTCATCTTACTGCCGACTTTCTGATTTTTGTTTGGTTGTTTTTTTTTTTTTTTTTACACCCACAAACACCTACCTGCCCCAGTTGCCTTTTTTTTAAGTTGAAGTGGAAATGGGGTTTTTTTCTGTGTTAAAATTGCTTTCCTTTTGATTTAGTAGCCCTTTCTGATTAAAAGGGATGGAAGTCTAGAGGCTGGCTTGAGATTATAGAATTCATTTCTAAGAATTAATTTATCGTGACCACATGGAAAGGTGCAAATAATCTGAGAATAATGTGGCAGCTGTGCTTCTTGTTAGCCATCTTCATTTCTAAACAAACTCTTTACATAATCAGAGAGGACTTCTGTTGTGTGCAAAATGTTCTGGCTCACTTGTTCCTAAAAGGAAACATAGTGGGTATGTAGGGCTGCTTGTGGTCTTTCTGCATACAATTTCTTGGGAAACACTGAACATGGCTTGGTTTTAAGGGTTTCTCTAACTTTACCTCAGTTGACTCTACAAGGATTATCCATTTGGTAGCCTATGAGTGTTTTGCTCCTTTCCTGTTGGCAAATGGGATGAAATTTAGGAAGTCCAAGTGTGAAGATTCTGCACCTAGGACAGAGTGGTGTGGTGCGTGGATATAAACTGGGAGAGGAGTGGCTGGAGAGCAGAAGAGGGTCTGGGGGTGCTGGCCAGTGGCAGACTCAGTATGAGGCAGCTGTGTGTCCTGGCAGACAAGAGAGCCAACCACGTCCTGAGGTGCATCAAACACAGCACAGACAGTCAGAAGAGGTGACTGTTCCACTGTGTTCAGCAGCAGTGCAGCCTCAGCTGGGCGCTGTGTGCGGTTCTGGGTCCCACAATATAAGGGTGTTAAGGGGCTCAAGTGCCTCCAGAGGAGAGCAGCAAAGCTGCTGGTGGGGCTGGAAGGCATGTCCTGTGAGGAGCAGCTTCCTGAGGAAGGGGAGAGGGAGGTGTTAAGTTCTTCCCCGAGTATCTGGTGATAGGACAGGTGGGAATAGCTCAAAGCTGCACTGGGGAGAGTTAGACTGGTCCTTATGAAGCATTTCTTTACCATGAGTGTGGTCAAATGCTAGAACAGTTTTCTAGAGAGGTGGTCGATGCTCCAAGCCTGTCAGTGTTTAAGAAGCATTTGCAGAATGCCCTTAATAACGTGTTCTAACTTTTGGCCAGCCCTAGATTTCTCAGGCAGTTGGATGAAGTGATCGCTGTAGGTCCCTTCCAACTGCAATAGTCTGTTCTAGTCCACTCTTTCCTCTTGCAGCCAGCAACTTTGCTAACATCACAAGAGTAATGTGCTGTTTCTTTGTGACTTAGAAGTGGTTTCTGGGCATGCACAGGCACGCACATTCAGAATGGTAGACTGTAGGAAGAGGTACAGCAAATAGGGAAATAATCCTGTTTCTCGGACAGGCCTTTGGAAATTTGTTCGGCTTCAGCTAAATTTGTTCTGCCGGCCACCCAATAAGTTTTATTAGTATCAGACTCCAGACTATTCTCTTTAAATTAGTCAAAAGGCCAATGACTTTATTCAGGCACAACAAAGTTTTTTAAGTCTATCGTTAACAGTAGTAGTATGAAAAGGAGAAAGTAAAATCCTCCACAGAGCAAAAGAACTTCAAAATTTAGCTTATTCTATTTGAAAATCCCAAGCCAGCATTTCTAAAATTCTCTCCAGAAGAGAGGTGGGGTTTTGCATCCTAGAATAGTTTGCTCTTCCTGGGAACATCAGTGTACTACCGCAAATTTCCTGACTGCGTGCTATATAGATTTGGAAATCTAGGCAGTTAAGAAAAGATTGTGGAAAATTCCTGACAGAAAACCTGCCTGATTTCTAGTTACTGGCTATGTGAGTTTTAGGGGAACTGTTGGGATCAAAGCATCTTGACAGAGTGTTTTGCTTGTGTTGAATTTTCAGTTTTAAAATTAGTATTTTTTGTTGTTTTAGGAGGAGACCTCAGGTTCCTTATGCACTGTACACACTGCAGTGTGTTCCCAGAGAATTTATCACTTAGATAAAAGATGAGTGAAGAGAGACAAAAAAAGAGAAGTTAAGATGCACAGAGGGGTGATGTGGCTTGTACCTGGTCACACTGAGGTCAGTAGCAGAATTAAGAATTGAATTTTTTGAGTCGTGATCTAAGTCAGTCTGTCTTACTCCAGAGGTCACTCAATATGAGTGAGCCATCAAAAACTTCACAGGAAGAAACCCAAACCAAGCCTTCCTTCTTGTTTCTCATATATCCTTGCAAAATTAAGCATGTCAGCAGCAGCTGAAGTACACGAAATACAGAGGTTTATGGGATATTTCTTATGGTTAGTTTAACAGAAAATGTTACAATGCCTTTAGTGCTGTAATTGGTGGAAGAGTAACTGGAGATTTGGGTCTACCAAAGCTTTCAGGAGACAGTAATAACCCTCTGTGAAGATCCACCATGTGAAGTTCTCAACCAGGACACTGCAGCACATAAACAGATTTAAATGAGGTGGTCTCAGTGTTTTTATTTATACTAGTAGACAAAAGTGGGCTAGAACATGTGTTGTTTGTGCTATATGACTATTAGCAGTTCTTGGGCATAATTGTGGTCAAGGCATATTAATACTGTCCCAGAAAATTTGAACAGGGTTCATGGATTAAGTGTCTAGGGTCTATTCTGAATAGGCATGAGCTGTTCTCTAGGATTTGCCCTGAAGTTCAAAGAGAGGGTTCTGGCCCATTTTTAAAAATTATATCTATACCTTTAAATTAGGTGTATGTACTGTGTCTTTGGGGGTTGGTTGAGTAAAATCATTCCCGTCTTCTTTGCATCTCTCTTGCAGTCTGGTTCTATTTTGCCTTGATGCATATAGGTATAACGTGATTTTTCCAGGAGATAAACTTCTTACAGGGCTGGAAAAAATAGAACCTGGAAAACTAAAGTACCTACAAAAGGAATTAGGAGAAAAATGACCATTTCACCAGTAATGCAAAGGAGAACAATCCAGTATGTTTCCTAGTCTCTTCTCTAAGGATTCAGCAGCACTTGCTAACAGTAGTTGTCCCCTGCTTGAATACCCCATTTTAATCAGAAATTTTAATTACTTCACAATCAGTGGATAAACTTTATATTTTACTTTGCACCTTTAGCCATTTGGAGAATATCTGTTGAAAAATAGAGGTAAAACTTTTCCTTATGTTGAAGCCAAAGTCGTTTGCAGTGGTTTGGCTTGTGCACAGAGGTGCTACTGTCAGTGAAGATTTGAATGCACTTGTGCTCTTTTGTCCTTTTTCCACATGGTATCATCACCACATTTACAATGGCAAAATGCTCTACACTTTGGCATACTTCACTGGGTCCAGTATCTTTGTGCAAGCTGTCAACAGCCATTTAAGCCAAGAAGCCACCTGTATGAAGCAGATACACAAACAGATGCCCTTCTGACACTTGTGATGTTGGGCATCAGTGTCCTTAGATGGAAAGTTGGGTGCAAAGCCAGTTCTCTTTAGTGCTGCGAGCTAATGCAGCCAAATTTCTGGTAATTAATTTCAGACCTGTATTGTTTGTCTACATAGCTAATGATTCCTAGTAATCTTGCTAACTAATTAATGGTACAAACACATCATTGCAAATGCTGTATGTTTGTGTTGTAAGCTTTATGGATCTGTTTGTGTTGTAAGCTTTTATGGATCTACTATAAAGCGGAAAAATACTTTCTGAACTCTCAAAAATATTTAGGTTATGAGTCAAACTCTCATTAAAAATAAAGGTTGTATTATAGTCTGACAGCTTTGCAGCTAACTGTCTCAATATTTTGGAATGGAAAAGCTAAAAAGAACTTTACTTCCAGTTTTAATTCTGGCCAGGTAGCTGTTTTGAGAAGGGGTTGTTATTTTTTTTAGTGTTCATTGCAGAGAGTCCTGCAGGTATTCCCTTACTCCTTTCACCACTCTTTCCTGAATTTTTCATTGCTAGATTCTTTAATTTTACCATGGTAGAGATCTCTAAATACCTCAAGTCTACTAGCTGTTCAAAAGAACCTACAGTACATGTACAAAAACCAGTATTTCATGTGTGCAAACTCTACAGCCTGCTCATTACAGAATTTATTTTTCAACGAGTAAGGGCCCGGAAGAAGCTAATGTAAGTATTTTAGCAAGGGTTTGTATTTCTCTGATAAACAGCACTCCCCTTCTGTTTGTGATCACAGGATGAAAGCTCTCTAAGCTTGTATATGTACATTTTTACTGCTACATCATGTAGTGTGCTCTTAAGATTGAGATCTCATTCCCCAGGAAGCATTTCTGTCTAAGATTAATTGCCCTTTTAAAATCAGTGTTTGATGTATTCCTTTGGCTATATCCTGACTCACTTTAACCCTCTTTGACCTGACCCCACTGGCTATTACCGCCATGGCTGGAGCAGAAATCCTTCAGCCTGATGTATGCAGTACAGACTTGAGCCTGTGGTTTTTCACATCAATGGATTCAATTAGCTGAGTTTTTACTGATCAGCTTAGCAGAGGTTGAAGAATTTGTCAGACATGGAACAAAACTGTCCATACTTTGGGTATAATTGAATAGCTCATCTCAATTTTCACACGTCGTTTGCTTGTGAAGTTGTTTACTTTGTTAAATAACATAATAATAACCCAGAAGTAGCATTTTTAAAAAGGAAAAACCAATTTCTTCAGTTATATCTGGGAAGGCACAAAACGTGAAATAACAGCCATTAACCCTTCAATCTGTATGTGTCACTTATCACTCTTCAGCTAAATGGCTTTAAACGGTAATTATGTCCCAATGTCCACTTTTGAATTTGATGTATTAAACTGGGCAGATAAACTAGCAATTAGCATTATGGCTTGAAAACAAGTGAATGTGCTGGTGTCTTCTGTAATGAGAGTGATTTTTCAGAAACAGTAATCCTTCTTTGCTTTGCTAGGAATAGATCATCATTTGATTAGCTGAAAAGTTCTTTATAAGAGATGGACAGCCATTAGGATCACAGAAGATTGGCAGGCATGATGTGAATTGTAGTAACTTGAAAATGAAGTAAACTTGAGGTTGAAAGTTCAAGAATGCCATTAAAAACCTTTAAAAGTGTATGATTGTGCATATGCTTAGGGGATATATAATATGATTGCATAGAAAATTTTTTTATTTAATTGTTTGGCGTAATAGTATTTTGAAAACAATGACATTATAAAAGTTCTTACAAACCATTAGTAACAAGGTCTTTTACAGAAAATTGATTTGCTTTAAACCAAACTTTGTAGAGATAAATCTTGATAAATCACATGTGGGTTTTTAAATTTTTTTTTTCCCCAAGAACCACACTGAACATGTTTAGCTCCCTAGCTGTATAGAGAATGAGCCCTAATTTCTGAAGGCCAGTTATACACTGTTTGGAGGGTAGGGCAACCTCAAATGTAATTAAGGGCATAGTGCATAAAAGGGTTAACTTATTGGAAGTCAAGATGCCTGCTGTTCAAAAAAGCAACACAACTCTTAAAAGTGATTTAGCTCTCCTTCAACAATGGAAAACACATCATGGATGAGTTGGCCTCAATTTGTCACTCATTCAAGCATTTATCTTTTAATGCACAGCCTGCCTGTTCCTCATGTATCTAAATGTGTTGTGTGCTTGCTTGTTACATGGAACAGCAGCACGATTTACACTGAGCTTTGTCACTTTTTACACATGAGAATGGCCAAACTTAATTGCATTGAAGAAAATCATTTTATAAGCCTCTGCTAACCTGAGTCTTTTATAAACTACCACAGGTTTATTGCTAGTTCAAAGATGAGCCTGATGCTAAGGAAGAAGGGTTATAAGAATATTTCCTGGGAGTTTAGTCTTACCTTTTTTTATTCTGCCTGAAGCTAGATGTTTGATGGGAAGCATCTTTGGCCTTGTAAGGTCTTCTAAAGCCCTTTAAAGACTAAGATGTCAGATTTTTAAGAAAGGTATTTTAGGGTTCTGTCAGAAATTAGTTTGGGACTTATTCCAAGAACACCATTTTAAAACTGTGAAATATACAAGAATAAAAGAATAATTAAAAAGCAACGACAGCAAAGTTCAGTACCCATTTCCACCTTCTATCTGCTTTTCCATTGAGTTGCATGAACTCTTTTACAGAAGGAAAGAGTCTTACATGGTGTGTGTGTTAACTGTTTTGAGGAATTGTTAAAAATGTCTGCTCAGGCTTAGTCTGCTTAGTGGTGTTTCAGGCCAAATTCACTTTCTCACAGTATTTAGTGATGTTTGATGTAGATGATGGTGATGTTGCATATGATAATATTACACTTCTCTTTGGGGGATAGAGAATGCTGGACTGTGCCTGGGATAATCTGGGCAATGTAATTGTATAAGAACTGTGACAAAGTTTTGTCCTTTCCATTAAGTCACAGATGTCTAAATTCAAGCTGAGATGTTTATACCATGAGAAGATCACAAAGATACCAGCCAACTGGCCTTTATCTAAACCATATAAAGAAATAGAGCAATAATTAAAGCTAAACTAGTGGATATGAATTTATATCAGTCCATATTTTTATCTTGCGTGGAGCTGGGCTTTTGTAATCAGGTACTCTGCAAGAATAGAGTTCACTGAAGCTGATACAGATCTAGTTCTATCATAGCATTTTAGACAAGTACTTCTTATGAGGGGCTCTGGTAAAATCGCATGAAGGCACTGTAAGGGTTAAATTGAGACATGTAATAGGAGTGACAAAACACTCCAGGATCGAGAGACTGATGTTTCTAACTCCTTATTTTGGAGAAGCATTTTTTAAAAATCAACTTAATGAGTTAGAAAAGATAGGATGAACACTCTGGTTCTGTTATCTGTGGGTTGTTCAGTAAAGTATTAAAAATTAACATTCCTTTTAAAAGATATTTTGAAACAAAATACAAAGTTGTAGCTTTTATTTACCATACCCCAAACTGAAGCCAGACATTCAGGAAAACAGTGACCTTCAGTTTGAGCAATTGAACTCATGTTACTACCAATGGTTAAAATGAATGATATTGTCTTATTGCTGACAGTTAACTAAATCTATGTCATGGTTTATTTATATTTATGTCAGGCAGTCAGAGTCTATCCAGGAACTGTAATTCTTATTCTCCAAACCACATCTTGTGTTTGGAACAATTCTTATTTCAGACACGGAATAATTTTGAGAAATTTGTACTGAATAATGCACTGACCTTGTTGTATTCTGTGTGTGAGTTCTTCACCTTAAGTCAGCTTCAGTGGCTTTCCCCAGTGCTGGTTAGATATGTAGGCAGGAAGGAAAACTCAGTCCTGTGCTTTCATGTCACATATCAGCATCTAAAATTTTTGAGGTCAGAAGAACCTTTTGTTGTGGCTAGGCTATTGCAGAGTTGGCTTTGCAGAACTCTTTGTGTGTTCTTGCTCTTGGTCAGAGGATACAGAACAGTGTATCTGCTGACGTGATCTAGTGTATCATCTGTGTGTCTCCTTAAGCTGATCATCATTCCAACTTGGGGGAGAGGAAGAGAATAAGGATTTTGGTAGTTCATGTGGTTGAAGTGAGGTTAAAAGCCTGTTAAGATTGCTATGGAAAAATGAGTCACTTTTAGCAGTAGAGCCTATTGCTGTGACAAAGCAGGGTCATTTTTGCACAAGATGGAATTCACAGAAAAGTAAGGGTGGCCTAGGATATGCTGACTGAAATAGGCTAGTGTGAAGCTTCTGAAAGCTCATAAGATTTTATTCTTGGTTAAAAAATTCTAAATTCTGACTTAAAAACCCCTGCTCCGTCAAACATGTTGTAAACTTAGACCTTGAAATTCTAGTTTCTTGAGTATGAAATACTTGGTTTTAGTAAAGAGAACATGTTCACTGTCTGAAGTACTTGTGCTGGGTTCATTCAAAGAGCAGAATATCACTTGGCCATGAGATTTGACCAAAATCAACTTTTTATGCACTTCCCATGAAATCACATAGGTATTGAGCTCTTGTTAGTACTCCACTGATTAAGTAAAATTTGTTCATTATACAAATTTATTTTTCTATTTGATCCATTTGTTTTGAGGTTGTCATTACTGTGGAATCAGAACACCTCACCATATTTCTGTACCTTGGTCACTATTACATATACACGATTGCACATGTTCCACTTAGATTGAAGTTTATGAATGGAAAAGCCTGTAATAATATGTGTTAGTTTCTAATACTTTTTTGAAAGGTACTGAAGAAAAGTAAAGCATGAAAATTTATACATGGGCTTAATTCCTTGCTATGGTTGCTCACTGAGCAGAGAAATACATTGCCATGAATTTAGAAATAACATGGTATCTGCCTATAGTAAGTACTACAAAAGTGATGTGAAAATGTTCATAAATACTTCTTAGCCTAATTTTTTTTTTCTTTGTATTTTATGAACATGTGGGGTTTTTTTGTAGCATACACAATGAAAATAATTGTTTTGTTGTAAATAGTATCCTGTCTTTGTCAGTTTTAATATTGGACATTGGAGCTGTTTGGCCGGGTAACTGTTAAACGAGGTAGATGCTCTTTGTCAAGTTTCAGGGTTAACAAATTAAACCATTGCTGACTTTATTGAGGTTTGAGGGGTTTTAGAGATGCTACCTACTTAAAAGTGCAAAAAGTGAAGTATGTTCATCAAGTATTTGTTTCTTTTCTGCTACCAGTGCCAAAGTCATTGGTGGAGAATTTATTTAGACTGTGAGACTCGTTTGGGTATGTCCTAGAATATCCAACCTGAGGTGCCTAGAGAGGGGAAGAATAACTTCAGCCACTGTCCAGTGTTTTCCTGCCGTTAGTAACTTGGCTACAAGTTAGAACACAGTCTTTGAATTCAGTTGCTAATATAGAATAGTCTTTTGTAAATAGGTTCACAGTTTCATGTGTGAACCAGAAGACCAGAAGCCTAGCTTCCAAGAAGGAAGTTTTCACTTTTGCTTACTGGAGATTTAGCCTTGCCCAGCTTTGGCTTTAGGCTTTCAAAACTGGGTCAGCAATATCTTTCAGTAACAAGCTTAGTGGTTGCACACTACATTACTCACACGAAGCACATTACTGAAAGCTATGTTTCTGTAAGTAATTTCCTAAGAGATCCTACAGAGGTAGATTAAATCTTTCCAGTGAAGGTGTTGGTGTGTCTCTTTAGATTCTGAGATGTCTGAGGCACCAGGTGCTGAGAATGCACTGTTCTGCCAGATAGTCTGAGGAACAGAAGAAATGGGGAGGAAAGCAGACGCACCACAGTCACAAAAAGAAAATTCTGCTTCTTATAATGCTGTCCTAAGATGAGTTCTCCTAAAATATGATATAGCCTATTGTCAGGAGCACCTTTAGTATCATCTTCTCCAGAGCATATTATATATTCTGAAGATAAGCAACCAAATGTCTGTGGCCCACTTCACTGCTGGAAAAGCTGGCATCCAATATGGTGCACTATTTAAATGCTGCTACTGCATGAAACTTGGTTATGTTTACTCCTTATACATTCTACTGTCCTTGCCTATAGTCCTGCGGCCTTGTACCATACAGGAAACGCATTGTTTGCCCCTAATTTGAAGTACCAGGTTCTATTTCCCTTTTTAGGGTTGTAAAGCCAATTTTATAAGTGGTGCTGCCCCCGACTACAGGCAGATTCTAGGACTTGCTATGCAGAGAACTTGCATACTGAGGATTCTAATTGAGTACTCCAGGGGCACTTTTGCTAAAGCCTGAATATCTTGTATTGTCTATTGGTTAAGGGATTTAAGCCTGCTAAATTGTCCTGACAGGTGATTGCTTGAGGCCACAAATCAGAAGGAGGTATTTTCATCCCACTAAAGAATTTTAAGTGGTACCTCAGAGATGTAGTCTGGCTAGAGGAGCTGATCTTGTGTAGGTGAAAGGGAGTATGTCACTGCAGCACTGCTGAGCATTGTGGTGCTAATCTGGGTGAAAACCTGCTGAAATGAGTACCTGTGACAGAGACAGTGCCTTTTCACTATTCTGCTCTCAGGCACTTGAATATGTTTCAAAACGAAACCAATCTTTTATCTCCATCTTCAGTTCTTTCTTCTAAATAATAAAGTAACTCAGTAGATGCATCAGTAGTTATATGCAACAATCTGAATTGATGCTGAATAAGCTAATTTTCCTAATACTGAGTTTGCAAGCAACAATTAATATAGCTGAAGGAAAGAGAAAAACTTAGTGTGATAGATACCGTGACATTGCACATCTTCCCACCTTCTCTGAAGTCTACAGATTTTCTTGTTTTTCCTTCGGTTATGTCTTGCTGATTCCTGGATATTGAAGGGTTTTAAAGGAAGCTGAGGATTAGCAACAGTGAATATTGTACTTAAGGCATTCCCCTTAAAGAAGAGAGAGTGGACTCAAGCTGCCTCAGGTTGAGGAGGGCTTTGAGCCACTCTCTCAAGGACTCACTTAAGATGCAACAGGCCACTCTCTCTTGCTTCCTTCCAGCAGACGCCTATCTGCAAAAGAGAGTCCTTTGCCAATATAGTCTTGCAGTGGTTTCCTCATCAGGAACACAGAGCCACCTTATAGGTGACAGAAAAGCAGATCTCTTCTTGAGCCCTTCAGTTCAGAGGTTCTTGTTTCTCTCCATTTTCTGTACAGAGCTGGAAAACTCTTCTGACTTTACATGATGTGATTAATTAGCCTGGGTCTGTGTTGCAGACTTGAGTTAGAGTCTAAGTTAAGTGAGCTGAATGTCTCAGAAATGTCTTAGTATGTAACATATAAGCATAGTTATGTGCCTTCTGGAGATGGAATTGTTAAGTTTTACCAAAAAGCTTTATCATCTGTGCTTGGAGCTTGCCTCTGGTAACTTGAGGGGGTGTATAGTACTTTATTGATACAGCTCCACAAGGAAAAGTGGAAAAAAAAATTATCTTGGGACAACCATTTTTATAGATGACTTATTTAGCTTGGGGGGGGGGGGGTGGGTATTGTTTTTGGTTTTGTTTTTTTGCAAATGCCAAAACAGTGTTTGTTACTTGTGCATCACTTCAGTGATACAGAAATACTCTAAGTAGCACTATGAAAACTTACAAAACATATATTGCTATGCTCTTATTTTTCTTGTATTTCCACTTCATCTTACTCCCAGGAGTAATTTGTTGCAAAGCAAAGAAAAAAAAAAAAAAAGAAAAAAGTCTTAGGTCATGTGATAAGTAACATGTAACTGAGTTCTGACAGAATTATAAGAAGACAAAAAAGTTGGTGAGGTTACTGGAAAATTTGAACTTAGTGGTTTTAAGGAAATCTTAGGTTTTTTTCACTACATTACTGAGCCTTGTAGAATGGGTATTGGCAGTAGTGATATCATGAGGTCTGGACCCTGTGCACTGCAGATGAGCAGAGTTATTTGCTCTAATTTTCACAGGCATTAACCAATGGTATAGAGTGGCATTACTCTTTGTAATTAGGTCATTTAAATTTTGTACCACTAATTTAAATACAAGTTGTGTTTAGCAACTTAAACACTTTGTAGATGCATTTTGTCAGTTTAAAAAGGCTTCTTGAGATCATAGAATGTGGGGTGGGGAAGAGGACAGCAGTTAGTGTGTCAAGATGCAGGTAAAATCATGGAAAGAAAAATATTTTGTAAATCTATTAATCTATTGGATCTTTAAAACAGGTGGCTGAAGTTTTCATGACAGCTAGCAAATCATTCAGGATCACAGTGGAAATGGATAAGAATTAGATAGCTGTTGACAAAACAAGAATACTCTTAAGTAATTTTTTAGTGTACTTGCTCTTGACAACTTTTTGCTACAAAAAGTAGAGAAGAGTCTATATGAGACAGACTATGTGATTTATAATCGGATGTGTGACCAAAAACATGGAAGTTGAGGAAAGTTTGGGTAAATGTGCTTTAAGTGAGAGTTTATGGTTCCTAGTAACAAAAGGAGAGAAGAATGTTGAAGTAAAAACAATGGATTTTGTGAAAGCAGGCTGCAGTAAATACAGAATTGGGAGATAAGATCTTTTCAGTCAAGCCTCAAGGGGAAAAGGAATTAAGGAGAAGTGATGCTTTGTCAGAGATAATACTAAAGCACAAACAATGCTAATGCAGAGATTTAGATTTTAATTAAACTGTAAATTCTTCATTGACCTCTGAGGCTTTCTCAGTTTGCCAAGGAACAGAATGAAATACTTGTATGAGAAAGGGACAAAGCTGGGTAAGGAAGAAGGAATGGAGACACCAAGATTACCTGCGCTTCATTTTTAAGCAAGAGTAGGCACATGCACACACATATGAAAATACTATGTTGCACAGTAATGGAGGAGCCAGAAAAAAATGTTTAGAATTTATAAGCCTTTCCTCCAATGGCAAGAAAATTATACTGGGGTTCTAAAGCTTTTCATCTTGGTTTTTTTGCAAGTTTTGGCTAAAAAGAGGGAGATGCATTCTGTCATCTCGTTTTATGCAAATTAGTTGTTTCTGAAATTCTGAAAATTGAATAATACTATGAAACATTTTTTTAAAAGTCACTAACAGCAGTTTATGGAATACCATAGGTAGATTTTAATTTTGAAGTGTTAAATACATATTCTTGGAGGTTACTTAAAAATATTTAGGTGTTCCCTAAATCCTAAGAAGAAAGAAAACTGGTGTTGTAAATGAATGAATGCACCACCACAACTGGGTTTCTTGAGATCTTTTCTTTTGGAGTTTATTCTCTTGACAATCTGACTGGTAGTGTTTCAGCCCAATAAATACTTGTTTTGGCTAAAAATACGAGAAGTTGGTTTTTAATTTATGTGCTTTTTTCCTCAGACTTGTCTGCAATAAAAACAGAAACCAGCAAGTGTTTATGCTTAATTTAGAGTGATAATGTATGTGTTACGGGTTTAGAGAATCAAGACTTCATACAGAATATACCATATGTAGGTAACAAGTAACAAAAGTATAATGCTTTATTTTAGGCAAACATAACTGTCTGCTCTTGCAGGAAGAATTATTACTAGTGTAAAGTCAACTACATGTTTAAGGATGATTTTTTTACCAGCATAATTTAGCTGTGCAGGCATAGATAGCTGGTTATACTACAAACTTCTTCAGGCAGCTGTTAAATCATTTTGGCTGATTAATCACCAACAAGTGTGATTTTATCTGTTATAAAATAGAAATTACACTACAACTGGAGCTGCTGAATGAAAGAACCAGTAGTGGTACCTACACTTCTAGGTTCTGCTCTCTTCCATGCAACTCTTGGTATGGATGGTGATTTGTTCTGTAATAAAGACAATGAAGGGGGACATAAAATGCCAATTAGTGAATGCAGTAATAATTTTGAGTACTGAATGTGGATTTCACTGTGGTAGGTCCATGTGAGAATGCCATACTATAGAATAAAATGAGTGAAAGGTCACTGCCAACTTTTTCCCCCCTAACCGTTATTTGAAGCATATTTCATATGCTTTTCTCATCCCTTGTCTCTGAAATAAATTTTCATTTTTTGTTGTTTTAGTTCATGTCATGACTGTTATGTCAGTTGCTTTAGCTGGTTCCCATCATTTGAATCAAAGGATCAAAGTACTTGCATCCTCCGGGACAAGTATAAATAAAACGAATTGAAATATTCTTAGAAAATACTCTTGTTATACTGGGAATAATTTGCTAACTTAGCTTTTCCAAGAGATGAAACTAAGTGAGAAAAAGCCAGTGCCAACTCTGCCTTCAGAGTAACTCCAAAATATTGCTAGTGATTTATGTAAATTATTCTTAGCAAAACAAAATTACTTCAGGAATAATACAGGTATTATATGACACATAGTCCAGCTCTTTCAGGAGATCACGGTATTAAGAATACAACTTATCAGTATGTTTTAGGAAGCTCAACATTTTAAGCATGATCTGTGTAAAATTCACTGCAGTACTGCTCAGCCAGTGAGATGAATGTGCCTTAACTGGGTTGACAATAAACTGGGATCACTGTAGGGTTAAGGAAAACCCTCTTGCAACTAGTAAAGAAGAGCGGTACCTTCATTAAGTTTCACTTAATTCCAGTTTTTTCTTGGAACTAATTTTAACTCTAAGTTTCTGTTTTAGATGGTACAAATCTCAGCTTTCTCCACACTGGTATTTCCTACTTTTCATTCTGTTAAATGTTAAACTCTGAAACACCAATTAAATCTACCGTAAATTAAGTATGACTAAATATTTAATCTTTCTGTGAACTTTGAATGGTATACTAGTGGTTTCTCTTTTTCTTTGAATTAGATGGAGAGCAGAAGACTCAAGTGATGATTCATGGAATTGAGCCAATGCTGGAAACACCCATTCAGTGGCTAAGCGAACATATGAGCTACCCAGATAATTTTCTCCACATTAGTATCATTCCCCGACCTACTGATTGAAACTCAGCTATATTCGTATGAGGATCATTCTCAAGCTGGAATTCTAAGGGCATGTCAACTTCTTGCTTCTGTCAGTCTTGACAGAGGCAGCCTGACCAGAAAAAAAGAAACCAACCAAAAGCCGAAACAAAACAAGAAGTCCTCACTGCTGTAAGCCAAACAGGAAGAGAGATCCTATCATCAGATAAGGGCAATTGGGCTGATCTTATTTTGCATCACTGCTGCGTTTGTTCACTGCTGTAATTAAATCAGTTGCGATATGAAAGAATTTACAGGACTTCTGCAAGTCTGCTGTTTTCTTGTAAAATATAATGGAACTGAAACTGTCAGCCGAAGAGCAAATGGAAATATGCCACTTGATTGTATTTCTGATTAACAAATAAACAGGGCTGTTTCCTAAAGAGGTAGTGTTTCAGCTTTGAGGGTGGAAACATTGGTTTAATTTTCTAGAAAGTTAGACACTGAGAGATTTGGTTACCAATAGCTTTTTGTAAAAGATCAAATTACTGTAAATCCATCTTTCCTTAATGAGAAGTTCATGTTTACAGTATATTTATTGGTATGCAAATGATCTTTTCACTTTGATAACAAGCAGTGAGATTTTAAAGTAAGCCCGTGAGCATGTTTTGTCAGTTAAAAACATGCACAGCTTAATAATTACAAATACTTTTGATTTATATGCTGTCACTGAATACTCCAGTGTGTTTATTATTCAAACCAGTTTTCATAGACTAGCAATGATGTAGGATAATTTGTCTCAGGATTCATCATGGCATTTCTTTGTGCTCATCTAATTTTTTATTTCTTTAAGAATATATTTTCTTAATTTACTTTAAAAAGTTTTGGGGTTTTTTTTAAAGCTACATGGATGTTGCAAACAGGATTATATCCTGCTGTTTATTCCCATAGACTAGGAAACAGTTAAATCATAGAATGATGAACAGATTGCTTTTTAATGATTTTGAATTTTGGAAAGCTGAGGCTTTTCCAAGCTAATACTTTCTTACATCTGTGGTCCCTGAGCAATCAGTCCACAATTTGGAAGTTTCTAATCTCATTGCACAGATTTTTTTCTTTAGTGTAGCAGACATATTTTTAGGTTATTGGATAATTTTGGTTTCTAAGTGTTTGTTACCATTGCAGATGCTACTGAAACTCTACCAATTCTTTTTTTTGTGTGTGTGTTACACTAAATTCATCAAGCTCTATTGCATTGTCTGCAGTTTGTAGCTGTTTGTGGCACAAAACTATGTTTATAGTAGACATATTATCCAATCTGTCAAATATTATCCAATACAAAGAAAGCATGACATTTTTCTTTCAAAAATAGTGGCTCTCAAAGCTCCTACTCACAGTCTTGGCTTGTAAATGTCCTGGTAATTCCCAGTGCTGTTGCCATTCGTTTCCATGCTCTCTTTAAGGTGGGATAATTACCTGTATCTGAAAAAGAAGAAAATGAAAATCAATCAAATGAACAAAAACGTTTTTCTGAAGGAAGAGGGGAAGGATCTCCATGGGTGAGGATAGGGTTGAGGCGAAGAAGAGCCCTGAGGGCAGAAAAAGTCGGTAGACAGATTAGATACTGTTTTAAATGTTAATGAGGAAATAGCATTAAGGAAATGGAAGGGTAAAGGTACTAATGAAACAAACCTATGCTGTATTCTGCAGGACATGAAGAGTTTTTTAAGAAAACCAAACCATGCTGGTCTGTGTTTATGCAGAATTGAAATATAATATTCTTATGGTGGGATGAGTTGGTTGAGTTATTCTAATTTCCAGTTCTGTTTGGAATTTTTGTTACAGTGTTGGATTGGCATTTATAAACTTCCTTGGGCACACATATCTAAATATTTTGGAGATTTTCAAAGTCCTGCCAATGCATAAAGCAAATATTTTATAGAGTATTCATATTAAAAAAAAAAAAAAAAAAGAAAATCTTTTGTAGGGATAATTTTTCCATTAATCGGGATAAGAGGCAATACATTTCAAAAACTGTAGAGATTGTTTCCTTTGTTTTAAGGTAATCTGGAGTGAGTCACTGGCTATTTTAATATATTCTACACCAGCATTTTAAGTATACAGCTCTTCTCATGGCCCGTATTTGCCGGTAAAGCTGACTTTAAGGCCTAGCATGGAACAAAGAAGTAGCTTGGCTTTCAGACATGCTCCTTCCTCTTACTTTAACTATTTAAACTTTATTAAAAAATAAAACAAAGTTTGAGTCTGTCTTTATTTACAGTTAAATAAGGATATTTTTCATGGAATGATGAGTATTTAACTAATACTTAGTAAGTAGGAACTTCTTAGAAGAGGTTCTTAGAATTACATATAGAATGAGTTCTGAATTAAAGCAGGTAGATATCTACTCTGTATTAAAATATCTGGTTTTGAGATAGGCGTAGTGACATTTTGAAATGTCTCACTAAACCTGAGTAATAGCTCTTGAGAGAGAGGTAAAAAGACATTCAGAACTGGATTTCAGATTTCTGTGCTTTCAAGTTACACTATCAAATTAGCTTGTGGAAGATGAGTTTAAAGTGGGAGAGATGTTTTCTCTCCTTCCCTTGCCTTTCATGTCTCTATGATTCAAGTAGTTAAGTTCTTTTAACAGTGAAATGGAACACCAGTTTCTCTGAATAGACTGAAGAACACAAAGGAATACAAACCAGCTAGGCAAACAACTACGTGAAGAATTTGGTGTATGTCAGGTTTTTTTGTGTATTAAATAGCTAGCATTATATGGAATCTAAAGGTGTGGGTTTAGTAGCATTTATATGTATAAAAAGCACTTAGGGTAGTCAAACACCATGTTAGGGTTGGAGGATCTTGACTGCAACTGAAATTGCCAAAATGTGTCCAGTTTTAAAATAGCACTTTCCACTGAAGACGTTCAAAGCCTTAATCCTTGCATTATTTCACTAATCGAGGTCAATAATAGAATGAATATGTTGTAGGAACAAATCTGTGGCCTAGCTACTACTACTCATTTCACCCTGAGCTCTCACCATAACTGAGTGTAACAAGTTGGAAAGGGTAAAGCCAATTTGCGATGTAGTTTGCTTGCATCTGTTGGAATTGGGAGGATTGCTTGCTAGATTTTTGTCAAGTGTGTTTTGCAAGTTCACAAGCACTTCTTAGAAACCTCTAGAAGCTTGGTTCTTTTTCAAAGAAAATCTGGCTGTTGTGGGGGGGGAAAAAAAAAATCAATAGTGTTCACTGTTCACTAAACCTGCCCCTTCAGTGGCTGCCTTACAGTGAAAGACACGTGGAGAGAGTGCATGAGTGAGAGCTGGTAATGCCTTATTTTGTACAGATATGTATATAATTTCTCCTTGTATATGTTGTTACTTAGTGTCCCAGCTGACATAACAAACCAGACAACCTGTTATTCTTTCAGCTAGACAGAGGCACTCAAGTATTTTTATTACTACAAAATTAAAGATCAGAATGGAAACTATCTGGCTGAAACTTGCACCTTACATGCTTTTCTGACTATAATTAAAATAATCTACACTTCAGAGGTTTGATTTCCATCAGTCATATGTACACACACCCTCACTGGATTTTTTTTTCCACAGCTCAAAATTAGCAAAGTAGGCTGGTTTTCCTTCATTTTAAAGTTTATCTGGGTCTGTACAAGGCAAACAGGAGAAGGGGATCAGGCCATGGGAGTGAACCTAAAGCCCTGAAATCGTGGCATGACACAGGAAGTCACACAGTTTCTTCACCTTTTCCACAGCGACCGTTTTATCATATGAATCCTGGCCCTTAGAGATGCTTCTTTAATTTGCAGCTTCTCTTTATTTAGCTGATGCTTGACCTCAGCTGAGTAGTGATGAGGCTGTGCCTGCCCCTGGCTCCGCAGCTCCCTCTCTCCCTTGCAGGGTTACCATTGTTGCCTGGTGTGTGACTAAAATGCCCATCTCTGGGGCCCTCCCTGACACTTCTCACACAGCTCGTCCTTCACCGTCACAGGATGAGTTCATTTCTGCTGGCTTTTAGCACAAACTGGGTGGCCCTGTAGGAAAGCAGTGAGAGGAGGGTGCCGAGGAAGAGAGAGGGAAACGAGAGGAATTTAAAAACATTGAAGGTGGGGCTTGAGAGAAAATACTTTGTGGGGAGTGAAATGACAGAGCCGGATTCTTGATCTCACCCAGGTTTCTCATTCACTCATCGCCTTACAGCTCCCACCACGTGCTTTCCTTTCCATCCTTTCCATGAATACAGTGCAATGGCTTTCACCTGCGGGACAAAGTGTCTGGCACCTCTGGTGTTGCCTGGAGTGAGCAATGCACTGAGTGTGCGTTTGATGGTTTAGCACATTGCTGAAGGAGGCCTTTATTAGCAGGAATTGTTTCAGAGCTTCCTCCTCTGCAGCAGATCCACAGCCTGGGCTTCCTTCATGTGAGGAGTCAGAATGGGGAGGTCCTGCTGCAGAAAGCATCCTGCACAGGCACCACAGGTCACTGTACATTGGAAAACAGTCATCGGGATGGATGGATGGATGAGTCACTAGAGGACCTTTCTTTCATGAAAATTACTGTTTCATGAACTTCTCTGAAGTTTGACTTTATGTTGTTTGGAATGTTTCACATAGTACAGCAGAATACATTTTCAATGTGGGTGATAAATACCAAACCCAGTTTTGGTCACCAGCCTTTTCTGTTTCATTTTCCAGTCAGAATAAAATTCCATTACATGGGGTTTAGTTGTAGAACAAGATGTCAATATTTGTAATGAGTCTGTATGGGCAGTAGAAAGAGGATGTGTCCGTTGTAATCATCAGCATTTCTGCACTGTACATCTCAACACCTTTCAATATGAAGAAACACGAGGACTTCTGCTGAGGCGTGGTTTTACTGAACCACCCAGGCAGTTTCTCTGCCAGTTTGGGAGGTCTATTCCCCTATGGAAACTCTCCGGTTTTGGTTTATTGTATTTAAATTTATACTTGATGGCTGTAGAAAAAATGACTGGAAGAATAGCCATAATGGCAATGGAAAAAAAAAAAAAAAGGAAAAAAAAAAAAAAAAAAAAAAGAAGGAAAAACAATTTGTTGCTCAAATGGAATGTCCTACAGTAAAAATCATGATGTCAGTTTTCAGTGAAATTAGTGATGTCCTACTTATGGTGGTGCATTCAGATATTTCATTGGTAAGAGGGAACAATCCTAATGGGTCAGCTTACAATTGCCTTGAAATATATATAGTGTGTTTTTAATTAATATGCCAATAACAGGAACTACTTGCTTTTTATTCTTTCTCTTGCTGAAACTTGAATGCATTCAAGGGTTCTGTTGCAATTGGCTTCCTCAGGGAAGTGCAGCAGGAATTGTGTCCCTTCTGGCCTCTGTAGATCACAGTGGGATCAGTGTCTTTTGGAGGTACAGGGGAAGATAGTTCTCTGCAGCTTACCCGCTTACACTCTTCCCTCACTCCTTCTGCAGACTAGATGCCAAAATTTTCCATCATGCAACCCTCTTTTTGTTGCTGTTGCATGCATTGGACAACAAACCAGGTGAACTAGAGCTACTGAGAGTAATGATAATGATCTTCAACTGTCTTTTTGGGTGAAATTTAGGTCTTTCAAGTTTCTGAGCCACACCTCTAACAGAGAGTTGTTCTGGGGTAGCCACACAAGCTTCCAACAAGATAATACAAGGTGTAAATTGGCACTCATGAGAATGAAAGTATCCCCACCCTTCATTCGGGCTGTTTTTGCTGTTTCTGTGTAACCAGCTTTCTGGATACTTTCAAGAAGCCAACCTCACCGAGATCACATGGAGGGAATGGACGATGCCTGCTGCACAACTCCCTTGCCTGCACCCAGCTCAGCCCTTGCGGGTGTCACTGCAGGCAATTAACAGTGCTCAAAACCACAGCGGCTCCTAGTCCAAAATGCCATTTGATGGTATCGGGACACGAGCATTCCGGAAAAAAAAATGTTTATATTTTAAAGGGAGTTTATTCTTCAGCATTAGAAAGTGCTGAACTAATAAAAGGCATTGAGTGTATAGCATCAACAAGAAGATCTTTGCTGCAAGTTATGATCTGGATGGGATAAAAATGCTTCCTCAGTGTAATATATGCTTGAAATGAACTGTAATATATTTATGTGTTCTGCTTTGATCCTAGTGCGTTGTGGGACGCTATGCTGAAATGAATGTAGATACCATCAATAAAGGAAAAGATCCTTAACACCCTAATGTATGGGCATGTGCCGCAGTTGCCACATGATAAACAAGGGCGTAAGCTTTCCAGAGCTGCCCCAAGATAGGGAACTTTTTACCTCTTCTTGTCCCAGGGTAAACAGGTCACTCGTGTCTCTGAGAGCAGTGGAGTGCTTTCTCTGGCACTGGACAGGGAGGGATGAATAATTACTGTGGATTTCCCAGATGTACTATAGGCACAAGCATGCATCTTGACCTGATAGGAATGAGGCTGAGTGCTCATCTTTACCTGCAGGATTTATGTTCGGTGATTTTGTTATTTATGTCAAAGAGCGCTTCAGGGATTTGAAGTAACCTGAGGCATGGGATCATTTTGTTGACTAGCCTTGATGCTAATTATTTGAAGTAAATCAGACACTAACATTTTTATGAAGTTTCACTGTGGAGTGAGATAACATTAAGTGTAAACGGTGTGGCTGGAAACTTCTTGAGAAATATTTACGTTTATTTTGCAGTGCCACAGGATCTCAGGAAAAAGAGAACACTCCTGCCTGTGCTGTCTCTGCCAAGGGGTTTGGTGGCTCACTGTTTGCCTGAAGTGGTGAAGTATCCTTCTGCCATTCAGGTCATGTAGTAAGGGTGTTGTTCTGGTGGAAAAATCTCCTTGCCCAAGATGAGGGCTGAACTAAACCTGAGTCTGGTTCTTCTGAATTCTGACAATAATACTTTCACTGAGTACAAGCCATGTTGTTGGTGCTCAGCAGATTTGTAGGGGTTTTCTGGATTTATTTCCTTGCAGAGATAAAGCCTGCTGTTTGTTCTGAAAAGTTCCTACCTTAATAATTGAAGAACACCTTGAAAGTTTTTCAAACTAGAGGGAGAGGCTAGAGCTAGGAGGAGCTAGAAGCAACCTCCTATGATGTACCAGAAAGAGAGAAAACTCAAATCTTGCACTTTTCATCACTTCACAAGCTTCTTGATGCAGCATAAATGAAAGGTTTCTCAATAAGTTGTGTGGGGTTCACATAGGGAAGAGAACTGGGGGTCTTACTGCTGCTTATGTTGACGTCAGTACTTTTGACTTTGCAAGCACAGCTTATCAGCCTCTGCCGAGAATCTGCTGTCCTTCCTCTGCATGGATGTGGAAATTCAGCTTTCCAGGACAACTGCCATTTCAGTTTTACTGGGGAAATGAATTGGTAGAAGCTTGGGAATAAAAGACGTTGTCTAAAAGGTTACCTGTGGCAGAGGATCCTTCTCAGAGCCTTGTTTAATCCTGCTGTGGATCTGGTGCTGGTCAGAACCGGGGTTGTGTTGAACATCTGCTGATGTGTTGAACAAGTCTGTCAGTAATACCTGTGTGATGGCTTGGACCTCAGAAGGGCCAGATGCTATCAGGCTTTGCAGTGCAAACTTTCAAGAGTCCATGATCCTGAATTTGGAAGATGGCAGGGTTTGGTAAACAATGCACAGCCTGTATGGTTTTCTTATGGAACATGTCTTTCGTGGCATGGTACAACATTAACATGAGGAGCACTGATTTATTTATCTCAGCTGATGTTCCTCTGAAACGGCTTGGTGGGTAATTTTAATGAATATGTGTCATGGTTTAGGAATGGTATTCCACAGCTTAGTGTTCCCACTGAAACCATTACAAACTGCTTGCTCACTTCCCCCTCCCCCTGCCATGGGATGGAGAGGAAAATGGGAGGCACAAAAGGTAAAGATCGCTGGCTGAGGTGAGAACAGTTCACTGGAAACAGCAATGAGATGAGAAAATGAACAGTAAGAGCAGCAATATCAATGTCAGAGGAGACAAGAAAGGCGAATGATTCACACACAGAGACTCCCTGACAACTCCCAGCCGCTCCCTCCACCACACTAGGCTGATCCAGAAGGGAGCCCTTTCCCTGTCCCGGAGAATGGTGAGGGGGGTACGGAATAACCTCCAGGTCCTGGCCCTGCCTCCTCCTGGCTACGGCAAAAATTAACCCTGTCCTGGCCGGAACCAGGCTGATGTGGAATGGAAATCACTGCACTGGCAGGTACAACAGCCGCTCACCTTTATTTGCTTACAAATGCCCCCAGCAATCACGTGTGACACCTTCTTGCAAATGAGGCAAAGCCCGCTTGGGGCTCAAGCCGCGGAGGAAGAAAACTTTTATATAGTAACATTAAAGGCAGACACTTTGTTTTAATCACTTGCCAAAACAGCTGAAAACAATTATTAATTAATAGGAAACATTAACTTTTAACTTTGCAAGCTCTCCAAAGAAGTGTCTGTGACAACTTGCATCTGGATTTATGGATAATTTGGATACCGTGAAAATGGGCATCGTACTGCAAAGGTCGACTGCTTTAAATTCATTTTAAGTGTACACATAGTGCTCTTAAAATTAATATGTTTATAAACCTAAATTGGTTCCGTTGGATGTCTTTTGTGCTCTTTGTGGCTTCATTTGAAGCAACAACAAAAAGCTAGGCTTGTTTGTGTGTTTGACCAAAATGTTAAATTAATCCACCAAAAGCACACAAATATTTTTTGAATAATAGAGGCGCCCCTTTCACAGTGTCTTTGGTATTTAGCACTATGGTTTCGTTGAGTAGAAGGCAATTTCTTCACATCTCATAAATAAAATTTTAAAAATTTTTTGCTTGGCTTGTTTAATTTGAACCAACATAGTGCAGCACCCTCAGTTTTTCTTGTCTGCTTTGATAAGGCTCAGATTAGTATATATGGTTGGCAGGCGGTGGCATTCCTAGTATTTTAGATTCTGGATCCTACTTTCCCTTCTGAAAAATACTGTGTCTGACAAATACAGCTCCCAGGAAATAAGAAAGGAGGGATGAAATTTGCAGTCTGAGACAGAGGTACTGTTCAGTCTGATTAGGGGTGTGACTGTTTGGGGATTCATCATGCAGATCTACTGGTTTTGCCTCTTTTGTCCAAAAGAAGAAAAAAATCCCTTGGACTGACAGAAACACAATATCCAAAATACTTCAACAAGATCAGACCACAAGAGTTAGTTAGTTACCTTAACTGAGCATCTCAAGACATCCCAATTATTTTAACAATGGGAGAGTGGCCTCTTAGCCTGTTTGCTTATAGCCAGTCCACTTCCCAGTTACTGAGCAATTTATAGGGAATCATAGGATGACTTTAGGAATGGCAGATTCTTCATCAATTAAAATATAGTTTCTAGCAAATGTGAGAACTTTGGATTTCACATTTGCTCCTAAGACTCTTCTCTTAAAAAAGGTGTGTTTTCATCCTTTATTTAAAATTCTGCCAGTCATTCTAAACCACTAACTTGCTCTTTGCCATGTAATTCGATCTGAGCCCATCATCTGTGCCTGGGGCTGAGTCTTAATGCCGAGGGAGGTCTGGTCTCAGTCGTGAATAATGACTGGGAATCATCTTAGTTATCCGTGTTTTGATCAAGGCACAACACACGTGGTCACTCACCAACCTGTGGAAGGCAGATGGGCCTATGTAGTCCTGTATTTATGGTTAAGAAGAAAATTGTTACGCAGTTCAAAGGTTAAGTTCTGCCTTCAGATAATAATGCTTTGCTTTTCCTGGAACGTTTTGCATAACTCTCATAAATAAATAGAACTTGTCCTCGTTTTATCAAATAGTTCAGACTTTAATGGCTACTGAAATGATGCCTACAGCTCACTTCCCTTTCCCTTCTCTTCCCTACCCAGCACAGTGCTCTTGTTAGAAAGGAGGGGTTGCAGACATATGGATGCAGCAGCTTGTGTCAGATGTATAGGAATGAAGGACAGTGCTGCTGCGTCGGCCGAGTGACATCTCTGCTCTGGTGAATAGTGGTCAATAATCTCAAAAATAGTGATCCTATGAATACCTGAGAACTTTATGGGCTGAACTGTGGCAGCTGCTCTGCTTCAATTTATGTTTGTACCTGCTGAAGGCTTACACATTTATCTGGAAATTACTTTTTATTACAAACAGTGTCTGTTTGCACAAAGAACTTCATAACCTCAAAGCAGTTATCGTTCTTCCAAGAAATAATTGGGTTATTACCAGCTTTTTCTCAAAAGAAGGGGGAAATTTGACTAGTCCAATACTTCTCAAAGACAAACTGAAAGGAAAAAAAGTTATTTCTGCAGTGGGTTGGGCATTTTCTATACTTCTGTTCTCTACCAGCTGTTGCTTGATACCCTCTCTGTCTGGAGACTTGCACTAAACATTCACCCTATCAAGCACAGGCTAACAGTGAACTGCACTTGTGGCATCTCCTCAGCATTGTGACCAATCGCAAATGAAAGCAGTAGGTTGCTTCTGGTTACTCACTGGTATATTAGATTTCTAGCAGCAGTACCAGTCTGTAGGTTGTGTGCGGCAGATGGAAATAATTACTTTCAGTGTGCTCTGGGGTATTGCTAACTGAGCAAGAAAGACAGTGTGGCTTCCCTCTCCCACCACCCAGGGTTTAGGATATGCCTAGTTGGAGCGCTACAAAGATCAGGATTGATTCCTGAGTTTCATTTTGTTGGTTTTCATTATTTCCACAGAAGCAGTTGAGGGATAAATGTAAATTCCAAGTGTCAGTTTCCAAGGAAGGTGTGAATCTGATCTGTGATGGCTCGTATTGAGAATGAATTTAGAGTGTTCTTGCTTTTAATGCTTGATTTTTTGCATGGGCTGTGGTGTGTTGAGACCTGTGAGATTCCTTTACTCCAGCACTGGTTTGTGCCTTTTAAGCAAGCCCCCAGTGCCGAATCTCGGGTACAACTCCCGTGTGGCAGAAACTTCCTCCACCTCTTGGGTTTCCTAAACACAGTCTGGAACTGCAACATCCTCTGATGCTTCTGCGTGTAAGAAGTTGTTTGGATTTGGTTTGTTCCTCTGCAGCTCTTTGGGTCTGCTAGCTCTGTGAAAGTAATGGGATGTTAAAATTTTAAAATTGAAAAATAAAACATGATTTGATATGGCAGCTGCAGAGGACAACTGTTGATTCCAGTACACTTCTCTGTGCTGTCCTGGTTTTGATTGCTGTTTCCTGTTACTGTGGTAGGATGAAATTTGTGTTGTCCTCAGTGTTATCCTATGCTTACAGGGCATGGAAACCAGCAGGTTTCCATATATAGAAATCCAGCATTAAACAAGCAATTTGGTAATCTTTTGCAGTTGTCCAGAAGGTAAAATGCATTGTGCTACCACAGAGCAGTCCCCAGAGCACCCTTTATATGGACAAGCTGTTTCTTTTCACTTGGCCATCTTGCTTAAGATACAAAAGTACCCCCCGAGCCTCTTTCATGGCTTTCATCTGTATCTATGGAGCATTTTGCAAATGAAAGTTGGGAGGTTTGCCATCCTTGTAAACAATACTGCAAACCCCAAATCCAGAACAGAGAAATGCCTCCCTGTCCACACAAATGAAATTCAACAGATGCTGAATTTTGCAGGTTTTTGATGTCTCACGGTTTAAAAGCTGTAATATGAACACTGGGGAAAAGCCTTTTAACCACCAAAACTCTCAAGCAAGCTTACAAGTGAAGCAAAGCTGCTTCCTCTGTCCTGAAGAGAACACCAGGGAGAGGCAGGGACGTGCAGAAATGAATGAGAAGGTTTGGTTTAACTGGTCTTTTTTCTCATGTAAGATTAGCAGAATGCTATTTGTTGCAGTCTGTTGTTGAAGTACCAATATTTGTTTTATTTTTAAAACAAAGAAATGTTGATTTGACGAAAATCAACAGAAAAGAGTGCAGGAAACTGCTGATGTGAAAAATTTTCACATCATGCCAAGACAACATTTTTTATCAAGTTTTTTTCTTTAAGGTGTCACTTTGCAAGGTTGCACGCTGATGATCATGTTTTGCTGCTACAGCTGGAGGAAATTAGACTGATGAAAATTTTCAGTGTGAAAACCTGTAAAAGTTGACTTCAAAGAGAGAAATGTCCGTGAAACATGAATGCAGCAGAGATGTTCCGCAGGGATATTTCAGCTACCAGGAATATGAACTGTTGTGAGCATCTCCCCTCTCAGATTTGCCTAGATGGAGATGCATTGATTCAAAACAGAAGGATTTTGATAAACAGATATTAGCTTCAATCAGAGCTGAGTAAAGAGGAAAACAAAGGCAGGTCATATTCAAAACAACGGAAACTCACCAGCTTAATTACACATGAGGAATGGTCCTACTCTTCAGTCAGTGAAGATGGAAAAGTCCTTTATTAAATGTTACTGGTACACATGAAACTGCAGTCTTCACGCCTATGCCAGCTGCTTCTGAAATCACAACAGAGGATACTGCATGGCCATGTCTTTTCCTGAAATTGTGTGGTTTTGGCTACAAGTGGAACATAATTGGGTCAAATGAAAAGGTTTGGATTTGATCAGTGAGTTGGTATATGGTTTGTCAGCTTCTGTTGCTGTTCTGCCTTGTCAGTTGAGAAATACCAAAAACTTTGGGCAAGATGAATTAGTGAAAGTAATGCAACACCTTTGATAATGTAACTTTCATGATGGCTAAAGGATGGCTCAACACCGATTATATATGATAAGTAATAAGAGTAAGCTAAAATTATAGCCTGACAGTGCTTAGGAGGGGACTTGCGGGACGTGTGTAATACATTTGCTTCCTTCCAAAACTTGTTGGACTAGCAGCCTGACTACAGGAAAATCACTGTAATTTAGCTTTTGCTGGCAGTATCAGCAGTGGAATCTAGGGCATAAATACATTGCTTTATGTATATCTTAGCCCAGATCTAACACGGGAGCAAGTGAATATGGGATAGCTTGCACTGTTATTGCTTCTCCTTTTTTTAAACAGGAGCAGGGACAGCTCAGACTTGGTTGTGCTGCAAAACAGACATGTACTTAAAAACATTACCTTTATTTCATCCCAAACTTCTTATTGAAGGGAGATATGAGCCCAGGTTTTACCCAGTCCAAAACAGAGACTTTCAGACAGACAGCAGGGCTGCTCTCAAGCAGCCACGGAGGAGGCAGACGTAGAAACCATAGTTCAGGTCTTCAGGCTTGGCACAGGAAGGCAGCTCTCATTGCACCCAGCCCCTGTCCAGGATGAAGGCAGAGGTCACAGCAAACCTGAACTGTCCACGTGCCTCACATGTGACAGAAACATTTTTATTTCCTTCAGCCTGGTCCCTGGGAAGCATCTGACACAGCTCATGAGCTTTGATTTCTGTGTCTGGGGCACAATTTTTTTCTTACGCTAGTCAGAGACTACAGACAAGAGGAACTGTGGGTTTTGGATTTAAATTTTGGAAGAGTAGCATAGCCAAACTTTATACTTGCATTGAATGCATTCAGTTCCAGCTCCTGTGAGCTGCAGAAGCACTTGGGGTGATGTGTTTTGCCAGATGAATTAACAGAGACAGACTCAGCCAGCCCCGAGTGTGTCACTGGCCACTTTGGTGGCCCTTTTTGCCACACTTTTAAGAAACCCGGGAATTGCTGCAATCTGGAGAGATAAACTTTTGAGCTTGTGCCAGCATGCACCTGTTATCAGGGCTCTGACCTCAAAACATAGATAAGCTGCTCTTGTGGGTTAGGAGATTTGAAGCTGCCGGGCTGAAAGCCAGCACGTTGCAACCCAAGCTCTTTACCTTTTCCTTGGTTAAGAGGTGCTTGAACTATTTGGCAGGGAGCCAGTGAGGTCTGCTGGGTCTGCCATGGGGCAAGGAGTTATGTCAAAAGACCCAGTTTCTAATTAATCCAGGCCTTTGTAACTCTCTAAGTAGCTTACCCAAAGTCGTGCCGGTGCAGGGTCACCCTTGTCTTCAGAGTGTGAGACAGGCAGATGAGGCCTCTGGTTCTGCTGAACACTGAACTTCAGTACAGATCATTAACATTTTGACCTTATTGGGAGAAAAGTTCTAGAAATTATCCATGTGATTAAATCTTGAGGGGCAAAAGGCAGAGCTGAGCTAACTGACTGATGTTTCTCTCTTGGGCTGGAGGTCAGCATTGCCCCGTGATCTTTGCTGAGGCTGTTTTTTGAATAAAAGAGAACACTGCATGGGGCTGTTCTTGGTGCAGCTTCTGTTTACAGGAGATGAGAGTGAAGGAGAATTCATAACCAAAAATTAGCCTATTTTTTTTTATTATTCTTTCTGCATTTCTGACGGTAGGTACAAGATGTGGGGAAATTGCTTTGTTGCACCAGGCTGGAAGTGTTACTGGAGCTTTGACCAAGGTTGCAGGAGACAGTCCTTGCTGCCAGACGTGCCTTGGCTTAACTAACCCATGTGATTATTTCTGATATACTTTTGGTTCATGGCAAGTACCTCTCAGGTAATCTGTACCCTCCTGCACTGAGGTACGTCACGTGTGAAAAAGCAATGATGTGGTAGCTCTGTGACAGAGGGTTTTGGTGTAGCAGAGCCATGGTGAATACCCCTTTTCAGTAACTGGCGCGGGGTTTGCTAGGAAAAGCAAATTGATTGACATGATACTTCTACGGTCAACTGGTCAAAGCTGTGAGGAGCAGCACAGCACTGGCAGTGCCAACTCCTCTGCTGCTGGTTGTGACTGAAATGGTGATTATCTGCAATAAATGGCGAATCAGTGCAAACCCTGGATATCCCTGCCCATTGCTTTAACAATTCACTCTCACAGGGGCTTTCAGAACCCACAAATTTTTCTTGCTCAAAGAAAAATAATTTTAAAAACCAGGCTGATAACGGGAAGTTTATTCTTTTCATTAATATAGTCCCTGTAAATACAGTGTGTTTGTTAATATGGTATAAATTGAGCTGACATAAAAGATCTAAGAAACAGAACTCCTGCCTGAGTCCTGTGTGATGTATACTTAATGAATTTTCACTTAATTATCCATTAATATGTATTAATAAAATAAACATGGCAATCGAACAGTACAGTACTAAAATACTGTTCTGAAAGAAAACCACATTGAGTAAACTAAAACAACTGAGTTTCTTACTAATCTACACAATGCATTTAATTTAAAAGGAGAATTTATAGTATTTGAAATATCCTACCACATACTGAAACTTTTAGTGTAAACTGCCACTTTCTGACTATCACATATTGAAATACTTGTGGTGCGTAGTGAAATTTATGTTACATTGTGTAAAATATATAGTGAAACCAAACTGATGTATAATGAGACACACATGTGCCTGCAATGACTTATCAGTTCCATTATTTTCTAACTAACATTATTTTCATGATCAAGTTTTTCTGGGTCAAAGGAAGAAAATGGTGAAGACTGGGACTGATACTACAATAGAGAGTGTAGACCCAAACTTGTACAATAACCTAATCAAGCTGAGTTATCCTTTGTCCCTTTCCCAGATAAATTCTAAATGTAATGTCTGCTAATGGCTACAACATGTCTCTCTTTCCCTGCCAAAGCTTCATTACGAACATCAACATCACCCCGGCAAGGGAAATACCACCGGCCACAAGGCGCGAGGCCGGGTGCCCAATTCTCAGCAGTTTTTACCAGAACGGGGCTGCTGCACAAGAGACCCTGGCGAGGCGAGTGGGGCCTTGCCAGGAGCACCCTAGCACGGGTTGGGTCATTCAAACCCATTCAGGTTTTGTGAGAGGGGGTAAGTAGATGTCCCAGACCTGACTTCCTTTGTTGACCAGTGCTCCAGGCCTTCCCTGAAGGCTCAGGATGGATGGGCAGCATCGCTGTGACCTGCAAAACATCTCTCCATGCTGCTTATATTTGTTTTTTTCTTAAGTTAGGTCCTGACTATGCAGCCAAGCATCCCTGCTGGGCAGGGCAGGCAGGCTGGCCGCTGGGCGTGCCCTGCTGCCGGCAGAGAGGGGCTGTGGCAGCTGGTCCAGCGGCTGCTGGCCTCCTGCTGACCTGGGGTGCTCCTCTGCAGTGCTGTTGTTTGCAATTCACAGTTCCTCTCCGGCTTCAGTAGTGACTTGGGCTGAGGATGGCAGCTACTGGGCTGGCTATCTGGCTTGGGAGGTGCTTTTATCCTGGTTGACTGTGATCTTTGCAGGTCCCAGCTGGTGCAAGGCTGCAGGATCTCTCCAGCTCTGCCCGCTCTTGCCCGGAACTCGCTGCTTGGACCACAAACAGACCACTGTTTCTTAGAACTTACAAAAAAGAAACTGAGATCCTAATGCTGCTCAGCCAAAAAAGTAGGAAATAAACCACAGGTCTCACACCTCCTTGACAGTTCTGTTTCAAGCTCCATCGGACAGTTTTCTTTTATGGGTTATCTTTTACCTGGTTTTGCAACCATGCCAGGATGACCAAAGCATTTAACACTCAGAAAGTGATAACCACCGTGAAGTTCCCTCTTTCTGATCTGCCTCGGTAACACTCAAGTCAAAGTGTGTTTATCCCATCCTTGCATTGGACTATTGGCCTTTTGCTAAACCAAAACAAGCTAGGCCATACTGAAATTGAAAGACCTTCCTACTTCACGGCTGTTGTGCAATCGATGCTCATCAAGGATGGTTAAAGGCATAAGACAAAACACACCCTGCATTTGAGGGTAAGGTGTATTAACCTTTCCACTTGGAATGCCTAATTGCTCAAATATTGCCAACATTGTTCAAACTGCCAGATATGTTAGGGAACAGGCAGAACTGGAGGGACAACTCTATATGAGGGGTATGACAAATTTATTGGGTAAATTGTATGGGAGTGCTTAACCCTTCTCTCTGTTCTGTTTTTTTGTAAGGACAGTTGCCAAGTAGAGTTGGTCATGACTAATCCATGTGAGGAAACAGCATGGAGAAGTTAAACAGCAACAACCAGTTTAATTTCACTTGTTACCAACAAGGCCTAACTTAAGTTTCAAAAGGAGATGAAAGGTAAATTTGCCATTTGCTCTCTATGTTTTAAAAGCTGCAAGAGAACTTGAAGACTGACATGCTCTGGATTACTAATCCTACCTCTGTCCTTAGAGCAGAGGGAGAAGACGAACACAATTTAATTTCTGTGTATACTAGGACAAAAAATCTCCAAAGCATAGATTTTGTGTTTTGTTCTACCCTACTCCTAGCTTTTAAAAATCATTCTAGAAGTACATTAGTTATCCCCGAAGCAGGGCATAGCACACATATGCTAAAACTGAGCAAGATGATACAGGAACATTTTCATGAGGGAGAAGAAGGAAACATCCTAAGTATCTGAGCAACAACTCTAGCAAGCAACGCATCAGGTGTGAGTATTTCACAGGTGGTGCAACCAATCACCAGCTACCTCTCTTTTGGTTTATCTTCTTATCTTATCAAAGAGTACAGCAATGGTGACAATGAGTGGATGAAACACTGTGTATTTGGACAACATTGTAGAAGACGATTTGTCAACAGGGAGACAGAAACCTTTCATAATGCTTGGAGGACAATCCAGAGTGTAATCCCAGGATAATAGATTTTTAATCCATGTTTGTTTCCTTGTATGATACAAGCTAATGACTGTCACCCACTCCTTTGAACCTTTCTGTAACTTCCTTGAGATAGGCCATTTCCTTTTGAAATATGTTCAGTCCAAACTGAAACATTTACCAATTCCTTCATCCCGGTGGCTAGATTGTTATTTTTCTAAAACAGAATAGAGTAAAAGAAGAATCTTTTCAAAGACAGTATATGGAATTGTTATCCCTTTGAGCTAAGTATGGGAAGGCAAGCACATGGCTGAGCTTTTGTAAAATCAGGTTGAAACACTATTCTTTTCATCAAAAATTCTTCTGAAGAAGCATTGATTTAGATGTCCACCAGTCTTTATTTAAATGTCCACTACATGGATTGTAGTTGAAGACCATCTGAAATAAAGCTGCAAATGGGCAGATCAGCCCTCTGCTGAGCTGGGTGAATCTCTGTGAAGAGCCTGAAGGCAGATGGCTCCTGCATACATTAGCAGCTTAGCAATTTTCTCAGCATCCATGAAAAAGCTGGGGGGGATCACTTGTCAGTAAAAGGGAAACTTTGCTAACATGGACCCAGTTACCTTCTTCCCTGGCTGCCTGTATCCAGTCATGGAGATGTCAGTGTCCTAACAAGAGCACCAGTTCCATATCACTGGATTTTCAACTGCAGGGAAAAGCATTAGCAAAGGAAGATGTGTCAAAAGAAGGAAAACCCTAAAAAAAAGAGTAATTTGGTAATATCAACCCAACAAAATACTGAAGGGGAGCTTTGGCAGGGTGGCAACAGGCTTCCAAGGAGCCAGAAAGCATCGTGGATGTTACAGTTTGTCAAGTCATGGGTGAAATTTCATGCCTCAGAGTAAATGAGATGAGAAACTCTGGACCTTTCAATATGGGAGAGCTCAATCTATCAAAATAGTTTCACTTTGCATCTACAGACTGTGAAAATACGTTCTTCCTTTTTTTTTCTTTTTCTCTCTCTTAGTATTTTATCTCACCCGTGTCCTTTGTTGTGTGGGTCCTCTCACTTATTTGGCACTGTGTTTTCCAAAGAAAGGTGGTGTTTCACTGCTTCACTTCACCAGAAATTCTCCTTCTGGGAAGACTGAAGAAGCTGGTGGCCACCCACTTGCAGCACTGGCAGGGATCCAGGAGCCTCAGGGATGCTCACCTAGAACGCAGGAGGACGGGGATGGGCACAGGGAAGGGGAGAATGAGAAAGGTGACAGAGATGGAGAGGAAGAGCGGAATGTTCACCACCCTCTTGTGCCAGCCTGCATCGTGGGTGACAGACTTCTCCTGGCAGCAGTGCCATGGCTAGCAGAGCTGGTGGATTGATACATGGAAAGAGCCAATCCTGCTGTGTTGTGCAGCCATACCATGGGACAGCCACAGAATGGACAAATCTTGCTTTCCAAATCCTCAGAGTTTGCCCAGGCAGCTGCTGAGAACAGCACTGAGGCAGAAATCTCAGGCCCTCAGAGGATGAGAAAAGCTGGAATTAAGGTTCAGTCAGTCCTTCACGGACATGGATAATGATGTGGTCTTTATGGGATGTGTATTACCTTTGCCCTTGGCCTTTGGAATTGGGAACTAAAGGAGGCTTTAATGTGTAAACCCCAAACCTTGGAGGTGGTCTCTTGGAAGAGGAGGGATAGATGAAGGGGCTGTCGTGGCCAGAGTGCTGCCTAGGGGTAATGTTTTCCCCTGGCTGTTACCCAAGGAGTTGTGGATTGCATGGAGCAAGTCACTGAACCTGAGTTTTCACAGGTTGGGCTGGTTTGTGCTTGGTTTGAAGGTGCTCAGGATTCCCAGCTGACCCCTGAGGTTAAAATAAGCTGAAGTCAAATAACATATGGGATAAACTGCCCTGAAATTCTGGGCACCCAAAGAGAGTTTTTGACTTGAAACTCCTGTATTTTGTTTCTTTTTCAGTCCAGCCTAGGGATACCACCTCCCTCTCCCACATGGATGCCAACTGACACAGGTGAAGCCTTCAGCCATCTTTCCAACAAGTCCACGGAAAGCACTCAGAAGCAAATGGCCCCAGCTGGAGAGCGGGGCAGGAGCCCAAAGGCCAGAGCCATGTAGCTGGAAAGAAAGATGGGGTGAGAGGGATGGCATCCCTCCCCTGTCCCACGTAGGATGAGCATTTCCCGCCTTGTGCACTAAGCAAGGTACAAGTCCTGTGGGAAAACCAGTGTGTGATCCTGCAAGCAAGGGCTGCTCCTGAAGCTATGTGTGGACATGATTAATTAATTCTATCTCTTCATAAGTTTTTTTGGTGCGTGACATTTGAACCTTGCTTGCAGTGCGGTCATGCTGGGAGAGAGGTGAGTGTATGTGAGTGAGTGAAAGTGGTGTCAGCATTTTGATCTGAACAAGGTTTCCATTAGATGCAGACACATGTCCAACCTGGTACCTGTTTGTTTGCAAGCGATGTGAAGGCCCACTCAGTTCAGCACAGTTCTAGAGGTCCAGGCTTTTAATAGCATGTAATATTAATTTCTGGCAACAGATGAGAGTTAATACATTGTGTTTAAATCTGGGATGAGTTGTTGACCAGCTGTGGTCTGTGTGCAGAGATACCAAATGTTTTTCTTTGGATAATGTCAATTCCAGCCTGTAAACCACATGTGGGTCAGAGGCAGGACTGAAGACCAGCAAAATCAACCCATTTGATCTTATGAAGCCGTGTCTCTCCTGCAGAGCATTTGGTGCAGTTGTCCTCTAGTGATTTAAGCATTTCAAAAAGTTCTGGGTGAGATGGCTCCTTTTTTCAGCACAGCAATCCCAGTGCTGGTGGGAGGTTTCTGCCCTTCTGTCTGCACCAGAGAGGTAAGTTAGGTAAGCAGAGACATGAGTTATTTGCATGAAGCTGAGGTGGCAAATGTGTTATCTCAACAGCGGAAAAGGAAATGGTTCTCTATAGATTATTAGTTACTGAAAAAGCAAAGGCATGTGTTCTGTTGCCACCACACCACTGGTCTGACTGTTGAGTAGATATGGATCAATATATCCCCTTCCTCCTCAACCCCCTTGCTCTTTGCGTTTTCACTTAGGGTGAGGTGAAGAGGTTTCACTTTAATTTATGTCATTCTTGTATTGCCAAATGGCATGCCAGCGCAACCGATCCGGGTGTGATCTGACTCTCTGTTGTGTGCTCTCACATGCAATCCCCTCGTGGGAAAACGCTGAGAGAAAATGGAAATTTAAGCTGTGCACCTAGCCACTGTGGTTTTTTTGGTTTTTAATAGTGCTTCATTTGTAAGGTCCTTCGGGCAGAGAGAGTTTGTGTTGAGTTCAGGGTAGTCATAGCCCATAAGAGAGGATTTCTAAATATTATGATATTGCAGATAGTACTGTAAGCAACTTTTTCTCTCTATGAACAACAAACTACACACAGTTACACATCAGAGGATCTCAAAACAAGGTACAAATATTAGTCCTACACCACAGCGTGAACAAGTCTTGTACCTATTCTACAAATGAGTTGGGTGCTGTATGGGAAGGTCAACTGACTTCTTCCAGACCTCCCTACTGGTTAGTGGAGGTACCAAAACCAGAACACAGCCATCTTGGCTCCAGGGCCCTTGTCTTTGTTGCTTAGTTCTGGCCTTGAAATACTGAAGTTTTTAGATTAAAAATAAAAAGTTTTTCTTTAAACCTCCATTGTTAGATAAGCTTGATCTTGGATATATTTCTGTGTGTAGATACTCATCACTGCCTTAGTGTTTAGATTGATCTAGATAATTATGCTGAATATTAATTTCTAAAGAATGTAGTAAGGATGGCATCAACTGGTATTTCCACACTTAAACACCTCGAATCTGGGGTAAATTAGAACCTGTGTCTGGGTCCATCTCTTGATATATTTTTGAAGTCAGACTCACACGGTGTTGAGGTATTTCCTTGTGACTAAGAATGCAGAGGGAGATAATGGGCAAGAGACCAGTGGCAAAGAACTGAGATTTAGCATCTTCAAGTCTAACAAGGCACTTAGAGTGTTTTGCAGGGGTGTGTGCTGCTTCAGGAAATGGGTTTAATGGTCAGGGAGGGCCCTTGTTTTCCAGTCTCCTAATTTTGGATGAGTAGCTAAGATTTTGAAGGAAACTGGAGAGCACTCTGCCTCCAATGAGGTTTGTCCCCTCCACTCCTCTGCCTGCCTCTCTGTTGCGTGCTCACTAGCAGGATGAGGATAATCCTGCCCGCACAGCAGAAGGGCCTGAGCCATTTTGCCCACCCATGCCCAGCAGATCTCAAACCATTTGCACCTGCAGCCACTGTTCCACCTCAACTCCTGCTGTTTGAGGTCAAGCAAGACCAACAACAATGCAGCAAACAACACAGTCATTCCTGAATATTGATCTGGAGGGGATTACAAAGTCAAGCAGATCCGAGGGAGGAAGGAAATCTGCACATAGCTGCTATGTAGGTCATAACTCCATCTTAGAAATACTCAGGTATTTTATGAATAAATCTCCCAGCGATTTGCATGTGGCTCCTGAGGAGGGCAATAGGAACCAGGGTATCCCCTGGGAGCTGTGCTGAACTCCTCCTGAATGGCTCCTCTCAGTCACAGCCCAGGTATGGACAGCAGGACAGCCAGTACAGACACTGGTGTGTAGCCTAAAGGTGGGTGTTTATAGCAAACACATGTAAAGATAGCAATGCTCATCTGGAAATGGACTACACAACTGGGCACAGGGGTTACTGTTGAGACCATAAACCTTTGGAGCCAAACTAGAGCTGCTTCCCAAGGGCCATGGATGTACCTGCCCTGCCCTGCCCTTGGTGCCAGCTCTAATCTTGGGCACAGTTTTGGTCAGGGGCATGTGGCCAGTCTTGCTCAGGGTCAGCCCAGGGGAGAATGGGGATGGGCAAGCACCTCCTACAGCTGCCCTGTTTGTAGCTGCCAGGCTGGGCCCCCAGTACTGGGACATCAGCGCAAGGCAACAGGGCTGAAGCAGGATTTTAGGGCAAAGGGGATGTAGGAAAAGACCCCTGGCCCTGGATCCTCGCTCTGCTAGCTGGGGTCCTGGCTAGGGCATCTCAGGGTGGCACCGAGGTGGCAGCTCTTGAGATGGCTTATTGCCCCACTGATTGGGTTGTGAGGGTTTTGACAGATTTGGATGATCTGCTGAGAAAAAGCTCTCTGGTTGTCACCTCTCGTTTCTCTGTGCCTAAAGTGTATTTTCTCAGTTTGCAGTGTCAGGGGGCTGTGTGCACTGTGAAGCAATTTGGATTCTGCATTGATAAGGCAAGTGCAAACTGTCCCCACAGCTCTCGAGAGCAGAATCAAACTGAAACTTACCACTCAGAGTAGAAAGCACATAACACCCACAGCTACAGACATGCACAAATTGCTACAATATAGGTTAGAAAAGGAGCCCTTTCTGCACACTCTGGTCTCATTAAAAACATGCACACAACACCAAATCTTCACTGAATGACTAGAAACACCAGCGCATGTTCCCTCCTAAACACCCAACTTACTTGTAACGGCTTATCAAAAAAGGCAAATTTTCACTTTTCATGTATTCTTGCTCCCCTTAGCACCTGGTTGCAGTTTCTACAACATTTTTAACTTCTGTTTTTTTCATGACTGGTTGCGAGTAAAGTGAGACCTCTCTGGGACACCACCCAGCCCGGTTAACTGGGTCCCCACCTAGGGACATGGCTCCAGCATGGCCAGAAGAAACCAAACTTCTCCTTCAGTAAAGCTTTTCTGCAAGGGGCTTTGAGGCTGACAAGGAGAGCAGATCTAGTCTGTAAAGATGTACAGAACCTGTCCCTTAAAAACAAAAGGTCATCTGAATATACAAGGTAGACTAAGAAGGTGAAGGTGGGGGAAAAAGTGTTTCCTGGGTTTCACAGAGGGACAGTTCTCATGCAGAAAATTTTGCCATAGGAAAGCTGTAGGGAGAGTAGGAACTATAATATTGAAAAAATCACATACTAAATGCTGCCTGCCACGCTCCTCTTCCTGCCCAAAAGCCGACCACTGCTTTGCTCATTTAAGTTAGGATTTAGTGTGTAAAACTTAACTGGTAAAGGCAGAAGCATTGGGTCTCCCTAATCCCAAAACTGGTATCATATTGTGACAGCTGTCCTCAGCACAGGTGAACTGGGAAAGAGTTTTTCAGCCTCTTGTTTTCCTGTGTGTGGTTTCAATATTGCAGGAATCACTTCTCTTCCCAGCGCAGTGCAGCCACTTTGGGGCAGGAATGCTGTAAGGAATCTCACTCAGTCCTTGGATAAGGAAATGATCAAGGACTTGCTTATTCACAATTAATGGAGAAAAAGAGCTGAAAGCCTTTATTAATCATTGCACAATAAGGAAGTCATACTGGTTTTGCTCCCTTCAATAGGGCTATTTGGTCACACCTACCTAAGTGGTTTGGCATCCCAACCATCTCCCCGCGTGCAGCTGGGGAGGAGGAAGGAAGGGCCACTGCACCCAAATGTCACCAAGGTACCTGGCCGACAGCTCACAGGGAAGAGAGCCCTGAGTGTCCATCTCCCTTTCCTGAAGCACCAGGCATCTCGTTTCAGAGATCTCTGCCCAGAGCACACACCAGTGCTGCCTGTCCCCATGCTTTGGGCACAGATTTCTGCCCCAAGCCCTGGTGTGAAAAAGGAACAGAAAATCATGTATGACCTGTGCCAGAGTTCCCCCCACTGCCAGCTGCAGAACTCCCTGCCAGGGAGGGTCAGTTCTTGGGGGTGTGTACCACCCACCCAGTCACTGCAGATCCTTGTCCCTCTACTGGGCTTCTGCTCCCTTGTTTACCTATCGTGGCAGCCAGTCTGTGTAACACCCAGCTCCAGAAAGTGGTTTGTGGCTAGATGTGATGGCTGGCAGGTGCCTCTGAAGGGAGGGCCAGGAGACAGATGTTCAGGCTCCAGGCTTTGGCTGGCCCTGGAAAAGGGTGCTGAGGTGATGTCTCAGGGGCCTTTCCTAGGTGAGCTTGTGCAGGCTGAAGTCTGGAGATCTGAACAACTTGAGCCTGCAGAGCCTGTGCTGCTTGGAGGTGGAAAGCATCATCCTGGGCAAACTGGGCCAGGTTTTCCTCGGCAGAGCAGAGGAAAACCAGTGCCAAGCTGCAAGCTCACATGGTGGAGCTAAGGATACTTTGGATTTGAAGCGGAAGGCAATGTCTGCTTGTACACACTTCCAAGCAGACACCTGACCCCTCTACCATGGGACAAGAATACAACATTGCATCAGAAGTCAGCATGTGGGCGGCAGGGTCTCTAAGGGTGAGGCTTAGTGTCCCCTCTCCCATCTGGCTGCCAGAGGGAATTTCTGGGAAATGTTCCCCAATCTCTTAAAAAATGAGTGAAAGCAGAGTCATGCAGAATGTTGGAAACTGTCTTTGATGGCAGTTGGTACAAAGGTGGCTTCAACTGGTGTGCAAATGCGCTCTTTGCCAGCTCTTCCCTGTGCTGCTCGTGAGAATGGGAAGGACAGCAGCCATGATGGTTGCAGGATGGGTCTGTTTCAGCATCTCAAGAAGAGTTAAACACTTATTATTTTGGGAAGTGCCACATCTTTGACAAAAGCTCTTGGTTTTGTGCTGTTTAGGCGAGAATGTGCTGAAGTTGCCAAAATGTCAACTTGTGCCCCCCACATCCCAGGCCAGGCAGCTGCCTTTTCCCTGCCAGCCTACCCCAACCCCACGCAGAGGAGGGAAACCTCCCCCTCAGTGCCAGGGCGGCTGCTTTGATGCTGTCAGTGAGTTTTTCTTTAGCCACCATGACAGCCTGTGTTTTGCAGATACCTGCCCCATGACGGGCACATTCCTCAGCCGCACCGCATCCACTCAGCTCCGGCTCATGCAGTAATTAGGCAAGTGTTTCCTGGCTGCCTTTAATTACAGCCACAGCTATTTCCCTCACTCTGATGTAACACCTCTGAATGACAGCAAAGGCTTTGGGCCGCATCCCACACGGTCCCAGCACGTGTTGAGACGCGGCTGTGCACTGGCAGACACCAGTTTGAACCCAAAGGGCTCATACCCCCTCGGTGAGTCACATTTTTCATTTTCGACCTCAAGGCCATAATTGCCCACACTGGGAATTAGCGGTGTCTCTCCAGTACCCGGCCGAGAAGCACTGGGCTTTATGAACCAGCCAGAAGGGCAGGATCCTCCCTAAATCTGTGCTTAAGTCTATCTCAGCTGTAATTCACCCTGTCCCGTGGCAAAGCAGCTCAGCTGGCAAGGCCGCATCGCCCAACGCGTTCCGTCCCCCAGCATTTTGACGCTGAGGGCGGCGGGACGGGCGCGGGGCCTGCCCGCCCGCGGGCAGCCAGCGGCCCAGCGCTGGGCACGCCATCTCGCAGGGCTGCGCCTTGTGGCGGCTCCCAAAGCGATGAGCCTCTCCCCCTGCCCCTCGCTACGGCTGTTGTGGTCATCTCACCTGGTGGTGGTGGTGTTGCCGTGGCTGAATCCCGCTGTACTCTTGCTCGGAGCACACGCCGGGCCGGCCTGGGGGCTGCAGAAACCAAGGCAGCGGCTGCCGCGCTCGGCCTGGCGAGGCTGTGATCTATAACGTGCATTGTCTTTTTATGTAATGTGTTTTATTAAACATCTTCTAAAGCTTACAAGTGTCCCCAGGACATAACTCTCCAGCACAACGTAACGCTTTGCCAAGTAATGAAGTATGATTTATGGCGGTAATGGTTATCCTATGTTTTTTTTTTTTTAAATATTACAGCAATAGCTCAGTCGAATATAGGAATATAACATGCTGCATTTGGCACGTTTATGACAACAGTGCTCTGGTTTTCTTAACTCCACAGTTTGGTGTTGGCAGTATTTCAAATTCTTGAGACAGATGTTTAAATGAATTTTTTTAAGAGGACAGTGAAGTACTTTTAAAACATCATACGGCGCTGAGTGTCTCAATATGCGCAGGAACGTTATTTCTTTAAGATTCAGGTAGGGCAGGGCAGCACATGGCCTTTCTGGTTGAGATCTCATGGTAAATGATGGAAGTAGCAAATGTTGAATTAGGTTTCTGGGGCATCCTGGCCTGCTGTTGCTCTTGGGCTGAGGTGGGGAGGGAGGGGCAGTCACTTGACCTTCCCCTGGATTTAGTGCAGCGTTCATATCTCCTTTGTGAGCACTTACAACAGATCCACACCTGTTTCAAATGCAGTTCCCACCATGCTGAGACAGGACTAAGTGGTCTCACACCGACATTTTGAGCATGTCATTGTGGTCCCAGTGGTTAGGGTTTCAGGCCAGAAATGACAATAATTTGGAAAAATGTAAATGAGAACCCTGGTCACTGAGGCAGATAGCATTCAAGTATTTCCATTGAAACACTCAAAATTCTTGCCTTTTTTTTTTTTTTTAAGGAAAAAAAAAAGAAAAAAAGAAAAAAAGAAAAAAAGAAAAAAAGAAGAAAAAAAAAAAAAAAAAAAAAAAGGGTGCTGGCTGAAACTGAGGAAACCTCTGTACAAAACAATGCCAGGGTATTCAACTCTGGCACTGCTGTTTGCAGCTTTCAATGAGGGAAAATCAGAACCCACAAAGGCAAGAGTCAGCATTGCTGAAGACACCATCCACCCTCGGTGTACCAGCGTTGGGGCCACAACCAGGCTGTGCACCCAGCTGGTGCAGAGAGATTGAAGACAAGGGAAGCATCAGTAAAGCAATGAACACTTATATTTAATTTACATTTGACAATTTGCACATAAATAATGATGTAAACCAATACGTAAACATATGATAGTTTGTTGTTCTAGCAAAGTAAAAAGCCTGTTAACTTTGGTCAGAGTCTTTCTTAAGAGAGACAAAAAAAACCCCAAAAACACTGTTGATTGTTGCTACATTCACATGTAAAACGTCTAAGGGGAGGGGGAAACAGTAAAGAGAAGTAACAATTCTTAAAGCTGATGCATATAAATTCTTGTAAATTTTGTATCAAATACAAGAAAGCACTACAGGCAATAATAGGAAAAGTGTGTGTCCAGTGACAGAGTAGTGATACTTTGGTTTATCCTACAATTAAGTACTATATTTATGAACTATTGCTACATTTAAAAGATGTCAGCCTCACAATTCGCAGGAGTGGAAATGTAATGAACTGGAGTCCTTCAAAAACTGTGTTGATAGACATGTATTTCAGGATTGTTTGTTTTTTTAACAGAAGGCATTAAGATGAAGTTTGCTGAAAAAAAAGAGACCACCGAATCCTGAATTGTTGAGGTGGACTTTCAATTTTTTTTTAAGAACATAACCAGACAAAAAGGAATACATGGAGGGGAGGTGTGTAATAATGCTACTTATGTTCGTGTGAGTTGACTGTGCAACTCATCAGTGGCAGGGTGCAATGAGACAAGGGCCTTGTCACACCTGACTTCCATCCTGCCCTTACTGTGATTAATGACCACATCACACACAGGTCTGATCTGGCTTCTTTTCAAGTTCTTTCAGTTACGTTTTCTGGCTGTCTGTTGATTGACCACCAGCCTCCTTCCCCCCCAGTGCAGACTGCCAGGAGAGCAGGGGACCGAAGGAGCCCTGGCCTGCAAACAGGGTCATTCCCACCAAATTCACTGAGATGCCACATGTGGATGGATGATGATGTCATTCATGTGTTTGCAAGTTCCGGCTTCGCCTTCAGCTGTGCGTGTGTATTTGCAAGTGATAAATGCCTCGGTACAACCTTCTGGTTTTGAGGTCATTGGTTATTTGCAAAACTGGGATAACATTGGATTTTCACACTTAGATGAAAAATAGGTTTTATTACATGGTTTGGCTCACAACTTAAGTGGTATAAATATATATACATATACATATATTGTATAGTGGTATAAATATATCTATAAATATACATGTATTCTTTGCTACACCTCAAACGTCACCATATCATCTTTGGGCTTAGCAAAACAAAAAGATAAAAGGACGTGCATTCTATCTTTCCCTGTGCACATTTTGGTTTCTTCTCTAAAGTAGCAAAGCATTTAGGTAAAACAGCATTGTCTGCACCACTGGACACAAGCACTGAGGTAATTGTTGTTCAACAACTTTGCAATGCCCTTTTCTTCTTTAATTAAATTAACCACAAAATGTACAAACACAAATACTGAGAAAAATCTTAGTCGTACAGGAAGGAAGAAAAAAAATTTATGTGCCAGGAAAGGACTTTGTTCCCCATTTCTACCCAGGCAAAGTGGGAGAGAAAAATACAAGTAAAACTGAACCCCTTCTTTCTCAGGGAATCTGACCATCTCTTTTTTTTTTTTTTTTTTTTTAATCCCTGGAAGGCTCTGGCCAAAAAAACCCCAAAATAAAACAAAAGTCCTAAAAAAGAAATCTGCCCAAACCCCCTTTTTAGGCAGAATATTATCTGTATCTTTGCCTTTAAACGGCTTTTGGAAACAAAAGAATGCAAGTGAGATTTTATTTTGGAAAAGCCACTTTAAGCTCATGTGTTCCTTTGGTCTTAGTTACATGACAATGTGTGGGGCTGGAGCTGTGTTCTAAAAACCCATGGTATTGTCCATGGCAGGTCAGTGTTTGCTGTGCCACATCTGTTCCAGGGAGAGCTGCAGGCAGAAGAATCTTTCTCCTCTCCTCAGAGAGGCAGGAGAAAAAGTTCCTTCCCTGCTTGCTGCTACTCTGGGTTGTTGGTTTGTTGGGTTTTTTTTGTTTTGTTTTGTTTTCTTTTCAATTCTCAGTGGGGTGATTTGCTCATGAAAGCACACAGCATTTTTTTTCAAACCAACAGATCTAGGATGCCGTATGTCACATGTCCAACTTTGGCAATACGAAAAACCACATTTGTTTAAAAGACATTGGTACATAAAACACATTTACTGAAACCCTAATCTTAGGTTCTTAAAACAGATGTGCAGAAAAAAATATCTACAAAGAATGGCCATAAAACAAAAAATAAAAACATTTAAAGTAAAAATTACAATGAATTTTTCCAGTCATTGTAAACATTTTCCTAATTATTGCTTTTAGAATGATTAATTGCATAATAAATTATGAAGTACTATCATTGAAAAAATAATTATGGATAGATGATTGTCTCTTAGTAACTGGCGAGGCAATGCACAGTCCTTTGCCCCTTTTTATGCCCTGAGAAAACAGTAACTTTGGAGTTCCTTCTTTCAGCTGGAGAGCGTAGGGAGACTACTGTAAGCCGAGATTGCTTTGCAGCATTGAAACTATGTACAAGCAACTGCTACAGGCACCCTGACTTGCCAAGTCATAAATAAAAAAAAATAATCACTTTGCCAAAAAGTCTTAAGGGTCCATTGGTTCAATTGTTTCTTGCTTGACCTTTACAGGTAACAGAGGTAGTGGGTGACCGTGAGGCAACTTCATAACTGACATATCTGACGACTCGTAAAGGTTGCATCCTGAGGAGATAAGCCCATTTCCCAGGTTCCTCTGTAGAGAGACTTTCAGGTTAGCTCCTTCCATTTCCCTCCTGAGCATGGTCAGTATATCCTTCTCCACGATGGATGTTAAGTCGATATTGTCCTCCACTTCTTCCAGCTTGTCAGCATTGTCACTGATGTCAAACTTCTCGATCTCCTCATTGATTCGGTTCAGGTCCTCCATAGAGAGGCCGGAGGCCGGGGCGACGGGGCAGTTGCCCTTCAGGTGGACCTGGAGGCTGCAGAGGTGAATGTAGCTCTTGTGGCAGTGGATGCATTTATGGGGGCGTTCCCGGGTGTGGAGACGCTTGTGCAGCTTCAGGTGCACAAACTGGGTGAATTTGGCTGGGCAGAGCTTGCACTGGTAAGGCTTCTCTCCAGAGTGGAGCCGCAGGTGGGTTTTGAGATTGCTGGTGCTGCTGAACCGCTTGTGACAAACCTAATGTGGGGGGTGGCAGAGAAACAGTGAATGAGTGGGAGGCAGTTTTATGGTTTAAATCACAGACACCTAGGAGGAGATGGCAGGATGAAGCAGCAGCTTTCTATATCTTCACACTTTCTCACAAAGGGAAAAAAATCCCCACCTTTTTTATTTAAATATTGCTGAATGTCATTTTGACTGTAGCTGATAGCAAAACCGTATCAGGCAGATGTTGCTCTAGCAGGCTGCAGGCAATCATGCTGTCTCACAGACGCTGCTGTGCACCGGGGCTGGGCCAGGCTGTGGTGCAGATTCCGGCCCTGAGCAGCCAAGGGTTTGTCCCTCAGCCCTCCCTGCACACTGTAGGGGGTGTGCAAAGCCCTGCCGTCCCTTCAGCCTCGGAAAGAATCACGGCTCTCCCTCTGTGTTACATACCTGACACTCGTGGGGTTTTTCTCCTGTATGTACCAGATAGTGCTTCTGGAGGTGAGCCAGCTGCGTGAAGCCCTTGTTGCAAGTCTGGCATTTAAATGGTCTCTCTCCGCTGTGTACTCGGAGGTGCACCTAGGGAGAGACAAAGCAATTAACAATTTGCAGTTTCCAGTACTACAACAAAAGTGCTTTCAGATGTTTCCTAAAGTCAGCGGAAGAGTCCCATTGCCAAAATACAATGTTATCTAGTTAATTAGGTGGCGTCAGTATTAAAATACACAACCACGCTTTCTTGCTGGGGGATGCTGTATTAAGCCCAGACGCATAAAGAGCCTAACAAGCAAGGTAGGCCTGACCCTGCTTTTCCTCAAAAACCTACAGGGAGAAATCTGAGCCTTCAAAGAGAGCTCCTGTCCTATTCTCCACTGCCTACCTTCAGATTGGAGAGCTGGCCAAAGGTCTTGGAGCACACATTGCATTCGTACTTGATCTTCCCGTTCTGCTTTTTCAGTGGGTAGGGGAGGGTTTTGTAACCGGTCACATTCCTCTTACTTTTAATGAGATTCATGGCTTCTTCACCGCCGGTGGCAGCCAACACCACTGAGGTAGGTTTAGGTTGCATTATGTGTTCTGAACTGGCTGCTGTCCCAGCGGTGGGGGACCCACTGGTAGGGCTGCATGGCTTGTCCTTCATGCTGGCAGCAGCGCCCGTGATAGAGAAGGCACTGTTGGGTGCTGGTATGAGGAAGTCTCTCGGATGATCAGGCTGCAGCAGTCGACGGCCTCCTTCACTGGGCAATGAGCTGGGGAGCGTGGTGGGGTTGAGCATGTGATGGGAAAGGCTACCTCCGCTGAGCAGGTTGCCATAAAGAGGGTACATCCTTGGGAAGAGATTGAAATTGTTGATGCCGTTGATATTGTTCAAAGCGCTCAGGTTATTACAGCTCATATTGAATGGAGGTAACAGGAATTTGGGGTAATGGGGGTTATAGGATGGTAGAAAGGCAGGTGAGATGTGGCCAGGGGGTGCATATCCAGGATAAGACCCCAATCCTTCAGAGCCATATGACCCGTTCAAGTAAGAGTATGGCTCTCTGTGCTCTTGGGAAGTAGGTGCCAGAGGTGAAACTGTGACCCCTGGACTACTGTGAGGGCTTGAACTTTTTAAACTTTGGTCTGGGCTGCTCCTCCCGGAAGGACTTGGTGTAGTAGACGCCTGGATGGGTGAGTGAGTAATGTAGCTGGGTCTGTCCATGCCATATGCTAAGGAAGCTTTCAGATAGTCTTCTGGAATGTGAGGTCGGATCGGGTAGACAACTCGAGGGAAGAAACACCTCTCCGGGCTATAGTTCTTACGTAAATCATCCAAGTCTTTTTCTGGAGTAACTGGCGAAATGTTGGTCTGAAAGAAGTCTTTTCCTTTAGGATTGGATTCCATTTTCAGGATTTCTTTCACACTGTGCTCCTTCTTTGGGACACTTTTCTGATAAAACTCATCTTTATCAGCGCTGTGCTGCTTTGGATTCATGTGGGTTTGTGCTGAAATACAAAGACAAGATAATGATTATTTAGATATGTCACTGGCATTATCTCTTTTCAAAACAGAATCTAACCCCTACAAGCTTAGCGGGAAGGAAGGGCTACTCTCAGAGACGAGCAACCATTCAACTTGCCAGAAAACTAATTGTTGTGTGAAGAAATGCCTGCTGGAATTAAGTGTTAATAAAAAGCATTGTTAATTTAAGGGATACTGACCAGTACATACAGATCTGGATGATGATGCATTTGCAGAGTGCCAGCCTCCACTCTGCAAACTAATTTCACCTTTTCTCCCCCTTAAATTTTCCTAGCTTCACTGTTGAATGTCTCTTTAAGCAGTATTTCTAATATATGTGGTAACAAGCATTTGTTCACAATACAGGTTTAACTGAAGGACTTTGCAGAACACAAGCTCCCAGAAATGTTCCTCAGTAAAATAACAAGGCATGACAAATCGGGTTTTGCCAAACCGCAGCAGTCACTTCACCAGCCAGTTCAATTACTTACAGTACCAAAAAAACCATGGCTGGCTAGGATGAAAGGATTCTTCAAAGAGAAGGTATTCTCCATCAGTAAACAGATCATTACTCATTAAATATACTGCTTAGGAACATCTACAACAAAGCAGACTATTTACTGCAGATTTCTGTGGCATTCAGTCTATGCAAAACTCCTCTGCTTACAGCTGTATTTTATAAAAAAAATGCTGAAGCAAAGCAAAAGAAAGCAAGACTGGTTGGCTCCAGCTTAAGTTGAAATGTGCTTTAAAAAAAGGGGGAAAAGAAATATGTATTTAGAAGGAAATAGAAGCTAGCATAGTTCAGCACATGCTCTATTTGTATTCAAAGACCTTGCTGTCTGGACATAATACAATCATAACAGCACGCTGAAAGATGAAGTAGAAAAACAAATCTGACTTTATCTTTGTTACATAATCTTGATTACTTGTAAGGTATTTTATTATGGGGAGAAAAACTACAAGAAGGTTTCATAATCCTACTTAGTGCAAGGCTTTCCATCAGGAGTACAAGCCAACACCAGTAGGTATGTGACTCAAAAACACTCCAGTCCTTTAGAAGCATTTCTGCTTCCATGACTGACTTTTCTTACTTCACTATCTGAGGTGAGAAACAGTTATTTCTGATTTTTGGAGGATCATCTGAACGAAGTGAGGAACGTGAGAACAGGCAATGACCACACTGCTTTCAACACAAATTCTTTGCTTCACTATTCACTACCCTGATGAAATCTATCATTTGGCAACATTACCCTATAAGGCAAAGAAAGAGCCATTTATTAAACGTATCCAAGAAAACAGCTGCTTTCAAAGCAACCCACTTTACAGTAGCATCCTTTTTGAAATGGCATTAGACTAGTAACAAGCAAATTTAGTTTGAGATTTTTGAGTGGTTTGTGTATTTTCAAGCTCCAATGAAATGCAATTGAACACAGTTAAGTTCAACTAAAATATTTATGATAAAACTTAAAAGTGTTGTACAGCAAGCTTGTACACACATAAGCACACAGATAGATTCTCAATTACTTCTCTTCGTGTCCTAAGTTTAATGCAGAGCTGTGTCAAAAATAAAGTAATAACACATTGTATTTTCTGGCTTTAAAAAACATCTACTTTCTTTGGTAATTTTGTCTGTACTCCTGGACTGGTAACTCATTTTCTAAATGTCAACCAGATTTTTGGGCATAGCACAGAGGTCCTACTAGGTTCAAGAAGCTCCACAATGGCACCGTGAATATTATCTCTATCTTCTTATCAGCTGCCTTTCACCACAGCAGTGTCTCAGAGCAAACATTCCTTGTGACACTATCAGCATCGGGAAGTATCAAGACCAGGCAGTATTGAAAACTGGACAGAGGGGTGGGAGGCAGGACTTGTGAAGCCTTGCAGCAGGAAAAACAAATAAATACCACCTTATCAGACCCATATCAGTTTCTCAGTGGGACTGTCAAGCAGGAAGTTCAAATTGACACTTTTCTCTGTTAAAGAAAAAAAAACAGGGGCAGGAGGAGGGATAGGAGAAATGCTGGCGGTGCTGGAAAAGTGGTAGAGAAACTGGGGCCACTTCGGCTGGAGAAACAGCTCCCACTCCCAGTCACAAGGTTAACAAGAGGCTGGGGATGTACGTGCCTTAAGTGCAGGAGCAAGCCCAGGAATGACAGAAAGGAAGCTCATACAGAGATTGTAACTTTCTTTGTACAAGAATCCCATGCTTTCTCTTGACTGACTAAAGATAACTGTTCTTTTCTTCCCTCCTGAATTTTCCCAGTAAAGCTGTCCTACTAAAATTCCTACTAATTTCCATGTGTAGACAGAAGTTGTGATATTTAAAGATTATTTTTCGAGTCTAACTGTGACAGCTCTCTTTAGTTTGCAAGCTATCTTTGGTCCATAAATCCCCTCTTGGCTTTCTCCCTCATTACCTGAGCACAAGGGACACTTGGGAACACCAGAAGTATCAAAGCATAAACAAGCGTGTCAGCACCGTGTAAAATAAGAAAAGGTAATGTCCGAGCCAAGGAGAGGTTCTTAAGTTTTATACTGAACGTGGATTTAAACCAGAGCTGAAACTGATTGAGAGGTTTACAACCTTTCTTGTTGCTCTTAAAGGAGCCATGCTTCAAAGTTAAAGAGATATATTTCTTATAAATGGATTTTTTTGAACTTGTGATCTTAGATTTTTTTAACAATCAGAATGTTTCCTTTTCACTCTTAAAATGCATTTCTCCCCCCCACCCACATACACACACACACACACATATATATACACAGTAAATACAGGCACATATTCTTCCAAGATCTGTCTAGTTTCTGTGGTCAGAGGGGCACATAGAAAAGATTCACAACAAAACAAGAACGGTCCAGTGGCATTTTTAAGTTACTGATCTGAGGGGGGGCAGGGCGGGGAGAAAGGAAAAAAACCTCAGATGTGCCTCTTGAGGAGCCTGATCCACTTCCAACTGAGATCAACAGATTATTTGCACAGATCTGAGATTAGTGAGTGCATGCAAGAGGAAAAGGGACAAAACTCCTGTTACTTTTAAGTATTAATAAAACTTCAGTGAAAGAGCTGCCTGAAGCCACTCCAATGTGGGTGTTCCAGCTACAGACTGCTGCAGAACTATAGACTTTGGCTCTTGGTTCCTGTGCTCTGAACTGTAGCCTGAGAAACATTTCATAAAAACAATGATCTGTTCTTTTCTAAAAACTTGAAAAACGGTTGTAGGCAGACAGTAATTTCATTAGTAATTTCAGGAGTGAGATGGTACCGAACACTTCGAGTGGTGGAGCGTAATTATGCCAATTCACATTTTCAATCTAAATTAGGCACCTCTTTTGCTAGTAGAAGGAGAACCTCGAAGTTGTGAAGCGGGCAAAACAAAGACTGTTTCCACTCAAAATGAGAACGGAGACCAACATTTAGAAGTACATAATTTGATCATCTGTTTTCTAAATGTGTCCGTGGCTGCGTGACATGCCTTTCAAAACTTTTTGCTCAGAGAAGGTCTTTCTGAGAGCCTTCAAATAATTCTCAATATTAAGACAACTTCAGCCCCCAAATTCTGATTTTGTGAAGACAACCTCTCATATCATTTAAAAATCATTTTCCTGAGCCCTTTTGAACATTCCAGGAGGCATTTTTTTAAGCAAGTGCAGATGTTTCCTCTCAACACAAACAGAAAGGCTTCAAAACCAGAAAGTGAAACTGCCCATAAACAAAAGGGAAAGCGAGCGACAGGGCTGAGCTAATGGCCAGCATGTCAGGGCCAGCAGGAAAAAGAGAAGAATAAATTGCATTTAAGAAAGAAGCATTAAAAAGTTAATCTTCACAGAACCAGAAACATTTTAAACAATGTCTTGTTAAACCTGTTAATGAAACAAGAAGATTGCCAAATATTTTGTAAATATGCTAATTATCTTTCCCCGGCTTGAACTTTTTTTCTGAAGCTTGACCAAAAGATGTCACCTGCCTGTACTTGACTGAGGAGACAAACATGACAAGAGCAGCAGGAAGTTGCATCATATGATTGCAATATATGAACATTATTATCAAATAGTCATGTCCTGAGTCAATGCGATTGTTTGGATTTTGTTGGGTTTTTGTTGTTTAGATTTTTGTTTGTTTGTTTGTTTTAACTATTACCCTCTCCACTCCTCCACCCCAAAATAATCCTCCCATGTTGAGGTAAGAATGAAATTCTAAGCCATTTGGAACCGCCAAAGCAAATTTCCTCAGTGTTTGCTAAGTAAAATGTGACAGACTAAAAGACAATCTGAAGGAGCAGTTGAATGTGGTTAAACACATTTAATAAATTACTGAAAAATTATTTTTAACAGAATACAGAAATCTTGTGCCACCATAATTGAAACTACTTACTGGACAATGGCACCATCTGAAGGTGACATCTCAAATCCTGACAGAAAACATCAGGGGCCTCAAAACAGGCAGGAAGGGAATGACACTCAAGTTTCCAGCACTGGGATAATGTGGAGTCTTGCCTCTACCACTATTGTGCAACCCCTTGCAGGCACTTCAACATCCATTTAAAGTTATGTAGCTGCACTTGGAGCTAATCATGGCCGTGAAGGTAGGTGTGTGCCGCAGCGTCTGAAGGACTGGGTCAAAGGCCCCAGTTTAGGAAAACACGGAGGACAGGGTTAAACCCACAACTAAGGACATGCCTAATTGCTGTCTTGAACCTGGATGCTTTCCTTCTGCGGCACAAATGAACTAATGCTGGGGAAGTTACCTTTAATTTGAAAGTTTGCTGTTACAGAGGCAAGTAGATGTTACATGTGGGTGTGTAAATATATTTATACTCTAAAGTGGTAGTTCTCTCATTTTTGAGGCCACTAATTACAGGAAATAAAGCCAGAGAAATTCCCTGATACATTTTTCCCCGGAGGCCCATCCTGCTCTGGTGCTTAAAGAGGAACTAAGGTGCTGAACTCTAAGGCTGTGATCCCCAACCCCTTGAGGCACTTAAAGCAGCTGCCTACATTTTAAGTTGGCAAGACTGGAAGGTCTCTGTAGGCGCGTGTCCCAGGTGCCCTCTCCTGTGCTGGGCAGCCAGCCAAGGTACAACTCTTCCAAAGCCTCCCACGGGCACCAGTCTGCACTGCACACCCGAGATACAGTGAAGGGAGAGATCTGGGTGCAACACACCATGACCACTGGCTGCCTCCCGCTCACACCAGCGTGTATCCCATGGGAGGAGGCCCTGACTTCAGCCTGCCTCTTAGGACCCGGACCTCAACTTTCCCTCCCTCCTCCTCAGCGGGTGCCAAAACCAGCACCCATGAGCTGGGAGAGGTGATGATGCACTCCTGCTCTTCTGAGGGAAGCCATATCACTTTAAACACCAAATTATTAGCAACCCATTTGGCTGGAGAGGACTTTCCTGACTTCCTAGCAGGTTGGGGTGGGGAGGGGGGGGACTCCCCTCAAACAAGGCTGTGTTCAGATGTTTTGCTGGACCAAAGCCCCATTTCTGTCGCAGGTATGGGGCGTCAGCAAACTGGGGACAAACCCTCTGCATGGATGAATGCAGTGCCAGGGTACCTTGGGCAGCCTTTGTGACAGAGAGAGAGAGAGAGAGGCTGGAGAGGCAGCATGATGCTCTCTAATTTTAGATTTAACTAGTGGCCTGGGAGAAAAGAGCAGAAGAAAGCTAAAGAGTGCTGGCATTCACGGTAAACTCATCTGGTTCCAGTACTAATATTGGAAAAACCACCCCTGCTTGCACCATTGCTACAGGGACTTTGGCAAACAAGGATCTTTGGGAGACTTTTGGATTTTTCTTCCACACTTTTCAAAAGCTAACTTTAGAAAACCTCAATCCTTATGATACCTGTAGGGTTTTTGGCCCATCTGCAGGCTTTAGGCCTGAATGTGCTGCTCACAAGAATGAGGAGAAAAGAAAAAAAAAAAAAAAAGTGAAAAGTTTTTCTCATTTTCTGAACTGCTATTTTCTTTAGGTGGAAGGAGCTAACAAAAAATTTCTAAATGGTTTAAACGCAATTTATCTTAAAAAAAGAGAAGAATGTCTATTTTAAACTCAGCATCTGGAAATCCTGCAAATATTAAGGCTGAACTACAAAATTGTGGCTCAGGTTCCCATTTCTTTAAATCCTTCTATTGAACTTACTACTTTCACTACAATCAGTTATTCTACCATGTCCAGACACCCAAAGTCTTGATCTGATTAAGATTAACCAGACAGAATGAGAAGCATTTTACAAATACATTAATTGCTACTTCTGCAAGGAAGCCTAAGGTACCTGCAGATGCAGGAAACTGATCCTGAGTTTGTGTATCCCCCTAGCTAGTGGCCAAATGCGCCTGACTAGATTTTAGCAAACTCCTCATCCACCAGAGCCCTACATGCTGTCTCATCTCACCTGCAGGTCACACTGAAAAGCCAACAGTTCATTTTATCAGGAAATAAAACTGCACAGAGAGTGGTGAAATGACGTATGTGCAAAGATGACAGAAATCAGTGAGATAGTTTTTGAACAGAGAATATAGCTGCGTAAGACATTCCCTCCCTCTCTTCCCTCTGTCATTAGGAGACAAGAAGTTTTCTTCTATTAATTTGTAGGGAAAGACAAAAAGCTAGTGAAAGGGTGACACCCACAGAGTATAGATGTATTTTTGATTAATCTGAATGTGTGACATAATTTTTATAATATGGGCTGACAGCTCTAATGATTCCCAAAGTAACACTGATATTTTATAACTCACTCCTTGTTGCCAAATAACTGTAAATAGTTCTTTTTATTTAAAAAAAAAAAAAAAACAAAACAAAAAAACAACAACAACAACAACAAAAAACACCAACGAAACAAACCTGCTTGCAGTTTTCCCTTCAAGTTTCAGAGCAGTCACTGGCAGAAGGACAGAAGAATACTCTGCTCTATCTTAGAGCAGCAGGGGAAGCAGACTAAGAGTCCACTGAGAAATTAGCAAGAATCTTTTCCTTCTCTAGAAGGGGCTCTGGGTGAGGTGTCAGGCAGTGATTAAGTAAGAAGTACAGCAGCAAGGCTGGAAATAATCAGAAACCACAGAGGGAACACAAACTTCTGGAAACACCTCTTCCCTCTGCTACCAGTACTACTATTTTTGAACAGAAAATGAAAGCTGCAATACCAAGTCGGGATATGGGGACAAAGTACACTGAGCTTAAAACACAAGTAACCAGATGAGAAGACCACAGGAGGTTCGCTTCCATAAGATAAATAAGTGTAGATGCAAGGCTCAAAGTGCATTATGCAGTAAACATGTATTTTGTCAGACACCTAGACAGACTCATGGCACATTGCCACTTCCTGGTACAGTGAGGGCAGCCCTTTGGGAACATGACTGGACAGCTTTTAGTATATGTTACCAAAGCAGACTTTTGCTCAACACACTGTGAGATCTGAAGTTGGAAAGTCTGAGAGTGAACCAAAAGCTATGGTTAGGAAGACAGTGGTCAGGCTGTCTGTCCAGAATTTCACCAGATAAGACTCAGATTGTAAACAAGCAACTGCTCAGATTCTAGAATCTCTTTCCATTTGAACAGGCACAGGGAACTAATTCTCTTGTGTTGGGTTTTTTAATTCCCCTTTTCCACTCCAAGCTACCTCCTGTGACACAACAGATGATGCAGCTGTGTAATTATACAACTTATTATTAGATTGTATAGGCAGAAGAGACATTACTAGCATTCCTTGTTTATACTGTAATCCACTTACTGAGGTTCATCATTGTCAGCTCTCTGGAGGGGGGATAGTGCAGCCTCTCTGCGAAGTCTCGGCAATACCACACAAGCAGCTCTTGGTTGGCAGGGATGGGCTTGATGGTGTAGAAGTAGATGTTCATTCCATTCTGACAAGCAGCCAAGTTCTGCTCCTGAACAGAGTAGCCAGGGTTTACATAACGCATCCAGTTGCTCTTGTCCTCGTTAAATCCATCAATGAAGTGGTGAAGTTCACCACTTGAATAGATCTGGAACAGAGAGGAAGTGCCTATGAATATATATACATAGGCACAATGCGCAACATGTACTCACAGAGTCCAGCAGGGAAAAGCGATAAGCTCCCTTTTTTTTTTTTTTTATTTAATTTAGCTGTGCATGTATTACTGAAGTACTGAAGAGTTCAAGCTGCGTTCCTGCCTTTCCAACAATGACATCCTCTGAGCTGAGGTATTTAAAGGCAAGTCCACAGTCACCTTTTCCATTTAATCTTAGCCTATGTCCCTGCTAGCTTGGGAAAACAAGACTCAAAATCTGAAATGCAGAGTACTCTCTCTGTGTGAACAGTCTACCTTAGAGTCCTTTTCCTGGTGCTCTGATCAACAAGTGGGTGATGCTGATGACTGCAGGTCTGAGTGCACGCTTGCATTAATGCTTTGAGTCACCTGTGTATAAGACTGGCTGGCTGTGCTACGTCAGAGTTCTTTCTCTTCTGGCCTCTTTCTATGGCCTCTGTACTTGCAGTTTCCTACCACCTCCACCCAAAGGCTTAAACTATGCAAACATTCTCCACCCCCCAGTCCTAAAGCAACACTTGCTCATAGTTGAACTGTAACCCTTTTGTAGGAAGGCTGGGCGAGGCAAAGATGAAATTCACCTGCCATAACTGAAGGAAGACACGGAGAGGGTTTAGCCCGTGAGATGTCACTTTTCCTACCAAGGGACATGTTCTGACTTGTCCACAGAGGGGCAAGAAAACACGAATCTGAAAACCACTCAGTGGTTTCAGGGGGAAAGAAGTTTCCATCACTGATAGAAGCTACTTCTTCTTGAAATGCTAAAAATAAAAGAATTATTAAAAAACAGCAACAAAAAATTAAGATAAAGCCAGGAAACACACTTGTAAAAAGATACTGCTTACTCTCAAGGGGAACTAGCTCCGTGCTGGATGAAATGGGGTTCCTGATTTTCTGAAAATAGATGAACAGGCAAAAGCCAGACCTCGAAGTGGGAACAGCTTGCACCAGCAATGCACCTCGCCAAGCAGGAAATGCTTTTCCAAGGGGAAAACAGAGCTTATCTCGAGGAGAAAACACTCCACAGGGTGTTCCTGCCCGTGTGCCCTCACCGCTGTCCCTCGCACCTCCCCGGCCGGGCAGCGCCCTCCGGCCGGCCGGGACCCTCCCGCGCTCCCCGGAGCCCGGCGGGCAGAGAGGGGAGGCGGCCTGGCCCTTTAACGCGGGCCGTAAACACCAGAATCACTTTCTTTAAGAGTAACTTCCTGTAAACCGAGAAGGGGGAAATACATGTGGCCTCATCAAAGCAGCTTGCGAGAGATTTTGCGGTGTGTTTGTTATGAGAAAATGGAAGGGAGCCGGGCTGCATCAAGAGGAGCCTTCGGGTTTCTCTGCTCACCCCGGCTCGCAAACTTCCAGGAACGCGGGGCTCTGGCGCTTGACGCCTGCCACCACTTCCCAAACCAGCCCTCCACCGCTCCCACGTCAGGGCCACGGCTCCGACTCCCCGGCAGAGGCACCCACCGGCTCCCTCCGATTCTGGGGAAGGCGCGCCCAGATGTGCTGAGTCACGGCGCGGTTCCCAGAAATGAGGCGGGCCCGGGCGGCCCCGCTCCCCTGGCGCGGGCAGCGTCCCCGGGCGCCCAGCAGATGTTCCCGCTCCTGCCAGCGAGCCCAGGACGCCTTTAGTAACATGTGGGAAGTTATCTCCCACAATTTCCTTTGCATATGCAAGCCTGGGTCAGACCCCTGGGAAGGAATTAATTTTAAGTGCAGCAGTCTGTCTTGAACGAATCAAGAGATTATAACAGGGAATTTAATGATGCTTAGATGGCTCTTAGGATATTATTTCTGAGGATCCCTTCGCATTAAGGCTTAAAATCACATCGTAAGAATGATGTCATCTTTCTCACCGCAATGTAGGAATGAAGCCCTGCAAGATGGTTATCAGCCCCTCTTCCCTGTGTCTGCTGTCTTACCAGCAACCCGTGGGGCTAGGGTCAGCCTACTGGTCTCTTCCTAGACTGGACACAAGCTCCCAAAAAGCTCAGCAAAAAGAAAAATTTTGTGGCCTTATTAATGTGAAAACAGTTGCCTGCTCTGTAAAAACACTCATGCAAATAACCGCCTGTGCAATGCCGTATTACATCGTACAAAGACGATCTGAGAAAACCAAAATGATTCAATTAGGTAGGAAGAAAGGGGTGTGGGGAATGCTGGTGCATGCCCTGGGTTTCACCTGGATATGAGGTTGGGATATTACTAAGGCAGGCAGGCACCTGAGCGCAGAGGCTTGGACACAATCCCAAATCCACGGATTTAGACATAACCTACATGGCTAGGAGGCAGCAAAAAAAATCCACAGAATGAGATGGGGCTGAAAGAATGTTCTCTATCAATTAATAATGTGTCTGTAAGGAAAATGAGGATTATGTCAACTGATAAACTGAAAGCATATTCCCCAGCACAGACTGCCCAAGCCGAAACATATTGGCTGCTGCTCTCTTCCAGCTTATACTAGGGACTACAAATTAGGCACCACCTCTGCTGTTTGTCTCTTTTCCCTTCGCTAAGACCATGAGCTGCTCTTTTAACAACTCTGAGGAGGCCTAGAGAAGTTTATGAATTGAATGATATATGCTGAAGACTACCACCACTGTGTTATAGTAAGTCTATACAAAATGCAGGAAGAAACATCAGAAAATGTATCGTAATTCCAGAGTGAAAGTTTATGCAGTATTTTAACAGCTTCTTCGTGGTGGGAAAAAGTCAAGGATGTGACACTTGCATAAATCAGAATGTCTTTCCGCTGTGAAGAAATGCAAAATAACCTGCCCTTACAGCAAGCAGCAGAACTATTTCTTTACAGAATCAGCACCGATGCATTTTGGAAGACAGAGCCAGGAAGGGCTGTGTATCTACACTGCTCTCTCCACCCACACAGTCTCTACATCCAAGGCAGCCAGGCTCTTACTCCGCTTAATTCACCCACTGGCCCTGTTTGTACCTGGCCGCATACAGAGGTTGTCCCCTGCGTCACACAGCAGGAAGTGACCCAGCTTCTCAGCCATACTCATTTAGTGATCTGCTTACTGCAACAACGTGGTGCTGTTTTTTCCTACTTACCCGCCAAAAGTATTTTCTGTTCGCATTCTTGGGAACCGTATCACTGGTATAGATCTCTCCTACCAGGGGTCCAAAGCGTGTTCCTTTTGGGATGTACTCTTTGCTTATAACTCCAGTGACCTACAAGAAGAGCAGCACAGGATCAGTCCATCACCAGTAGAAAATGAGAAGTCTCCCTCTTCTCCCCTGTCCCCCAAATGTAACAAGGTAAAGCAAACAATGCAAGATTTTTTTTGTGATGGGTCAGCAAAACAGAAATAAATAAATGAACGATCATGTTGGTTACAACACAAACAATTTTACTAGGTACTAGTATTTTCCACAGACAGATGGAAGCTAATGATGGATACCACCTTAAAACTGTGCTTTTTGGAAATACATTTACGAGAAGAAACAGTAAGCAAAATGTACAGAGACTGCCAAATATCTTCAGAAGTTATTTTTTCTATCAAAGGCAACCCCTAAAAGTCGAGTTCCAGCAAACAAAAATATGCAATATCTATCAATCACTTCACTGCTACAGAGCTTGCTTTTCTAATAAGTGAGGAACTGGAATGACTGCTCTTCCAGATCAAAACGAAACCACCCTCCAACCCCCTCCATTCTTCAGTCTATACCTGCCCTGATAGCTAAAAGGAGAATACAAAAGAAACAACAACAACCAACTAACCAAAAAAAAAAAAAAAAAAAAAAAGCGCCAAAAAACCAACTAAACAAAAAAACCACCAAAAAAACCCCAACCCAACCTTCATTTCTCTTACCAGCATACAGTGGCATAGAAAACAGAATATGAAACATGTACTCACAGGTCACCTTCTTGTACAGAAAAGAATCATCAGTTATCATCAGATAACATGTATCAAGTGGGTTTGGTCAAAAACGGTGTAAGGATTTTGAAGAAAATCCTCCACTGTGCTAGGTCTAAGAAATGTACTCTGATTGTTCAGCTTCCTTCTTGACAGTAATTATACCAAAAAAAGTCACTGACCACAAATCAGGAAGCAATTCATCATTATTCAGAAGAACGTGCCTTGGAGTAACCCTTTGCAAAACACTGCTGAGTTATTGGTTTTGTCTCTCTGTTTCTCACCAATCTTCTTAAATTTAATGTAGCTAAACAAAGTTAGAAAACCAACAATTTTGGAAACCAAAAACCCCAAGCCTTTGCAAGACTGATCCTGCTGCTCAGATAGTGGGGGGGAAAAAAAGAAGGCAGAAAGTCCATTAATTTGGTATTATAACCAAATATATTATAAACTCTCACAGCAAAATGTATTGAACATTTCCCTTTCACACATCTTGCCACTTGTCTTTCTGCTCGTCAGGATTTCAGAACAAGACAGGAACACCAGAAGTAGCTGAGGAAGACTGAGTACTGGGATTACGGCTGTCTGTACACCACAAGGAATTGATGTCTTTACCAAAGCAGATCAACACTCGTCAGACTCTACAGATAGCTCACTTCAGTGAGCTTTTCTATTTCTTTTAACAGTCCTTCTCAACAAAGAGTGGTAAAAACACTGAACTGTATGTAGACGTGCTTCACAAATTACTAAGCCTTCTGATTTTCTCTGAACATTTTCTTACACTGTATGATCCTTAATGTATAGGTGAGAGGCAGACAGAGAAATCCTTGCCTGTGGATTAAAATCCTTGCCTGGTCAAGATTAAAAATCCCAGTAAAAAATGAACACCTAGCATAATTTCCTGTTAAATGTCAAAATAAAGGGGCCAAATAACAGTCATGGATTCAAGGAATCACCTGGAAACAGATTGCTGGGTGTACATGGTGGCTGTTTGTACTCTTTTGCATTTTAACATATGTTTTCAGCACACTACAAAGACAAAAAAATTAAAACATCAACAGCAGAGGTAGTTAATGCTCCATTGATCTGTGCATCTGGACTGAAGAGAGAGAAGAGGGGCTTCCAGAAATTTTCTTACACCTACCATATGCTGAAACAAGCTCAGTGGCTCAGTTTTATTTTTGTCTTGCTTGTACATGTCTCATAGAGAGCTGAAAAAGGCAGATGTTCTTCTCATTTTCCCTATATATCTTCATTTACATCCATCTGCCCTTTCAAGAAAAGTTCACAACCAAGCTACAAGCACACCCTACCAGTTTTACTGCATGATAGCTTGAGATTTTTCATGGTTTTAAAAATATCTTGGCCTTAATTAAAACGACCTTAATGAAATTCTCAGAATCTCTAGAAATCACTCCTTGAACTAGTCAACTTGAAACAGTCTCTGACACAGCAGATACTTTTTGATATCCACCTTACAGACAGTGTTTGTGTTCAGATATGCCAAAGGAGAAGTAAAGATGATTTCTCAGCCGGTACCCATCAGAATTCGGCAGAAAAGATTCTGCACATCTGTGTGTGCCAACACCGAAGTTTTGCTAAACCAGGCTATAAAGCTGTCAGATGACTTTTAGCTGACGGTGGCTCTCAGGTCACCAGTTCTCGGCCTCCACTGTTCCCGCACAAGCTCAGCTGTTGGGATCGATGCGGGGAGAAGGGCGCCAGCGGTGCCAAGGCAGCCCGGCTCCAGGCTGCCGGCAGCCCCGCTGCCAGAGCCAAAAGCGGCTCCTGCCCCGCCGCAGCTCAGCGGGGGCGGCTTAAGAAGAGGCCAGGAAGCAGGGAGCTGCCGAGGGCTGGCAGGCAGGACAGCGGGTCAGGAGCCGGGGGTGAGCCGCCCCCGGGCTGCCGGAGGGCTGTGCCAGAGCGGCACTTCGGAGCTGTGTCCGCCAGGTGTCCTCCAGCGCGCCGCTCCGCCCGGCGGGTGAGCCCTTCCCGGGACCGCGGGGAGCCCGGCGCGGGCGCTCCCCAGAAGCGGAGCCCTTCTGCCGCCGCACGGGAAGGGGCCCGCACCTCTCCGCACGGCAGCCACGGGCTGCTTTCCCCCGCTAGTTCCGCTCCACAGGCGCTTACCCGTTCTCTCTTCAAAGCTCCCAGCACTCGGCCGCGTCCCTCCTCTCGGCACAACAGCATTTCCAGCAGGAAGGTGCAGCCCGGCCTCAGCCGGAGCCCGCTGCCCGCTGCCCGAGCGGCGCCCGGGCGCGCCGGCGGGGACAGCGCGGCCGCCGGCGGGGCGGCCCGGCGGGGGGAGCCCGGGGCCGGCGGCAGCCCGGGACGGCGGCCCTGGAACTGACCAGGGTCCTAATGCGGCGCCGGGGGCCGGGCACGCCTGGGGCCCGCCTGGCCCGCTCGGCACGTCCCGGTGTGCCCGCGGCCCCCGGGCGTGAGGCGGGTGAGCTCCGGTCCCAAATCTGATCTGAGATGGCGCTTTGGAAGAGCAACGCTCCTGCATCTTTGTTTTGGGGCAGGGCACTGAAGTAAAACAACGGCTCCTGCTAATTCTGCAAGGGGACGGTATTTTGCAATGGAACCGCTAAACTGCTTTAAAAAACCAAAACACCGAAAAAACTCTTACTGGCTTTATTAAAACAGCAGAATTCTCCACACGCAAGTAGGGCAGGCCGTCATGTGTCCTGAATTAACACTGATTTTAATATTTTTAGCTACTGGTTCTATGATTGTGTATTTTTCACCCCTTTGTTCAACGACCAGTTTTCTAAAAGTGATGCCACAAAACAGAATGCTTTCAGATGGCTTCCTCGGCAACCACATAAAAAAATAAATAAAAGCAATAGGGGAGAGCAAGTGTCTGAAGTCAGTGAGGCACAGTTCGTAACAGCTCAAAATCACTGCTTTCACCAAAATCACTGATTCAGGGTCCATCTCTAAGAATGTCCTTATCAGAGATATGCAACAGTAATGGGTGGTTTGCCAAGATACATTTTCCTCTGTCAAAGCTCACACACCAGGATGAGATACTAGTAATATTCAAGAAAGCAGAGTAACTGTCATTGTATATCAAGAAGAGCTGTTTGGGCTTAAAGCACCAGACCAAAGGGCAGATTACTGAAAAAAAAAATTTTAAATGTCTGCATGAAAAGATCATTCGCATATGGCCATCTAGAGCATAAGCCTGACACCACATTTCATCGTTTTTTGACAATTGCCTGAACTGGGGGAAAAGGATAAGTAATTCACACACAGAAATAAATAAATGACTTCATGTCGATCTAACAGCCTAAAATGTTATGAGCAGTAGTAATTCATTTTTTTAAATGCTGACACATTCTGTGAACTCACAGCAAAAAAAGCGTTCTTCAGAAAAGTCCCTGATCAAGATCCAAGAATAAACAAGAATATGATGACGTGTCATGGGCTCCCTTGCAAATTGCATAAACCTTTAAAGAGGAGCTCCACAAAGCTCACAAGGAGAAGATATAGCAAAAGCAACTCTCCCCAAACAGCAGCAGCCGTACTTCCTCCCTCCTAAGCAGGCACGCAGTACTTTTCCTGCTCCAGCCAGACATACAATACTAATTGTGACAGCACTAGGATTTCATGATCTAATCATGACAGTATCAGCATTTCACAAGCAATGCATTATATGTTTTTTGACAATAAACTGACTCAGCATTTAAAACTCTCAAACAGATGAAGCCACACTTTTCCCCAAAGTTAACAATGAAGACAGCTCACATCTGAAACCCACTGGCAAACACGCACGCATCATCCCCCTAAGTCTTACCTCATTCTTTTCCAAGTGAAAAAAACACTCTGCTGAGCTGTCAGGACTCCAGCTTTCCATGAGGTCAAACCCATAATCAGGCTCCCTCACTGATCCACAAACACCAACACGCAAAAGTAATGCATGTACCCAGTCCTGAACCCACTACACAAAATCGAACTTGGACAGCATACAGAAAAAAAAATACAGCGTTTCACATAAGAAGTTACTAGCACACGAGCGGATTCTGCCATTTACAGCTACCTCAGCCTGCGGATGAGAGGCAAATGAGACCTGTCTGTGCATTCACCGGAGTGAAGCCTTCACAGAAGGTGGGCAAAACAGTACATCATATTGGCCCTTCCACTCAGAGCTACCTTAAAGGTAGTCAGGGCTTAAAAGCTCCTATTGCTCCTTAGGGTAGGTGCAATTCAGCACAAATGAAAGACCGGGGGAAGCTCTGGAGAACAAAAGGAGGATGTCCTATATTCAGACTCCCACTAGCAGGGAGCTGGACGGGTCACATTTTACAAGAAAGAGCCAGATAACTTTCAACAACTTCTCTTTCCCCCCATCTCTTATGAGATGGCAGCAATCCTCCTGATTCACTGACCTGAACCAGGGAATAAGGAAATTACACCTTGGTGTTTCCAAACACAGTGTCGGGAATTTTGAAAGCTCTTTGGATGTCTCCAGCCACAGCAGCAGGACTCTACAGGGCCAGAGAGAGCAAGCAGCCTCAGCAGCCAATCAGTCATCAGCCAGCGGCCAACGACCGACCCGAGCTGTCACACTGCAAGCTCATCCTTCAAGCAAGAAATCCTCCCGTAACCCATGGCAGAGTCTCAGCTTTATCTCCCTCTTCATGCCAAACTAAGACCTATCTAACAATAAAAAAACACAAAATCAGGTTTCACACTTTTTTTCTGGAGCATGATCTTTCTCTGCCAAAGTTCTGCAGGGCAGGGCAGGGCAGATGGGAAAAGAAGAGGGATTTTAAAGGAGAATTTAGCTTTAACCTTTTACCAAACGTCCTTGGCACTCTATTAGGCACTGCCAAGCTAAATTCCACGGTGCCATCACTCTTCAGCTGGGGGTCCGGCCCTATTTCTGTACACAGGATTAAACAAGTACCTGCTCTGGAAGGAAATGTTTGATAGGCACAGGTGAGTGTACCTCTTCTTTCCAGCTCTGTGGTCAGTATGTTTAGCCAAGGCAGAAGCACAGGTAATAGCTGCTATACCACAAGTCTCAGCACAGGGAGAAATGAAGGGTTGTCCCCTGGGTTGTTACGCTACCGAACATCACACCTAGCTATAATAGCTACTCTATACGGAGGAGTAAACACAAAACCAAATTGCTCATCCAGGCTTGTTTCTCTCCAGCCCTTCTGAAACAACAACAAAGAATGTACCCACTCCAGGGACAAGGATAGGACAGACTCGCACGGCTAGCTACCGGTGAAGATACTGTCCCAGATAAACAAAAGTTAATTTAAGCTATAGCCACCCTTCTGTCAAGCTTGCTACAGTTCTACCATTACTTCCTTAATGCCAGAGTTTTTAAGAATTTAGGAAGTTGGGAATACAACAAGCTCATGAAAAGAATAAAGCAATTTCATAACCAAAGGGAAAACAAAAAGAAATAATTAAACACATTTCCAGGAATTTGTTGGGTTTTTTTTGTTGTTGTTTTTTTGGGTTTTTTTCCTTTACTTTTTTAAAGCTATTTATTGGACAACCGAGGCACTTTAATCTCTGAGCCAGAGGCAATGAATGGTCCTGGCAAACAGCAGCCTAGAAATTGGCACAAAGAACTACCCCACAGTTTAAATATGCTTATTCAGATGCTGTTCAAATTGTGTGAAAATTTAACTGTTTGTGAATTGGTACAGAACCAGTTTCAGGGATAGGCTGGCTGCAGTTTTCAGTGAAAATATTACACAACAGATGACCAGCACACAGTTTCTTAAAAGAGCTATTAGGGTCGCATATTAAAATCCAGCGGGCAGCATTTGTTGTTGTTGTTAGGGTGTGTATGTGTGTAAGCCAAAGAATCAAAGACAGGGTGAGCACACGCTTTCCAAAGCGCTGTGATTTGGCTTGTCTGACTCCAACCTTCCCCAGAGCACTGCCGCTTACCTCTTTGCAGTTAGATGCGTATTTGAAAGTCAAGTTCCTTGGCAAGGAAGCCTCTGCCTGAGTTAGGGTGCCTCCATCGGCACTGGGATCCAGCGGGTGATCATTTACAATATATGTGCACTTCTCTTCAAAATCAGCCTCTGTCCACAGAGTCATGTCAGCATCCTCCATGTCCATTTTCATTGTCCACTCTCTCCCTTTCACCAGATTCTTGAAACTCACAGTGTCCGAGCTACACTGCGTAGCAGCCTGGAAAAAAAGAAAACAGCCTTTAATCCTCATTGTCCTTCAGTGTTGTGGTTTCCGTTGATACAGTGTGACTAATTCAGTAGTCTGTGACACTTTAAAAGCGTATGCAGGATAGTTGGTACAGTTGAGTAATAGCCAAAAAGCAGTGTAAACGAAGCTGCTCTGACTGAAGCAGCACTTTGAAATGCCAGCCTCGGTAGTAATGAGGGAACAAAAAACAAAGAGGAGAAAATCCTTAGGCTGTGACAACCACTTTACCTTTTTCAGACCCTTTCCTTAATGCTTCAGAGAGAAAAGAATATTCCGTGCTGAAGAAAATGTGGGGTCATGGCCGTGAGACCACTTAGTCGCCTGTGGAAAAGCTGCCTCAGAAAAGTGTCACACAAACAAGGAGAGGAAGAGGAAAGGAACTGCTGTCTGCGTCTGAATGAAGCTAAAAATGGAAAGCGCATGTTGGAAGAGCGGAACCCAGCCTTGCCTCTTCCAAATGGGGAAGCCTGAACTTTCCCACCGGCTTTCAACACACAAACAACTTTCAAAACAACCTGCCTCCCCCCCCAACACCCCCCCCCCCCCCCCCCCCCCCCCCGCCTCCTCCTGACGTCCCCTTATCCTTTGGCATGGAAGGCTGAGAAAGCCGACATCCTGCCAGCATCACTGTAGTAGCAGCAGCCCTGCACAAAGCACTGCAACATGTTCCAGGGGATCAAACCAGAAAAGGAGCAGGGGAAATAAATAAAATAAACAATCTTTTAAAAAGTTATTCTATCCCTTTTGATTTTGATGGTACCTCCTAATTAGTATCCCAAAGCATTGGGATGAGCCTAGCAGGACAGTTCCAGCAAGTCCTTTAGCTCCTCTGTCTGATAACGACAGAAGCACTGTTAATCAAACCTATCCTAGAACACGTATTAGGGTCGGTTTCTTTCCGTAATGTCCATGAGGAACCAAAATCTCTACGCCGTAGCTGAGAATAACGCTCAATACAGCGTAAAATCCCTTCATTATTCCTTTTTGGATATGCAGCTACTATGAAATTCACACCCCTCCACCGGGCAAAACGAAACACGAAGACTGAAAGCGCAACGATCTTCCGAGAAAGAGGTTAAGGGCTGACTGACTGTGGGTTCGGGGGAGACCCTCGGGGGTCCCCCAGGACCGGCCCTCCCGGGAGGCACAGCCGGGCCGTCCGAAGGGGCTGGGGCGGGGGTCGCGGCAATACACGGCCCCCCCGCCGCCGCCGCCGGACCGGCCCCGTGCCCCGTCCTGACCGCGGTCGAGGCGAGCAGCGCGACAGTGCCGGACCCTCGGCGTTGAAGGGGCAGAGGGGTCGAACGGCAAAACTCGGGCCGGGGGTGTGACAGCGTCGCGGCGGAGCGAAAGGGTTAATGCCGATCAGAGGAGCGCTTCCGATCCGGGAGACGCGACGAGGAAACTTTTGCTCCGTCCCGCGGGCGCCGGGACGGGCGAGAAGCAAGAGCCGGGGAGGTGGAGACGGGGGTGAGAGAGGGGACGACATCGCGCTCCTTACCGGGGCAGAGTCCGCGCGCGTTTCCACACCGAAGCCCACCGGCGGCGGCAAACCTGGCTCATTTCTACAGAGTAAACATTTCTCCTTCCTTCCAGCGGCCGGGTCCCCGGGAGACTGACTCACACCTCCAGCCGCCGCTCCCCTCCCGCTCCTCCCTCCCCCGGCTGTCACAGGTGCTGCTGCTCTTGCCGCTGGGGAACGCTGGGGGGCCGCCTGCCACAGCCGCGCGCTCCGCTCGCCCCGGCCCGCCCGCCGCTCGCCCGCCCGCGCTCACGCACCGGCCCCTCCCTCCCTCCGCCGGCCCCTCTCTCAGCGCGGGAGGTGGGGCCCTACCTGCGGACCCTGCCCCGCCCAGCCCACCCGCGTTGGGTTCTTTTTACATCACTGTTATTATTTTATTTTTTCTTTTTTTCCCCCTTCCTTTCGGCCCCGTGCGTCAGCTGGGAGAGCCGCGGCGCTGCCCCGCCGCCTGGATCTACCGGGTGGGCGGGCACCGCGGCGCTTCGGGGAGAGCGCACCTGAGGCAGCTTTTACTAGAAATCTGTTTTCCGTGCTATTTTTAAGCTCCGGGGTTTAGCACGTGCCCGCTTTCGTTCTTGCGCAGTTTGACTTGGTAGAACTTTATATTTTAAAAAAAACCCCAAAAAACCCACTAAAATTAATTTACTAGTTTACTGATTAAAACTCGATTCAGAGTCCTTGCTCCCAAACCTCAACAATCACAGTACTTTACTTGAGATGACAGATTTGGGAGTTTCAGAGTTTTGATTTTATCCCTTTCCCGAGTCTCTAATCAGTGCCTGTAAGAGGAACTGGGAAAAACATTTCTGTTTCTTCCCTTAAACAAAACCTTCCCCCTTTCCTTTGGTAACAGCAGGGAAGCTCACAGCAGCAAGCCGTGATTCCAAACCCGATGCCCCTGTCGCAGCACGGTAAGAAAACGAGCACGGATCTCGCACGGGGCAACGTGCCAGCGGCCATCCAGGAGCACACTGCTGATGGAAAGAGGGTTGGTAGAACAATCAGCAGATCCCGGCACCCAATTTTTTTTTTCCTCCGATCCAAGTCAGCATGCTGGCTGAAGGAAGGACATCCTGTGATGATGGCATACAATGTCCTGTTTGTTTATTATTAAGAGCATTCCTGCTTCTCATTACAAAACAACCAGATGCCTTACTTCCTTCAGTGGTCCTGTCTCTTCAGCGAGGCGTCCTCGGGCTCAGAGGAACGGTGATGCACAATTCCATTTATAGCCATCCACGGCCCAGTGCAAATGCTAGCTGCTTCACTGTGAGGCAACTCTTGCTACTTTTCCTTCTCACACATCTGCAAGCATAATTCTCGTCACTTGCCCGGCACTTTACACAGCAGCTAGTTTCACATTCTTCCTCTAAACGCACATGTACTTGTATTCTAGGGTGATCTTGGAGTTACCTATTTCTTCACAAGAAAAAAGGGAGAAGGGGGGGCGGCAGGAAGCAGGTTTATGCAATCGGGTGCCTGTCTGTCTCCCTGACAGGCGTACACAAACCCCTTTCCCTTAACCTGCTCCTCCTCCCACTGATAAAAAGACGTGTGGAAAGGATTACTTGCCATTTTGGGCCTGCGATGCTGAGAATAGCACATCTGTGTAAAGACCTTCCGTGTGCGCTAGCGCGGCAGGGCTCGTGGCAGCAGACCTAAGTAGGGCAACTGCTCGCAAGTGAGTGTCCTGGCTTAACTGCCACCACAGCGTAATTCCACAGGAGAGGTGGCCCGAGCACTGGGGCTGAAGGATAGAAATGTAATTGGATATACCCTGTAAAACCGAGGCACATCCAAAATGAGGTCTAGGAAGTCTCTGAAGTAGGAAGAACCATTCATTAAAGGAGAGAAATCCGGCCTACTTGATTGGGTTAATTAACTGATGCTGAGTCACACTGCCATAGAACAGAAAAACAATGTAGTCATACTGAAGGTGATTATTTTACCGAAAAATAGTCTCACTCCGAGAGGCAGCTGTTTCAGAGCTTTTCACTTCCCTGTTAGCTTGCAAGAAAAAACAAAACAAAACAAAACCAAAAAAAAAAGAAAGCAGGGGGGGTGGAGGGGAGACACGAAGAAAGGGTTGATGTGTTTCCTTCAGAGACTGATCTTCTTAATGTGAAGGAGAGCAGGGGAAAAAAAGCAAATCTGCTTTTCAAGGAACTGAGAATGCTTTTGGGCTGGAAAACAAGAGGAAGCAGAGATTAGATTAGATCGCATCAGATGAAGTGAAATATTCATCAGGAGGATGCCAATATCCCAGGTCACTGCGGTGCTATCCCTGGAGCCTGGGGAGGTGAGTATAGCTTATGAAGCCTATGGACTTCAAATAACTCTGTGGCACGCTCTGAGGCTATCCCAAAATTAGCTCCAGGTGTCTCAGTGAAGCTGAGCCCAGAACTACCTTAGTTCAGGAGAAGGGTTTTGCTGATGTGCAGATCCAGCCTAACGAATAAAACTACGTTTATCAAGAAAAAGAGACAGAAACAAATTGTTAAGAATGTGTACTAAAGTAAGAATCACAGAGGAAACTCTGCCATTAAAGAAATATATAGACTGACCTTCTGACCTTCCTCCTTAAGAGAGAAACATAAAAAGACACCGTGTTCAACCAGAAGTTTTCTGCTCTTTTATAGAAATCGTTTGTACCAGTAGCTGCCATTGTCTGGAATGTGCAATCTCAAAATGTTGTTCATTTCAAAAAGAACATTTTTAGTCATATTTTAATTTTTTCCTTCTCGCTCATAGAAAACCTCAATTACTGTATTAATCAGCATTTCTCAGGCAGCTCTCTCCGCAGCAGCTTTCAGCCTAGCAACAAATCATGAATGGCCCTAACAGCTCTGATCTCAGAAATCCCCATCCATTTCCTTTGATGCTATCACCACTTCAGCTCAACAACAAGCCTGTGCAACTCAGCCTCAGCTGCCACTGCTGCTGTTCTCCCTGCGCCTGCTGTAATTGTAAGGGGAAGAAGGAGGGAAGGGAGCTGGCTCTAATAGATGAAATTTCTTTAAAAAGTTGGAGGGGAGATAAAATGCACACGAGAGATTAAAGGAGAGTCTCATTTTCACATCCTCCCCTTCCCCAAACAAGGTCAGTGGCAGATTGACCACATCAAGAGTAACTACCAGACCCACCCCCATTTCCCACTTCCTGCATGTAGGCATCCTTGTGCTGGTAAACATTTGGGGACCAGTTGTGGTCATTATTGGAGAAGGTACATGATGTAGTTGGACTACTGCACATCTCTTAAAAGCCAACTGAGAAATCAAACTCTAAGAACTTCTTGCTTTCAAGTTCTGATATGCACTCATGTTTTGGGGCCACATTTTTGAAAGCGTGGTTGCTGTCAGATTCAAGGGAAAAAGAGAGAGATCCTTTGGTGACTGTGCAACAGCAGAAGTTACACTTCACTGTAAAAGAGAAGCCATCTTCTCTTCAGACTGGCCTGACCTTTGCAAAGCCTGCCTATGGGCTTCAGATATGATCTCAGAGGCTTTGTATGCCCTAGACAACTTCAGCTGGTATTGCCTACAAGGAGAGAAATTAAAATTGCACTTGAATCTACAAGAAGCTTTTTGCAAGGGCATTTGGGGTGGTGTGTGCTATAGCCAGGAGGCTTTTGAATTAACACATGCAGCTTTCAGGACTGCCTTTAATTACAGAGCACCCTGGTCATTGCCTCGTAGCACTTCCAAATGCCAAACGTTTATTTTTGTCTTGGCTGTGCAATACCAAGAGCAGATCTTTCGGCTGCACTCTCAGCTACTGCCTAGTGCAAGCCTTAACATCACTTTTGTTTTCTGTTGTTTCATCCTCTCAAGAAATTTTCCTTAAAAAGAGAAAAAAGGAGTCAAACTAAAATACCATACCCCTTCTGGTTTCCCACTAGGCCTTATTAAAATACTGCTCGGATGACGTATGAATAAGCCAAAACAATTCTGCTCCAATGGAATAAAAATATTCTCACAGTGCACAGAAGCGAGAACTAAGCCTCAGTCTTTTCCTCTTGTTGAGGCTTGAGTTTGAGAAGAAGGTACCAAAGCTGTCTGGGCCTGATATCAGGAGGGCAGGAAAGCTTTGTGAGAAGGTGGACCACGGATGTTCCCTTCTTAGCTACCATCACACTTCTGAGCAATGATGTCTTGGGAGAGGTAGAGATGACAGTCAAGAGCCCATAAAAGAACATTTTTATTGTCTTTGCATGTTTCTACCAACACAGGTTTATACTGGACAAGAAAATCTGAGTACAAATTCAGCCTTTCACATCCCAACCGTGGAGTTTTGAATATTCTGTCCATTTTAACTGAGTCTGAGGAAAAATGAATGACAACTGGCCAACTCATTCCAACTACTTTAACTACTTTCCAACCTTACTGGTGACAACAGGACTGAAAAAAAGAGTGTGCTTTGGAAAATTTTCATTTAAAATAGGCTGATTTCCAGATTGTCATGGAGGCAGGATGAGATGGTATGCATATATTAGAAGGCTCACTTCAGACATCAGCGCCAAAAAAAGCTCACAACAAGCTGAAATAATGAAGTCACCTTCGAATTAATTGTACTATTTCAACTTTCATGTCTCTTCCCAACTTGGCAGTCATGACACTTTTTGGGGTATTCTCTCCTCAACCTGCCTGGTAAGACACAGTGACATGAACAATGGTGAAACTTCAGTCTGTGCTCCTGCACAATTTAGTTTTCATGTCAGGCACTCTCCAGGCTGCCCAATCTCCTGGAGCTGATGAACACAGCAGAAGGAGGGCAAGATCCATGGGTGGAACTACGCCACTTTTCTCAGACAAAGAGCTGGCCACAGAGTGCATTTCAAAACAGATTAACAAAAACAACAGCTACACACCATGACAAAGTGTGTGTGGTGGAAATGAAAATATTTACCCACAGATTATCACGGATCCAGCAATGTGACTACCGTGCATTGAGGACCAAAGGATTTAAAATAGTGACTGTATGTTTAGAGCTGACTGGGGAATCTGGAAGGGTTGGTCTGTATGACCACTTTTAAGTTTCTAGGAGTACAGTTGTCATTTCTACACCTCTCCTACCCCAGGGTGGTGAAATAACAGTCTTTTCATACCTGTGTGTTGGCTGGGGGAGGGAAGAATTCCTCTGCTATTAAACACAACTTCTCATTAAATAGTTGACACCTTATCCTTCTTTAAATGTTGTAATGTTTACTTTGCAAAACCCAGGAAAGCTTTTAAAATAAAGATAGCAGAGAGATTCTTAAGCCGGGTGTCCTTGCTTATCTGCTCTTTATCAACCACCTATTGTTTCTGGAGGAGCTCGTTGGGGAAGGTGGAGCAAAGGGGGTTAATGTTCAATAGGTATCTATCAGTTCCCCTGAAGGAATAGTGCTGCTGACAGAAGAGCAACACAGGGCTCTCAGCTACTTCCTGCAAATGTGACAAACCAGAGAGGAGAAAAAAAACCCAAAACAACGGAAGGCTGCAGCTACTTCAGCTACTTCTTCTCTTTTTTTTCTTTTTTTTTTTTTTTTCCCCCCCTCCCTCTCCCAAAACAACTAGTTTTGAGAAATACATTGTCCTTAGGAGAGATAATCCCACAATAGAGAGTCCATTAGAGGTATTAAAGCATTGGCAGCGCCTGATCTACAAGAAGGGCTCTGTCCTGACAATAGACAATTAATGCTGATAAATCTGCACTACTTGTTGCCGTTCTAATTCCTCGTAATTGTATGCTACTTGTCCCTGCCTCCTGCGTCCAGGGATGAAGCATGCTTCTTTAATCTCCAGAGTACCTGACCTAGTTCCTATGTGGTCTTTTCAGGACCTGTTTTCTTCCCATCTGGACTTCTTCCCTCCTACTCTCCTTTCCTGCTTTTCTGCCCTAAGCATTAAGGAGAGGTTACGATAGAGGGCACAGAAAACACCAGAGCACAGCACCCGGATCAATAATTCTGGAGCCCCAGACAATGCACTAATCTGCAATAACAGCTAATCATGGTCAATTTGGCACACCAGTGATTAAACTGTACTTTTCATTAGGCTCAACAAGTAGAGCAGACGCACACTGACAATTCAAATTGCCCTATCAGTAAGAGGTGCCAAACTCATGTGCACTTCTGCATTTGTAGCTGCTGCATCACTAGACTTGCCAGACTAGGTGCTCTGTGGGGGCTTACCTGTTTTGTTTTGATATTTTATGAACTGGGACTGTTTAGCTGTGTTCTCTATAAAAAGCAAGCCCCTGCCTCATTCCACGGCCACAAGTTCTCTTACTTAAAGGGCTCAATGGGTGAAACTGTGATATGCAGGATGCTGAAAACTGGTCATCCCTATTACATGTTCCCTGCTGGTCCTAACAGAATTCTTATGTTTATTTTATGTCTCAAAGATATTTGGTGGGTTTGTCAATTTTTCTTCCCCCCCCCCCCCCCCCGATGAATAAATTTTGGAAGCCTTCTGGTGACAGAGCAGAAGCCTAAAAATGCACATCACAGGATTTAGAAGATTGAAAGCAAGAAAAAAATTACTTTGGGTCTATTTATTTTTCAAACTGAACTGTTCAGCCAACCTCACAGAGTATTTGGAGACTCAAGAAGGGTTTGGTTTGGGTTTTTTTTCCCACCCCTGAACTTATGAACAAGCCACTAACTACTGTGCCCACCTTAGAAATCCACACAGTTATTACCCTTTACATGTCATTTTGAAAGTGACCTTCCTGTCACCCTCATAGAACAATTTCTTGTGACAACAGTTTATTCTGGTTGCAGTCACACCTAACGGACCCATTTTGCAAACTGCCTTGAAAGTCTCAACCAAGAGTTTACTAGTCTTTCTCTAAAGCACAGCACCAAATTCCAGGACTCCTAGAGACCAACCCCACACACTCAGAGGTCTCCTTCTGTTTAACTTTAGCTTATCATCCTTGTAGTAACTTGAATAAGTGTTAAAACTGCACTTCAAGTTGCTCTTAAAAAAAAAAAAAAAAAAAAAGCTTGGACGATGTCAAATGAAAGCAGGAAATGTCTATTCTACTATTAATATTAATGAATCCCTAATGCATTTGCAAACCACTTGAGGTTAAGTCAGTAGAGTTCTTCTTCTGACAGCTATTCCTCGTCAAACTACCACTGCTGAAGATGTTGATGCTTTCCCTTTTGCTCTGTAATCTTTAAACCAAGTTTAAATCACACCAGAGCCTACCACAAAATAGAGAATTTTATCCTAAGTGAACACAAAGCCCTGGAGACAGCAGTTTAAAACAGCACACATGTCCGCTCAATTTATCATTTTAAGATAGGAAGCTGCTGCAACAAACAAAACACCTCCTTGAAAGTGGGACAGCAGCAGATTGCGGTGCAGAAAGCTCCAGGATCTTTTGTTTTCCTGGAGAGCAACAACACGGCTTCGCAGAGAAAGACAACAGCCTCCCCTTGCTGAAATCTAAATCAGTTCATATAGAAAAGCCTGCCAACTGCTAGTTAGATGGTAGCAAAATATTGCAGATAATTCACTTTTCACGATAAAGCAGAAACAAGCAGGCATGCAGCACCCAGCAGGGGCTCAACTGATAAAACGGTGTCAAACTCAAACCATTTGTCAATTGGGAGGGAAGAGAGCAAGCTGAAAGATGGACTCAGGAAGTAGATTTATCTAGTGCGACACATTAACTAGTATAAATACTACGGAAAAAGTAAACACATTTACCCAGCAGTATCTCTAGCCAGCAAAGAAAAGGCTTCTGAGCCTCAGATTCATGCTGGCCATCTAACCACTCAGCTGTCAGCTACAACAGCAGTAGCATTTTTCTTCTTGTGCAGGACTGCAGTGACATTTAATTCACGGCACTAAAAGGTTTTATTAAAAGTGTACATTATAATTAAGCAAAACAAAAGCGTGACTCGTGCGCTGTTCCAGTCTCCTCCCTCCACCCAGTAGCCAAACCAATAAAACCACCTTGGCAGCAAACAAGTCAGGTAACATACCCCGGAGAAGAGCACAGATTTGTTATAGAATCATTCATTTGGTGTCTGGCTTGCTCAAAACTGCCTTATCAGAAACTTCTGTGCCGGAGACTCCCGAGGCAAGAGGGGGCTGACAATGCAGGTCAGGCACAGTAATTCGCCAACAGCGTAATGTGGGGCACATAAACAAACTGGAATAAAGCAGGGCAGAAGGGCTCTTTGGATGCATGCTTTCCATTGGAAAGTATAAACAAATAGAGTCTGTGCACGGCACATCTCTGCTACAATCACTGGGAAGAAGGAAAACATTTCAAAGGGCTTTAGGGTACCAACCCACAGCTACGTGGCAACCTGTAATATCAAAGAACAGTGCAGCGTATCGGCAAACCATTTTAAGGCTCAATCTAATGCAAACCTCAAAGATTAACAGCAAAGTAAGTAATCTGCATCTCCCACCCCCTCCCATCCCCCTCCAAAAAAAAAAGGAGTTAGTTCATAAAGAAAACTACAGCACAGTTCTTTGTTCAGCTGTACCTTCATGTGTCCACACAGCACAGGTTCCCCACCTCCAGCTTATGCATCTCAGGATTTTAGTCCATATGGAAAAGTCTGTCATTCGCTCTCACACTCTTACACACACGCACGCATGCTCACGCACTCCACACCACACCCGCACTCTTGCTCTCCAACATACACTGCCTGGAACTGCTCCGAGGATTTTAGAATTTCCTCTTGCTAGCAGATTCCTCCCTCCCCTCACATCCACTCCACCCCGTTCTGTAATTAGGCTTAACAAGAGCAATTAACAAAACAAACTCCTCTCCGCCTGGTGGCCTGATAATTCTGATTGTCATAATGTATTAAGATGTGTAAGCCAGTTTAAAATAAAGGTAAATTACAGCATTGCACAAGGGCCATTTTGCACCTATTTCTACTGCTTTTATCATAGGAATAATGAACATTCAGCCACGTCTTTAATTTGAAACATAAACCACCAAAACTCACATCTGAACAGCAGAACTCAAAATTAATGCTTTTGAACCAACAAGACTATTTTGATTTTTTTTCCTAGTTTGCTAGAGCGCAGCTCCCTTCTCCTGTGCACAGCAAACTCCTTAGAAAGATTTTTATTTATGGAGCTAATTTGTGATCCTAAACATCCAAGGTGTAAAATCAAGTTTTAATGCACCTTCTGGCTTTACAGCTGTCCATGAATAAATGGATTGCAATTGTTCCTTTTGCCCTGCCTGATGTCTAATGGCATGATACAGGAGACCAAAGTCTCAATATTTTTCTGATGGTTTGTCTGTCCACTGTTAAATCACTTTCCTTCAGCAAGCAAATCACATAACTTTAGTGTCAGAATCATGAAAAGAACCAGTTGAGGACTAACTGATTTCAGGTGGTCAGTGGAGAAACTTTGATGTTCTTTGATTTCAGTGAGCTATGGGTACAACACGCATAGAAAATTTACAGGCAGCCTGAATTCAGTTGGAAAACATATCTAGCTCTTGTTCAGCTCATACACTATGTGAGTTTGTAATTAAAACTATCAACATGAAATGACTAAATATATAAAAATCGTAAGCACACAGAAGACCCGAAAGTAAAACTGGCTTGATACGTGACAGGGATTTGGGTTCATGTGAACTGAAAAAACCATTCTGTTCCCTCAGTTACGTACAGTCTGATTCACAATACCATCTGCCAACTAACCACAAACAATAAAAAAAAAAGTCAAAAAAAGAGAGAAAAAAGAATGGTGGCGTTGCTAGTGTATTGTTGGAATCCTGCAGTTTCTGATAAGCTAGTTATGTTTTTCCAAGTCAATGATTTCATCTCTGCTGGGTGTCAACATTTACACAAGAATAATTTGGGGGGTCAGAAAGACATCAGCAAATGAGATTTCAAAAGGTTTCATAACAGCACGGATTGCTCAAACCCAGGGAAAGGAGGGTTTCAGCTTCCAGAAGTTCACTCTTCTGCTTCTTCATTCCCCCTTCCCTGAAGCTGAGTCAAAGTTCTGTAAAAACCTACAGCCAACCATCAGATTTGCAAGACAACAGACTCACATTAAAAACCCCAAGCTTTGCAGTGAGACAAACACTCCAAAATGTCAGTAAATGGAGACCTATTATGGTGCAAACTCAGGCATTCTTTCAATTGGTAGAAGATGCCAGGAGATCTAAGATTGTGTACAGAAACTCAGTTCTGCAGTCTTGGCAGAGGATGCACCATCTTTTTTTCCACCTCATTCGGTGTTCAGAAAGAAGAGTGCTGACTACAAGAGCCGTTTTTCCAGATTTTTTTCTCTCTCCTTTCTCCTTGAAAGGCCCAGTGCCTTACTTTAACCACAGACCGTTCAAATGAAGACAACCAATTCTGTCTTGTATTTTTCCGCTTTGCTCATCAGAACAGCAGCACTTGAACGCTTCACAAACATCAAATAATGACTAATCTGATTTTCACAATACCTCCCCCGTATGTTGATGAAGGTATTATTGCTATTCTCGCTCTGCAGAAGGGGTATGGAGACACAATGACATTAACATCAAAAGCATACATTACTTTTGGGATGCAGAGCAGCTGATTTACTCAGCACAGCGCATTATTTTATATGTTCAAAGCATTTCTCTTCCTGGCATCTGTAATGGCTCTGTATTTTGCAGGGCTTCACATCCGGCACCCAAGATGTTGTCAAAATTATTGCCCACCCACGAAAGGCTTTGCTGAGGTGAATTGGCCCAAATCTTATTCCAAATCACAGGTAGGAATGATATATGGTTCTTCAGAGCAGAGCTCACCTGCTCTGAGGAGAGCAGGACTTGTTCCTACCATGGCTTACTTCCTTACGCAGCAGCGAATGAGATGGGGGGAAGAGGTGTCTTAAAGATAACATTTTATTACACCACCCCAATTCATCTCCCCTATCAAGCTTGTCTTATGTCTGAATGAGGCAAGTAGCCAGTTAACAGCAATTAAATGAGTAATTAAAGACTGTATCATAATGCATAAGAGGATCAAATTGGAGTTAGGCAAACAACCTTAAATTCTGGAGAACTTGAATTTGCAATTTTAGTAAGGTTTTTTCTACAGTTTTTATGCTGATTTTTGAAACTGCAAATAGAAAAAGCAGAGATCTCATGACCTGGCACTACTCTCATGACTACACAGATCAAGAACAGAGCTGAGGTATTCTGATCTGCCACACACAGACCTCTGCAGGGCCATTGGCAGACCTGTCTCACAGCACAATATGGTTGTTTTTGGCAAGGTCAGCATAAGCATTGTAAGGGATAGGACACTTCTGTTGATGGATTTCATCAGGTGATAGGCTGCAGCAGAGGAATGACTGCTTTCAGGCATCTTGATTTCATGCCAGGTGTGGTGTGGAGTCTGTTCTTCCTCTTCCAGTGCTCGACACAGACTTCTGATTGGTTTCCTTGCCCAGCAAGTCCTCAGCTTGTTCCTCCTGACCCCTCTTGTAGTTTCCCTTTCCAGTCACTGACATCTACCACTCCCACACCCAGGCTCCTGTGCGCCAAGTCTTCTCATCAAGCCAGTTTCAGTCCCTCCTGGTTCCTCATCTGCACTGCACTCCTTTCCTGTCCTACTTTAGGCAAACGTGACATGCTCTCCATCCCCACGTGCCCCTTCCTGCTGACCAGCAGGTCTGGCCTCACAGCCTCCTCATCAGTGTGGTGCAGTCAAGTCTGCAAGCATCTCCTGGTGCTCCTGTGCAGGCACGTAGCCCTGAGCTCATTTCCCACGTTGAGCAGACATGGTGTCAGGCCAACTGGAACTCCTGTGACTATGTTAGTATGGCACTGAGCCCGAGCTAATAAGCCCTGGTGAGAAGCCGGATATATTAGCTTGGGCTTAGCACTGTGCTAATGCAGGCAGGCAGCTTTTGGATCAGAGCTGGCTTACATCCCGCCCGCTTTTAACACCAAGCTTGCTCGTCTCCATCTACAATAACCCATAAAGATAAATCCCCTGGTCTGGTACTAACCTTACTCTCAGTTTCCCTCTTCCCTGACACTGCTGATCTCCAGACATAGTCTCTCCTCCTTCATAATCCCCTCCAGGTTCAGCTCTTGTCCGTAGGCTTTTAAAACCGGTTCCTTCTGACGACTCTCTGGCGTCAGGATGGTTTGCAATGAGCACGTGCTCAACATGCACTCCTCTGCTCTCAGTTCTGGTGTTCCATTCTAGACTCAAGAGTGTTTGCCCATTGAAGGGAGCCCTGATGCCCTTCTGCACCTCCTGGGAGGGCTGCTCTGCCAATCCTCCAGGCTGGTTTCCAGCTCAAAAGCAATTCTCCTGGGTGTGGGAGTCAGAGATAGATGTGGGGACACTACCAGAGTGTGTTCTGATCTTGCTCTGACAGAGACTCAGTGCAAATGAAGGACACATGGAGATCCATGAACTAGGAAGTGCTCCTGGCAGAGGGGATGGCATTTGAACATCCCAGGCAATGACAGTCACCACCCTCCCCTGCCACATACGCTGCCCTTCCCCAAGCCACTGAACCTGTCATTCAAATTTTTCTCCAAAAAATGGGGGCTGTCATGGTGGAGATTACTTTTAAACAGAAAAGTCATCACACTCCTAATGTCAGCAACACAATTTTTGTCATAGCCAAATTCTTGGAAATGACAGAATAGATTTTGGGGGAAAATGCAACCATCCATAGGAAAAGAAAATGCAAGAAACACCTGAGGCACACGTTAAGAATTTGGTAGATTTATGAGAATCTTAAAGTGAGATCTCCTAATGCATATTGTCTGTCTTAGCAATAGGTGATGCTAGCAGGGTACTAGGTATCGTTCCCTGAGATTTGTTTTAGGGGCATGTTATTGAAAACTCTCCTTTGTATGAGAATGAGAATATTTCCATCAGACACAAGCCACATACAAAGCACTTGCACAGATTTAAACCCTTTTTCCTTAGTCTGCTGTTCCTCTTTCAGTGATCCAGGCCAATGCACTAGAATTTTTATATACTTACACAACATGGCAAGGTTTGATAGAGACAGAGAGGATACTCCTATTCCACTAAGTTTATACAATTTCTTCCTTTTTCTTGTACTAAATCCTAATGGGCAACACAGGCAATGGAATGCTAAGACTCCTATTTTTCATCACTGTTAAGATTAGTAAAGTAAACAAATGACTATGTAATTGCAGTAGCTTGCTGTAATAAAACCAGATCCTTAAATGACTAATCTCATCACCAAATAATAATAATAGAAAATTTTTTTGGAAAGAATAAATTTGCACCAGTCTGTCTCAGCACATCCCTCTCACTTAAAGCTATTAGCACTACGTGCACACAAATCAGGCAACGGGGAGTAAGGGAAGCTTGCAATCAGACCTAATGCCTTCCCTTCCTCTCAGCCCCCAGTACAGGACAGCCACTTCCTTTCTACAAACGCTTTGCTCAGATCTGTACGCAAGACAGGCCACATCTTCCGGGGAGGCTCAAAGTCTTTGCAGACACACAGTTGCCTTCAAAGCATCACTGGAAATCTGTGTGGGAAGACTCTAAAATATTAAAACCATCCTATACTCTTTTCTTCTAAGCCAACAACAAACCCCCTCTAAACTTATCTATCGCTTCTCTGCTCAGTTTATTCTGGGCTGCAGAATAAACTTTCTGACTACTGAAAGAGATACACAAATCCATGAGCTGCATCACATGTGCAAAGGAAAACAAATAGGGAAAATATGTATGTCCCTTCCAGGAAAGCAGTTATTTTCCAGAATATTAAAATTATGCACAAGTGTTTCCCGAGTTACAAAAAGCAGGCAAAAAGAAAGCTGGTGTGAAAAAAATGCACTTCCAAATGTAGTTTATCTGTCCTAAATCCAAACTGATTTACCTTTTAGATCAACACTTCATTGCCATCTTGCCTGATTTTCTTCTTCCACAAGTGAACACTTGCCTTCTAGCAGATTCCTAAGTCGTTTAAGCCATGGTCTTCAGTTTTAAGAGATCCCCATCTGAAAGTTTGCTACGGCACTTGTAACCACAGCCCAGCAGCAAGCAGGACGCGATGCTGCTCCTCCTCGCGCAGTGCTCGGGCAGCCAGCCTGTGCTCACAGACTACAGACCAGAGATTGTCATGTTTTCTGTTTCCCCATTTCTACCCTGAGCGCCGGGTAGAGCTGTGCAGCAGGACGACTTTCAGAGAGGCATCCTTCATACCCTCTCCTTGCTGCCAGATGTCCTCTGCAGCCAGTTCGTTGCTTTCATTTTGTATTTCACAATAGCTTAGAAATTTTAATAAAAAATTCCCAGGCTACTACTGCTGAAAAAAAAAGTTATTAAAGAAGGTGGTGAGGCCATAAGAGCTGATGTCAGTTAAATCTTTTGAATTTCACTAATTTGACATTTCTTTCTGGCTGTCAAATCCAGGCTGCTCAACAGTTCTTTATCTATTTATCCCTTTGAAATATGGCCAAGCTGACAAGGTGTGGGGCAGTACAACAGTGATGCTGTTCCTTAAAATACCTGGCACATTTGCACTGCGCTATGACAGTTCGCTGTGCAGAGAGAAGAGGGCACTAACAGACCTTCAGAGGCTCCCCATCAGTTTCTGTGGATGGATGCCCTGGCCCCACAGATAATGATGAGGTTGAATCAATTGGTTTCAGTCTGACAAGGAAGTAAAAACAAACAGGTACCAGAAATTCAGTGTACATACTGGTTACTGAAAACAGGCAAGGCACAGGGAAATATTTTTTTCCAATTAATTTACATAAAAATAAATTTGACTTTTGTAGAGTTGATGTGATTTTGCAAATCACCACATCGAAGACACCTAAACAAAGTCCATCTGCATGTTTATAAACATGTACAAGTGTTTAAAGGATGCAATATGTTAAAAAAAAAGTCAACAATAATGGTTAGTCTATGCTTCCAATTATATTCTTTCTTCAATTAGTCTTGAAGAAACTAACACCTCTATTAATCATTTCAATTAACTCCACGCACCACATGACATCCGCACCAGCAGCCCATATGTTGCGTTCCAATCACCCAAATATTAAAGCCTTTTTAATTGATTGATCTAAAGAACATTCAACAGGCTCAAGGTGGCAGCCAGCCAGGAAATCCCAAAAGAAGATGACAAAAAGGTGGGGGTGCTAAACCAGCTTCCCAATTTGTTTTTCCTCTTCCTCCAGGGTTCACTAAGTTAATCCAATCACAGCCCATAAAGCCCCTTTTTAATAAAATAAATAAATAGATAAGAGAACACACATGTTGGCTTTCCCCCAGAGAAGCCCCCTCCACTAAAGCTGGAGAGCCATCCTGTTAAGAAAGTGCCGCATAGGAGGGTGCATTTTTTATCCAGCAGAAATATTTAGCTTGGCTGCCCGCCAGGGAATGCTGAAAGAATAGACTGAATTAGGGGATTTACCTTCCACGTGTTTGGCACGCGTCATTAGAGGCTCTGAAGAGCTTGACTCTCTCGCTCTCTCACTCTCTGTTTTTACTCCCCCCCACCAGAGCTTTGATGCAGAGAATAAAGTATGGAGCTCTAAGAGCGGCTGATGTGTTGCAGTTCTAAATGTTGGCACGGTGGCTTTTGTGCTGTCGAAGAAAACCGATGCCCAGTTTCTGAAGGTTTTCATTTTTGTTTTAAATTCCCGTCAGGTATGGGGTGATACATTTTAAAAGCATTTGCTTTAACACAGAAAAAAGGAGCAAGCTATTTTTCTTTCTCTCTTTTTCTAACAACAACAACAGAAAGATTTTGAAGTTTTCTGTAGACAGATTTAAACTTGGAGAAAGTGGCTTAAAAGTAAATTCCATAAGGGAAACGCTAACCACAGAGCATTTTAGGAGCTCATTTGAAAGGTTAGTTTTGTAACAATAACCCGAGAATTGCTCTGTCATTTGACTTTTATATGCTATCAGGTGGACTTATGTTACTTTAAAAAACACTTCTTTACCTAAGTACTTTGGTCTTGCAAAAACCTATTAAGATTTATAACCAAAACATGTTAGTAGAGGTGGTTGTTCTATACCTCAAGTAACTTGAGCACCTTCTCAAAATTTCTAATTTGTGAAAGGAAAGGCTATGTTTTAAGTCAGCCTCTGCCACCTTAACTCAGGGCAAGGAAAAAAAAAAAAAGAAAAGAAAAAACCCCCCCAATTTCCAGATGAATAAAAGCATGCAGGTCCTTAAACCAACAGTAAATGCAAATGTTTGTGTCTGGCACATGTGCCAACCCTGTTTACAGGGCAGAGTCTTGCAGATCAACTCCCAGTGCCACTAACACCCTTTCACCGAGCTGGTGTGAACACTGGAAGAGCCCTGCAGCAGCTGCCCCTGCTGTACTGTCTCATCATAGGATCAGATAAATACAGTCCTATTCACTCACAGTTTTTATTGCTATCAATTAAAACAAATCAGTTAAGAAGTTACTTGCTGACATGCTTACTCAAAGCAAGATTCAAGCAGAGTTTCTGAACTACAGTACTGGCTGTATCTTTATCCCATCTTCACTTGCAAAAAAATCTGGGTCTGACTTTGGTTCATGCCACCAGATGACAGATCACATGTGAAGTTTCATCTCTCTTTCAGTAGAACTAGTTCATTGGGCCTTGCATATCAGGAGATCCTGTGGGCTGCAGAAAAGCAACTTAAGGGATGGATACTAGGCCTCAGATGAAATTACTAGATACTACCTCCAACATCAGAAGGGTGCTGAGCACCTTGCTGAACATAAAACACGTCAGCTGTAGGGACGACCTCCTCTTAGCTTAAGGGCAGACCCACAGTTTATCACTTCTTAAGTAAATCATTCATAATTCAAAGCCAGGTTGAAAACCACACAAATAATGAACTCTCAGTATTACTCAGCGGAAAGTGAGAAGTGGAGTTTTCCACCTAAACCCGTAAAGGCTGACAAGTTCAGACATGGTTTTGTGAGCTCCTTCCTGGACCCCACGTTTTTAATTCAATTTAAAGAAAGCTAGGCAGTCACTTCCCCTCTGTCTTTGAAGTAAAGATGTTAACATCCGTGCTAATAATACAAACTACCCCTTCTTTTATCAAAGGCTTCAGCAATAGCAAAGGCTTTCTTTTCATCACAAAGAAAAACTGCAAAGTAAAGATGCCTAGCTCTGCTGCTAACAGGGCAGGTTTGGCTCTGCACGCTGCACAGATGCCAGCCAGTGCTCAAAGCACTGCTTTATAAATTCATAGAATTGTTTCAGCTACAAATGACCCTTAATTTCATACAGACATTAAAGATCATTCCAACCATGAGTCCAGCACTGCTAAGTCCACAGTTAAGCCATCTTTCTAAGTGCCACAGCTACATGGCTTTTAAATACCTCCTCCCAGGATGGTCGCTGCACCACTTCTCTAGGCAGCCTGTTTGACTGCTTGACAACCCTTTCAGCAAATAAATTTTTCCTAATATATCCAATCAGAACTGACCTTCATGCCAGAGGCTGTTTCCTCTTGTCATAGAGAACAGCAAAGTCCTCACTGAGCCTCGTTTTCTCCAGGCTAAACTACTCCAGCTCCCTCAGCTGCTTCTCATAAGACTTTTGCTCCAGATCCTTCACCAGGTTTGCTGCCTTTCTCTGGACTTGCTCTGGCACCTCAATGCCTTTCTTGTAGGGAGGGTCCCAGAGCTGTACACAGTGTTTGAAGTACAACCTCACCAGTGCTTAGTACTGGGTTCTGGTCACTGGCCAGGTCCTGCTGACCACACTGTTGCTGATCCAAGCCAGGATGCCACTGGGTTTCTTGGCCACCTGGGCACATGCTGGCTCATGTTCAGCCACTGCCGACTGGCAACCTCAGGTCCATTTCTGCTGATCAGCTTCCCTGACACTCTTCCCCCAGCCTGTAGTACTACAATAAGGTTCCTGTGAACCAACTGCAGGAGCCAGCACTTCACCTTGTTGGACTTCATACAATTGGCCTTGGCTCATTGATCCAGCCTATCTTGTCTGGATCCCCCTGTAGAGCCTTCCTACCCTCTAGCAGAGCAGCACTCCTGCCGAATTTGGTGTCATGTGTGAACTGACTGAACTGTGTGAACTTAAACCCCTGTCCAGGTAGTTGATAAAGATATTAAACAAATCTGGACCCAGTACTGAATCCTGGGGAATACCATGGGTGACCAGCTGGATGTAACTCCATCCATCACCATTCTTTGGGCCTGGCCATCCAGACAGGCTTTCACCCAGTGAGGAGTGCCCCTGTCCAAGTCATGAACAGCCAGGAGACTGCTGTGGGAGACAGTTATCAAAGGCTTTACTGAAGTCCGGGTAGACAACATCCACAGCCTTTCCCTCATCACCTAAACAGGTCATCTGGTCATAAGGAGACCAGGTTAGTCAAACAGCACCTGCCTTTCATAAATCCACAGTGGTGGAGCCTGATCCCATGGTTCTCTTTTATGCGTCAAGACGATCTGCTCCAAAACCTTTATGTTTCCAGCGGCGTGTCTTTGCTGCTAACTGAATCTACAGATGACTGGCCATGCAGAATTTACATACTGTACACTAGCAGCATTAGGAACTGCAAGAGATAATTACCCATCAGCCATTTCCACCTTATCAGAAAACAGAGCATGTAATCCGGACCGACAATCCCAAATGGGAAAATTCTTCTGTGGAAAGACTACAAGTTTAATAAAAGGTAATAGTGAACGAGCCACTGAGAGTAGCTCAGTTGGTTAGAGCATGGCACTAATAATGCCGAGGATATAGGCCATTCACTGAAGAGATGGCGAATTCAGAATATTCTGTGAATTAAGATGGGTATGCTTCAGGCTCGCATTCCATGACGAAGTGCCACAGGGAAGCATGTGCTTCCCTGTAAGGGAAGGCAGGCAGTTTTCCCCATGCCGCTGGCACAGGGCTGCCTTCCTGAAAAACACAAAGACACAAAAGGTGCGCTTCTGAAGCTCTGGCCCCCATCATGTGTGATCTCAGGAACATGAGGATTTCCATGACTATGACTGGAAACTGCCTGCTTGCTTTACCTCTTTAATAGATACAACGAGGCCAAGTGCATTTCAGTATTGGATTGATATTTTGAAACTTAGGTCAAATAATAGAGAGCATTGGCCTGACAATATCAGTTCAGTGGCAAATTGCTTGATGTATTTGTCATCATTAAAACAAACTTGTGTTTAAACACAGTCTGCTTATCATATTCACAGAATAAAAATATGACCTTTAAAGTGAAATAAAAGAGCTCTTTCCTCTCCCCCTCCCCCTCCCCGCATCTCCTCCCTCAGTGTTTTTAATTAAAACCATGAACCAATACATGTATCCATCCTTCCTTCTGTAATAGCCAGGGATTCCACTCTCAAATACTATACAGATAAAATGAACATTTATGTGTTAGCGATTCGCATTGCAGTAAATTCTCCTGTCCAAACCTGCCGCCTTCATTAAAATCTTATTTGCTTTGTAATCTCCTTTGATCGCTAAAGTTATAAGAAGCCCCCTCCTCTTCTTTTGATACTATCAGTGTAGCTTTTGACCAGAGAGCATGATGAATTAAATGTATGACAGATATGACAGGTGAGGAGTGCTGGGAGAGGGCTTAAACAGCAGGGATAAGACAAAGCCCCCATTTAAGAACAAAACCCCTACCCGATGGCTAGCCCGTTAATGACCAACCACTCTATTTGTCCTGGTGGATGAGGAGCAAGCTGATACTACAGACAAAGCTTTGTTAGCCATGGGGCTGTTCTTCAATCAGGCCACACAACCAACTAATTGAAATGCCCAGTTTTTCCCCCCTCAGGATTTGATATACAAGCCAGGGGGTTTGTAGGTATACTCTTTTCTTTTTTTCCCCTTGTAATGTATTAATTCAGCCACCACAAGTTTACAGCTGGACTAAGTGGAATTACACCATATAAACCTAAAAATCTATCTGCAGGGATCCAGCTAAGCCCTGGAGAGAGACAAGTCCAGCAAATACACATACAAATCCAAGGAAATTTGGAAGTCAATCCATTAGGATTACCAAGCCTTTGATTTTGGAAGTCACAGGCGCAAAATATGGAAGTGATGAACTCTATCTTCCTTCATTTTAGCCTCTTTTCAGGGGACTTATTGACCCCATTTTCTTTCTGTTAAAACATATTTGATAAATGTGAACAGAATTATATTGGGTTTCCACTATATTTTAAATGAAGGAAGACATGAAAATATCTGCTTTCCTGAACCTGTGGGTAACATACCCTTTAAAATTTCATACGTATTTTCTACATATTTAGAACTGCCACAAGCAAAGTCATCACTCTTCTCATCAGCTAAAGGCCCCTGCCCCCCTCTTTAAGGTTCATGTTAACTTCCAGCGTGGCGTGCTGTTACCTAAACGTGGAGCTTCAAGCACTGGTAAAAACGTGGAGCTTCAGGCATGGGGAACTGTAAACCACTGGCTGCTTCCCAGAGGCGAAGAAATCTCTGTGCCCCCTGCAGACCAGGATTATATTCTCAATGGGCAGTCTCTCATTTTAGCCCACCAATCTGTGGTTAGCAGAAGGCCAGGAGTTTCCAGGGGTAGGTGCCAATGCAATATTCACTGTTAAACCCAAATGGTCAAGAAAAATTAGATTACAGGGATGTAGTAATGATCTGGGTATAATGGAAAACACTACCTGAACAAGAATTTTCGCTTTCAGAAGAAATTCATTTTTTATCTCTTTGCTCCTTCCTGTCCTGCCCTCACAATGTGCTGTGGCTGAATCATTCATGCCGGTACCAGAAAACCTGGGGTTTGTTTTTAGCTCTTCCACAGGCCTAGTATGTGGCTTCTGGCAAACCTCAGACCCTTTCTGTGCCTCAGTTTCCCTATGTAAAAATGCAAATATTCCTACCTTTTTCAGAAAAAATGTGGTCCAGAGGTTTAAACCATAGAATCAATGTCTGAATTCTCAAACTGAATATGGTATCAATTTCTGTGGTCTTTGAAGCAACTACCCTTACCGACCCAAGGGGTCAGCTTCCCCTGGGAAATGCCGAACGGCCAAAACCCAGGCTTCCTGGTGGAACATATGTGCTACTTTCTGAGTAAGAGGTGTTTCTGCCTGGATAAGAGCGCAGCTTCACCTGGCAGTGAGACCACTTACACAGAGTGCAAAAGAAAAGACAGTCCAAGCTACAGCCATCAAAGCTTTTGGGAGTTGCTCTCACTAGAAGGCCATGGTGACCTCTCCCAGTGCTTGTCTGCAGACCACCCAGCAGAGCTGGCCGGACTCTGGCTCAATCATTATAGTCCTAATTCAGCATGTGGAGGCGTAAGGCTAAAGTTCCAAAACTTCACCATGCAGGACAAAGGGCTGAAATGATAGCTCTCCCCTTCCCCAGGGAGCACTCTGGAACTTTTGGCCATTTTGCAGCAAACCACTGTGTCTCTCACGCTCTCTCATCCTCCACTTTTCCTCTATGAAACTCCCCCCCAAAGTTTTGAGTCCATTCAACTCAGAATAAGTAACAATTTGAAAACTTTTGGAGGACAGAAAAAGCACTTCCTGTCTGGCTCTATCTTAGGGTTCTTTGACACACTGGACACTTGCAAAGGTTAATTAAATAATGTTTAGATATTCATGATATGTAAAGCCCCAGACAAATGGTAAGTGTTGACATTATGACGCATAGAAGTGTCATTTGAAGAGAACAACCTTATAGAAATCAAGAGGGGAATATTGTTAACCTCATAGAAATATAAATTTTTTCACTATGGACTCCAATGAAGATAGGCAAAGTTGTTACCAAGATTGTCACTAACCCTGTACCGAAAAAAAAACCCAGACTGATTTTTAGGAAAAGAGCATAGGGATTCAGATCAGTAAATAAAGGGGAAGGGGGGTGTGGGAACAAAAAACCCCATTAATCTGGAGTATTTTGTTTTTTGAATGTGCGGATCTGAACGGAAGCTGCATTTTTTTTTTTCAGACAGCTTCCCAATCTCCCTATTAGATATAGTATTATAGTCTTATTACACATGTTGCCTACTAGATGTGCTTTGACTTTTATAGATGTCAACCCCATTTCTTAATTCAAGACATTTGTCTCTTGTGATCTCTGCGCCTCTGGGTTAGAGTTCCAGCCAAAGAGGTGAGCCAGCTTTGTATTTGCAATGCAGCCATAAAATCCTCTGGTGCTACATCCCTAAAAACTGCTGCTGCCCTGCAAAAAGGCCTGGATTTTGTCTGTCTGCAGCTCAGCACCCAGAAAGGACATTTTGCAGAAGGGCTCAGTGGACATTCAGGAAAACTGCTTTCAGGACCTTATCTGAAGGACAATACTTAACTTTCACCACCTGGGCCTGGCCCCTGAAAGAAAACAGTCACACTCAATTATTGTCTTTTTCTAGACAATTACTATTTAATAAAACCTCCAGCTGATATTAACTGGTGGAAAAAAGGCTATTTTTAGTCAGGACAGTGATTCCCCCTCACTCCTTTCATCTATGAGTAATGTATTTCCTTTTGCTCTCAGTACCACAAACCAGTCCACACCAGATGCTCAGTATTAGGTAAAATTAAAAATGTGGGCATCATACCCTTTGAAAGATGCTTTGAACTCAAATTAATATACCTAAACCCACTATTTAAATTAAAGATATCCTGTCTCTCTGCTGTGTAGTTTTCCCTTTTATCAGAAGGGGAATTTAAGTCCATTTAAAGTTTTTTTGGTTCAGCTCCGCAGACCACGCTTTGACTTAACAACACATTGCAATTTCCTTTTAGCCACAAGAATAAAGGAAATGTATAGAAGCAACACCATAATCTTGTCAAGCACTCTCTTTCGTTTCCCTGAACAAGCCTGTTTGAGAAAATATGAAGCCTAAGATTTTTAAGATGTTATCTGGAAGATGTTTAGATCACGGAACACTTTTATTGGAAACAGACGTATGTATTTTTATGCATCTACTGATGTACCCACACACATAAAATATATGCCTACTAAATTCTTTTATGGACAAGAACAGAACAGTCTGAAATCTGAAGAGGTTTTTCAGACTTCAAACCTCTTGCCTCAGCATTTTACCATTTCCAGACTTTCGCCACGAATCTGCATGGATACTTGAGAAAGCCCCACCAGGGAAGTACCAACCAGGGAGTGCCTGCACCCAGACTCACCTGTGAGAAGGGCTCTGTAACTGCTGTCAGAAGTAAAAACGTGGGAGCAATGTACAATACATTGATTTCTCATGTATCTCTATGCATGTAAAACGGGCTCCTGCACGACTTGTTGCCATTTATTTGCAACTTTGATCTTTTTCAGAACATAATTATTTAAATGGAACTGTTCTGCTTCTGGAGCTACAGGACTCGAGGCAGTTTGCTGAGCATACTCAGACTTTACATTTCATAAGCAAACACCACCCACCTTCACATTCAGTCCATCCCCTCCTGATGTCTCCCTTCATGTCATCACTGACAACGTTCAAAATACAGGCAGAGGTGTAAGAGCTGCCTCTATCCTTTGGCACTGAAGCATGGAGCTGAGAGTGTCCTGGATTAGGTTCTGTGGTACCAGGAGCCACATCCTGTCACACACAGCAAGCCTGGGAGGCACCCACATGTGCTCTGGGGCATCCAAGTGTGCATGGGATGCTGTTCCCTCTGCAGACCCCGAGGTCTCTCCGGGTCCTTGGCAGCTTCGCCAAGGCGCTGGTGAGGCACTGGATGGCAGCTTGGCCCTGGCCATAGCACAGCACAGGGAGGGGGACCTGCCAGGAGAAAACCCAACCATCAGGCTGTAGAAACGGGTGCTGCTGAACCTGCTGTACTGGACAAGTGGAGCGGTAATACTTGGCAGCGCCAATGATGCCATGGAAACTACCTCTGGACAAGGCAAAAGAGCCAAATTGAGCATCTGCAAGTTCTCTCAGTGCTGGTTAGACAGTGATAGTAAGAAAGTTTATCCCCAGGAGCTTTCTCCTGACTGAGAGTGTTGAGTTAACTGGAGGTGACCTCTCACTGACCCACAAGCAGCATCTGCAAGTGGTGTGAGGCGGTGGCGGCCAGGAAGCGCTTCTCCCAAACAGCGCCCTTTCAAAACAGCGCTCTGAAATGCAACAGCTGAGGTGACCCAGGAGTCAGCCGCTCAGCCCTGTCCAGCGTGGAGGACTCCCTTCAATCTCCCTTCACCCGCCTGGGATTTCATCCATCTTCATTTGCTTTTTCTTGCTGCCATTTCCTCTGACTTTTCAAACTTGGGACACTGGTAGCTATTACTCATTCTCTTGTTTCTTACCAGCCATGCAGTTAAGAGCTGCAACTTTGCATTAATAAATACCACATCAGTTATTATTTAGGTATTCTTTTAATCACTGCATTTTTTTTCCTAAGGTATTTCTTGAGCAAAAGCAGGGTTTACTACATTATTACTGTTTAGAAATCTAAGAGAGAAATATCGCAATGCAATTACTAAGTGCCAGTCTGGGTAACCACAAAATAACTTGCTAATGAAAGCTCTGAATAGGAATGAAAATATAACTGAGGTATAAAGAAAATAACTGTCCAAACCATTTGAATTTAAGCAAGTATGAACAAACCTCTTCATTTCTGTCTATAAAAAGGGTGAAGACATGAAGCAGCAGGACTTAACACTTCCACGACAAACAATGGTGCGAACACCAAGAGATTTTCACATTTCCTGCTATAACAAACCATTTAGCTCTGGGTAATCCCAATAATTTCAGTCATCGACTTGCAAAACTGCGTAACTCGTATTCAGTTGACATTGAATTTGAGTAATCTTGTTGCCATGTCTGGTTAAGAGAAGACAGATAATAATACATTTCAGTTTCACAGTAAGGAGGGGGAAAGCTATCTCTTCTCTTCCTTTACACTTCTCCATGGTTCGGGAGGAACAGCGGAGAAATAGAGCTGTTGTGAGTGGAAAGAATTAGTGTGGGAGATGAAAAGGCAAGTAGGAGTCCTGACTGCAGATTTGGGCATAAGATCATGTCCACCATTCTAAGAACAGCCCCCAAAACTCTAGTAACTCACAAATATGAGAAAGCAGCTTGCATTTGTGGATAACAATGGTGAGGAAGGGATGCAAATGTGCAGCTGGTGACAAGAACCTCTCAGCTCAATGGAAAAGACAGGAGTCTGGGATTTTGTGTAAGTAGAAGAGATCTAATGACTTCCCCAAGGTTTAACTGAAAGCAGCGAGGAGGGATAGGAGCTGAACCCATGAGTCCTGAATCACAGCCCTTTGTCTCAATCACAAGACCCTCCTTCCCCTCAGATGTTTTGCACTATTTAGGGTAATCAAGAAAAAAGATTGCCTTGCCCTCCTAAACCAGGAAGAAGGGCAATGGGTTCCTAAGGAATGACAAACCTTGCTGTTGCTCCAGAAACAGAATGTTGTTTCCTATGCTGTGTTGAATCAAGATAATTTTCGATTGCATTAGGTTAGAAAATGCAGAGCCTTTCTTAGAAAAGATGGAAGAGAGCACGTCTAACCATGCAGCATGCTCTGTTGCAAAGTCTGCAGAGCCAGCTCCAAGCCCCACTGGCTGTGGAAAACTGTAGTGTCCTGAGGGATATTGCGGCATCAAGAGAGCAACGCAGATACATTAACAGCTAAGATAATAAGCTTTACAGCTCAGAAAGGCGCACAAATTCAGGTTCAGGAACATACACAGTTTCTAAGGCTACCTCAATCATTGCTCATACTCCTGAAGGCTGCTGAACCTTGTTTCATTATGCAAGCATGATTTTTCTTGTTTTCTGGTTTTGCCAATGTTGGGAAGGGATGTGGTTGTGCTCAGCGTGTCATGAAGTAAACAGCAAGGAGCCATTTCTTGAGATTCTTCTGCTAAGGATTTTCAACAAAGCTCTCCCAAGCAAATTCAGACAAGAAGTTCTTTAGTCTAAGAGGGGCTTTTCCATCACAGCAGTGAGGCAAAAAAAAAAAAAAAAAACAACCCAAAAACAGCCTTGGTAAGATGGGCCTCACACCTTAGTAGAACAGTTCTTTCTATGAAGTTGCTTTTTCAATCAGAAGACTCTGCAAGTGACTGAGAAGACCTAGACTGATCTTTTCTAACAAATCTTCTAAGGTATTTCTAAGAAATATCACAGTGGTCTAGACATTCAGATACTTCCAGAAGGGTGAATTAGTAAAGCATTATGCAGATATTTCTTTCAGGGCAGATCATACATAAGTTTTCCATCTTTGGAAAAAATTCTAGCTGACTGAGCAGTATACATGCATGTGCATGCCCATGAAGTCACACTATTTTCAGTATCAAGACCATCTTCAAGCAATTTCTCACTCGTATAATGTATTTATCTTATGTAAAACAGATGCATGTCTTTGGGGTAGGCTTTTGTCTTTTAGCCTTAGATTGTGAATACTCCTTTTAATTAAAAGGGGAAATACAAATTTCCTCATTTAGTTCCAAGCCTGAAGCCCACTAGCATAAGCAGCCATCTGCAGATTCAGCTGGAACCCTTTCAGCATCCCACAGTAAGTCTGCTGGTTAAATTAAGGATCTTTGGACATGTACAGACCAGTGCACGTCCACGGAGCTGTGCCCTGGTACACCAGCTGTAGCAAAGCTGAACTAGTAGTGCTGTATCCATCCTGAGTCCTGAAACTCCATCCCCAACTGGACTTAAACAGTTACATTATCATATTATTACTATTTAAAAGCTGCAGAGATGATGATAATGTCATCCTTGTTGGCAACAATTTTTTAAAGTCTCTGCTCTATGCTGTGCCTATTGGGATGCAGAACAACTAAATGAGGAAAGCAGCAAACATTGCAAATGGAAATTATCAAACTGCACAAGAGGCAAACTGAGGGGGGGACCCCTAATTATCCTTAATGCAAAAGAATTCAGTCTTTTCTCGTTAAAATAAATTTTCTTAAAAAGTCTTCCCTTTTCTTCACGTACCCAAATGAAGGCAGAAGCAGTCATTTCCTTTCCCGATGATGGAAGTGATACCAACTATTATGTCAGTATTAAGTGAAATTCCTCCCATCCATTTCTGTTGAGTTAATGTCATCTGATTCAAATGTGATTATTAAAAGCAGGCTGTTCGGTCTCAACAAACTAAAGGCTTGCAAGTTTATAGGTACAATTGCTTCAGACCCCTCCTACGGGTGATCAGATAGGGTGTCTATTGAGTGGACTCAAAGAAACACATTTTCACACCTGTCAGGCCTAGATTAATACCCCTGCTAATTGCACTTTAAGAGCAGCCAATTAGTTCTAGTTATAGAAGCTTTCATGGGTAGGGGGGAGAAGCAGCCTGTTACCACCATCAGGACTCATTGTTCCCCTGAATAGATTCGTGTCCCAAACTGCGCGTGCCTCAGCGGTTTGACTGGAAGCCCTGCTGCACGCCACTGCAACAACGCCTTTATCCCAGCCCCAAACCCGCTTCAATGGTGATAGAGACGGCAGAGGTGACCATAAACATGAAAGGAAAATAAACCAGTGCTATGCTGAGATTACAAAGCCAGAAAGCATTTTCAAGCCAGAATCGGTTAGCTGAAATTTCTTAATAATTGAAACTTATTTTTTGTCTAAGATAAAATCTTGGTTTTGCTCTAAAGCAACAGCACTTTGTAATAAAACACTTGCTCCAGCAAGGGGAAAAAAAAAAAAAAAAAAAAAAAAAAAGTCCAGTAATGGGGCTGAATTTGCAAAAAGCTGATAAGTGAAGTTGTGGCCTTGAAGTGGCTGCCTGAAGAGTGACACTGCAGTGCCAACACCACCGGTGGGACACTTGAAAACAAATCAGGGACCAAGGGTTAGTCCAGCCATTGGAACGTGACAGTAAGGCTAGTTAATAAACACCAGCTAACCCCTTCAATTACTGCAATAAATTGTTGAATTGGTTAAATGTCCACAGGTTCTGCCCCAAACACCTCTGTGAACTGTTTAATTAGCAAACTCTTGCATCACTGGACAATCAGATCCTGGTGAGCCTAGGGGATGCTGGGCTCCTGGGGAATGAAGGGCGTCGGTGCCCCACGCAGCTCGGCTCTGCAGGGCTTGCCTTTGAACCACGAAACCTGCTATGTTTTAACAGCTCTGCAGATTATTCATTCAGTGACACCTTTTTCAGAAACAAAATTAGTACCGCGAGGGCAAAATACAGCTTGGTTGCCATTCTTTCCACATCGTTTTTCTGCATTTCGATAAGAAACCCCACAAATTACAGCATCTCACCTGCTGCAAGATTAGATAGCCGCGCACGCGAAACGGGTTGTGCAGCACAAGAGATACCGAGTACCTGGAAACTGCAAGTGGTACAATACAGACCTGCAGATTAAAAGCCAGCAAGCCTATTTCTTGAAAATATTTAACACACTGAATCTGGAATTATCTCACTAAGGGTCAAGAACATTTGAAATATTGCAAAATGATTTATCATTAAGATTACTGCTGGCTGTGAAGAGTATTTAGATAATATTCATGAGGCACAGGCCACAAAAGCATTAAAAAATCCTGATACAAAACCAAGTTTTTGGTGAAGGCTGTTTTATAAAACAAGAATCATTATTTCTCCTGAATAAAGCAACAAGTTTAGGTCGATCACCGAGGATCAATTCATAGTTAAAGACTCACATAATTTGCCTTCACTGGACTTTTAACCACTGTGATAAAGCAGTGATAGTACACATTCTGTTACCAACTAAAAACCACACACTGATGGAGTGGAAAAGAATGTGTGGCTTTTAAAAATGTTTGTATTAATAAGATCCATTTAACGGGGATTTCATACCTGAAAAACAGCTAGACAATGGAGATAAGTACTATTTGCTGTGTTTAGACAGTGAGGAGAAATTGCATTTCCCTGATGAAATTTTCTTAATGAACTAAACCCCCAAGGTAAATTTGTCACAGTTGGGAGTAAAAATACATACAGTGCTTGCCTGTGGAAATCTGTAAGTGATTGCTCCCCATCTCTCTACCAGAAGTATTTATTTGGAAAATGGCTCTAGGCAGAAATGTTCATTTAGAACAAATTTTTTAATAACATTGAAGAAATCTACTTTACACTTCTGCCTGAGAGGTTGAACCTGGATCCTCAAAGGATATCCAAAGAACACGCAGGGCAATTCTGTTTAATTGAGGAAGGATGTGGTTGAACTATGCCCTATCCTCCACAAAAATGCACAAGTCATTGAACTAAACTCAGGATGCTCCTGGCCGAACTTGGCGGCTCCTGGGATTCCTCTCCAGTGAGCCACCCGCAGAGCCTCAGCAGTAACTCAAGCTCTTGGATTCTCCTCCAGGTACGTACCAGATGGGTCCAACATCCACTCTGGGAAAGCTGCAGGTTCAGCGTTATTACTGCCTCATGTTTAAGGACATAAATGATCCGAAAAAGAAATGATTTAACGTGCGCATCTTGCACCGCTAAGCAAAGCAAACTCTTTAAATTCGGGTTTAGAGGAAGATTTCTGTTGACTTTTACTCACTGAGTCAATCTTGTACAGAGCAATCTGAATGCTTCTTGTTAAAGAAAATAGTTCTGTTAAATTGCTGTGTATTAAAAAAGGTTCTGTTAAAAGTTGTGTACTGACTGCAGCAGAATCCAAGGGTTTAATGTCTGCGCCTCCAGAGTGGACAATGCAGAACTACTCTGGTGGTTTTCTGTTTGGTTTTTTTCCTCTTTTGTTGTTGTTGTTTAGGTTTGTGTGGTTGGTTTTTTTTTGTTTGTTTGTTTGTTTGTTTTGGTTTTGGGTTTTTTTTTGTTTTTTTGTGGGGTCTTTGTTTTGTTTTTAGTTTTTGTTTTGGTTTTTTTTTTTTTCCTTTAATTTTTTTTTCTTTTTCTCCTCCTTTTCCCTTTTAGTTTTGTAATACTAAGCGAATTAACATCTCTGAAGTCTCGGGGTCTCAGGACAGGCTTTCAGGCGACACCGATTAGCACAGCCTCGCTGAATTAAACAGACTGAAACAATTCAGGCCATTGACAATCCACGGGGGCAGGGTGGGGAGAAACTGCAAATTAGGAAAAGAATAGAGGACACAATACCAGCACTGATGTCCTGGCACACAGGCTTTTATTCTGGAGATAGTTTACAAGCAGTTCGTAACCTTTGGACTCCAGACAGTCTGCAGAACCAACAAGAGGAGGTTCAAGATTTGGTCTGAATTTTCCATCCAGCCCCAGCAGTGTCAATATTTGGAGGATGCACAGGAACTCATAAAGTCTCCGTAAAATGGATGTTAGTGAAACGAAACAAACAAACAAAAAAAAACAACAAAAAAAACCACAACCCAGGAACTTGTATTCATAAAGTCTTTTTAGACTTTGTCACTTTAAGCCAAGAAGGTACTAAGGAGATAAACATTTATAACTTGCTGCGCTTAAAAGAGGAGTTTCCCAGCAAAAAAGCTAATGCATTTTTATTTAACAAACCTGGAGTCCAAAAGCTGTCACTTGTTCCAGATTCCTAATTTCTGATTTGCTTCAAAAATTTTGAATTGTAAGTTTCAACTTTTTTGGCCATTAACAGAGTAACTCCTAGAAATGGTGAAGGTGTGATTTTTCTGCCCAAGAAAAAAAAGTGGATGGAGAATTCACAAATCAAAATTCCTTACTTTCCAGGCCTGTCAGTATTTCATTGATCTGCTTAAAATATTTTAATCTTTCTTTCATTCTGTATTAGGAATCAATTCTGTTTCACATTAAACCATAATTCGTCAAGAGAAAATCATTTAAACAAAATAACAAATTAAGGTTTTGTTCTTTGATAATAATTTTAAAATACTAAATTAAAAATATTTTTTTAAAAATTTAAAAATTACAGGTATGTTTTTATTTTGTGAATGTAAGATGCTTAAAACAGTCATTCTGTATGCCAGAGACTTTCATGCCATGCTAACCAGGAAGGGACATTTACTATTAACTTAGTTGACAGAGCTTTTGTGCAACCAAAGTCAAATGAAGTATACTGTTAATCAATAACGTAAAACTAGAAGAAATTGAGTTGACTTTTTAAGTCATAATTTTGTTCCTTGTCAGATGTTTAATGCTCTAAGTCGCGGGGACCTCATTTGAATTAAGTGTACTTACACCGCTGCAAGGATAACCTAAACAGAGGGAACTGAGTGCCCAACAATGTTTTAACAAATAATTTTTATCTGGTGAAAAATAATACTTTAAATGCATAAATTTATAAACTTCTGTTCTGAACAGAGGCTTCTACTGTAGCAATAGATGCTATACAGCAGTTAAAAATCCATCACTTTATACAAAGCTAGCTCGATTTTAGATGCGGATCACTTCATTCATCAAGAGAGGAAAAGTTAGTCTCAAAAAATAACCACAAAGAGACAGTTTCTGAGGTAATTAATGTATCTCCTACCAATCAGGATCAAAAAAATGAAATACCAACTTACTCTGCCCATAACTGAAAAGGTGAAACCCACTGGTTTTGCTCTAGATATGCTTTTAAAGCCTTCAATGCTGAGTTCTGCATTTCTACCTGTAGGAACAAATAATTTGCTTATTCTCAAAGAACCCTAGTTCTCATATTTCAAATGCATAGAGGGAAATTTGTATTTGCCATTTAAAAAAACCAAAATCAAAATCCCAAACAAACCCACACGATTACAACTCATCTAGAACCAAAGTTTTTTTAAACAGTTCAGATTTAATATGCTAATTCAACACGTTTTATAAGCCAAGATAATTAATAGAGATGATCATACAATGCTATCATTGCAAGAACTGTGCTTGGGTGAGACGTCTCTCACATACACAAAATGTAGATTTATGCCTGTATGAAATTTCAGAAAACAAGATGGTTATCCCATATGCCTAATAACAAGCAGTTTCCACAAAGTTTTCAAAGCCCCCAGCATACAAGATCTGCAGTTTTGACTCACCTTATCTATTAATTTTCGGCCTTGTACAGAGAGCTCAAAGTTTCAGCACTATCTTGCCCCTTCATTCTCCACACAGAGTATCTCCACATTGTAACCTCCTGTGTAAATCATGATCTTGCCTATTTCTCTCCCCTTAGCACAAGGTTAGGCCAGCTATCCTGAGAAGCTTTACACTGCGTCAAGCACCTGTTCGGACCACAGTCAGTCAAAAAATCAAAGTAACAGCTGAGTTGAGGTCAGCCACCCTACACACTTCAGAACATATTCAGAAACCCTACTACCCTCACCCCTCCTGCTTCAATTTGGAAACAGCAGCTCTAGTAATGTGATGCCTTCCTTCCTTCCCCTCCTTCCCTGTTTCAGCAGGCAGTGAAAGCCCTCCTGCTTTCTTCCACTCCTAAGAATAAAGCTTTAGTCTCCAGCCTGAAGTGGGTTGTCTGCAGGAATAAGACAACTCATCCCACACTGCTAGTGTTCCTTAAGGAACACAGGTTCAGCAGAGCCAGTTAACCATTAGCTTGCACCCATGCAGATCACATTACACTCACTGTTGCTACTTGCTGAGCTATCCCTATACGAAGTTTAGTTAAAGAGAAGCACTTGGGTCAATCAGTCGTCTCTGAGCATCGCTACAGGGTAACACCAACAGAGAACATAGTGATGAACACTGGGCAAGCTCCAGGGACACATTCCATGTTCATAGAGAAGATGGTTGGCAAATACCTCACTTCAACCACTCAAAACTGCTCAGAAGGAATTGATAGACACTGAAAACTCTAGAGGTTTTCAGATCTAACAGACATTCCTAAAACTGATCCACACAAACGTTCCCCTACATACATCCATAACCTGGTCAACTCTACAGGCTGAAAACAGCAGCTGTTTCCGTAAAAAAATAGTGGAATGTTACAACACTTCATCAAATATTTTTTCCTAGAGTCTCATGATTTAATTACGCTGGTCAGAAAACTACTTAGTACTGCCATTGTTTTGTATCCACCTAAATCCTGACAAAAATTTCAGCTGCAACAACACCCTATCATGTCCCACAAATAATTTTGTCAAGCCCAAAGCACAGGATTTTTTATTATGGACTTTTATTACAAATGCTTCTAGATGGCACAAGCGAGAATACTGTGCCAGGCATCAAGATACCGTGCAGAAAGAAACCTCACCAGCTCAAAGAGTATGTGTGTTGAGGCTTAGAAACATTAAACCCCTTCTGCAACTTCAGGCTTAGCATGGCAGCTATTAACATTATAGAACTTTTTATGCATGCCAGGGTTCACCAGCACCAGGACTGAAACACAAAGGAATTTCAGTCTCCAGTAATTTAGCCTGAAACAGACACAGGAACATGCTCATCTCTTCTATGCCCTACCCATTATTTTGACAACCCCAGCAATTTTAACAACCCCCTTTTTACACCTATACATCCCTCTCCTTGTGACAGTTGGTGCTACCCTGTTCCTGGTTTATATTAATTCAAGATCCAAATCTAGCGTGTAGCTTTCCAATCTTCATAGCACAAATAAGATTAATTTTTAATTTTAAGGCCCTGATTCAGCAAAACATTCAACTACGTGCTTAATTCTATCCCTATTCAGTAAAGTACTTAAGTATTTGCTTAATTCTCATTTACTCTGCTGAGACTTGAACATGTGCTTAAAGATTAAGCCTCTTCTTAAGTACTTTGCTGAACTAGGGCCTAAACTGTGACCTAGGAGCCAGGAAGAAAAGAAAAAAATAGATCAATAATGTCCAGTGTTATTTCCTCAAAATATTAGGTTAACTGACTACAAAAGATGAAGCAAAAATAAAAATCACTTTGATTCAAGTAGTACCTACAGCTAATACAGCTGCTGCATTGGAAGAGACCAATTTTATAAAATCTTATTAAAAATGTATCTTCAAAAATTACTTCTTGTTGCACATTTGTATCTACAAATATGCCTTATGGCAAAGTGTTGAACCTACCAATCAGTCTCAGTTCCATGACTGGAACCTTGAAGTTTTTCAAGTTAGTTTCCTGATATTTAGGAAAAAAAAAAAAAAAAATTAAAGCAGAATCCAATTTAATAAGTACGGTGGAATATAATTCAGTTTTGCATTATCTTAAGAAAAAATTAATAGAGAATTTGGGAAGATGCCAGGGAAAGACTCCATAGCAAAAACAACCAGGAGAAAAAAAAGATAGACTCTGGTAGTCCTCTAGAAGAATGGCCTGAGTTTAGTCTCCATAAACAGAGACCATGTTTATTACACGTACACTGTATAATGCATTTTCGTGCCAAAACATCTCATCATGTGTGGATCCTTGGGCCAGTGTGGAGATAATACAAGATCAGGATCAAAGGAGCCCTTGTCAGGTAGGGAAAAATGTGTCTAAATATCTAAGCTGAGGCTTAGACAGCAGAGAAGGCAAAAGATTATTACAATTTTATTTAAAAAAGAAAAAAAGAAAATTGGCTAGTATGGCTAGTGGCTTATTTCTACCTATTTGTCTGCCCTATCTTTATCACCATGAATTATTCCATAAAGCATCTTCCTCCAGCTGTAAGAGCCTAAACTGACCAAACATACCCTTTTATTGCAGGCTCACTGTTCAAACTAAAACTACCTTGCCTGTTTCAAGAATATTGGTATCAATTTATCTGACATGGCCAGAAAGTACTGGGAAGGTGTAAGTCAGGAAAAGCATCTGCAGATGAAACTTACGTCCTATTTCTTCCAACAATCTCTCACTTCCTAGCAAAAAGTCTGGTGAAGCCGAAGCACTTAAATGGAATACATGCTTCTAAACTGTAGAAAGATGCTTTCACTAGATGTGTGCCGACGCAAACGGAACTCAATGCTCCAGATGAATTCCACCCTTGGAGAAACTGACCCATCTGCATTTTGCCAGGAGAAGAGTCCCTCTCACAAATAAAGACCAAACACGTGTCACTGACAGGTCTTCTGTTGGCAAGTCTTTCATGTCAGCTGCTGCTCTTCCTTCAGGAACTGCATTTCCTCTGTAGTTGGAGTCCCCGTTTTCATCTACCTTTTGATTTCCAGCTAACAGGAATGCTATTTAATCTTTACAATTCCTAGCTTACACATATGCTTAACTTCATGCACTGTGAATGGTTCCACTGAAGGCTGAATTATGGCACATAAAGCTAAAACACATGCCTAAGCGCCTGCAGGATTGGGGCCTGAAAAATGGAGTATTTACTAGCTATTACCCTTTTGATGGCTCCATCCCACTATAACGATGGATAAAAGTGTTTATTAAAATCTTTGAAGACGAGAGGTACTGCGTAAGTACACGTGTGGGGTAGGGGAAGTAGAAAGACCTAGAGACACACATTAGCACTGGATGCCCTGATGTTTGCCATAGAAACCACACATCATTATTAGCAGCTGCAGAATTAAGAAGCTTACTGAAGTAGTTCCTCATATTTTGGACAAGCACAGGCAGCTAGCTTAGCTCCCACCTCAGTTCAGTGGGAGGTTACAGCAGAAGGAAGATGCCTCATGTGGACTCCTTGGAAGGCTCTGTTGCAGCAACACCCATGCTCAGTATCAAAATGCAGTCACCCCTGCCACCATGGCCTCTCTCTCCTGTCCATGGCCAACAGCTGAGACAGAGGATGGTGAAGGGATGACAAATGTCTAAACTGTATTCCCATTGTCAGGAGGGTCACCCGGTGCTCCCCTTTGACCAAGAGCAGGACCAGGTACTTGATGTCCCCTGCTGAGCTGCAGGGGCTGTGGAGGTATACAATATTTTCTAACAAAAAGAAACTGAATCACTTGCCTGGGGGAGCCATAATGTTTATTATGATGACAATGAAAGACGGCTTTGATCCCCACAGCAGCCACACATCTCTGATTGCAAGCGGCAAGCCCACCTCAACACGCTTACAATGCATGAACCAGCCTCCTTCCTCCCGCCAGGCTGGATGTCAGGCTAATCAGTTTGATCTGACAGATTTTAATTAAATTAATTAAGATCTTTCTGAATGGACTTGATTAGTGTTCCACAGAGGAATCCCTCATGAAAAGGAACCCTGTCAGGAAAAGCACTAATGTTTTCTCCTCTCATAATGAGAAGTTTCTTGGGTTGTTACTGGATTTTTTACACCATTAATAAAAGCACTTTATAAACACTTAGCATATGATGGGTTTTGACACCCTGTTATATTAAGTTAACAATAGTCTTCTACACACAAAGAAAAGATTTTCATGTCCTCCTTTGACCAATTTTGTTTCTGCCAAATCCAGCATTTCAAATACGATGACTTAATCTGATTTAAATAGAAATATGCAAAATTGAGACACAAAACAATCTCGATTCAACCTTCACAGAGCAGCTTCTATTGGAAACTCAGCATGTGTAGAAATGAGATGTTGCTAAAACTATGAGAGGCCACCTTGTTCTCTGCATGCTTGCTTGTGCAAGAATCAACACCATTTTTGTTCCACTAGACCTGACTAAGATTGCACTGGCATCATTTTCAAAGGGTTATGTATGGGCAAACCCCCCTTTTATCTGCGGAGACACAACAGCATGACCAAGGTAGAAGGCATCACCTTGCTTTCCACACACATCCGCGATCTGCTTGCCTGGGATCCGCGAAAGCACTGGGGCTGGAAATCCCCTGGTGCTGGTCAATGACAAGTGGCCACAGTCACTACGTCCACAAGAGACATCCCACCAGCCAAGACAGGCACAGCCAAGCAGCAGGTCCTGCAGCTGGTAATGACCTCTGCTGTATCACAGGCAGTCAAAAGGACGTGTGCTGCAGAAGCCTATTAAAAAGTGACATGGAATCCCAAGTTCACAAATAGAAAAGCTCATTGTACTCTACTTATAGTAAGAGTATTCTTGCCTACATGATAGCCATTAAAACGCAATTAATTCTTACCACTAGTTTAGACTGAATGTACTTCGAAAAATAACCTCACCTCTAAATATTTTTTGATTTTCCCTTATATATATATATATATGTATAGCAGGCAGAAAGTGGACTTCTCTACCCACTTTTTTTTTTTCATCTCCCATTTCTCCCTACTTTGTATGTTTAGTTTAATAGCAAATGAAGTTTCCCAAAATTGCAAAGGATTTTGAATTCAACCTGAGACAAAGTAGCAGCGATCTTGTGAATGAAAGGAGCTCAGATACTGAAAAACACACTACTGCATCCACCAACACTTTCTTTTTCCCTTGAAGCCAGAGTAGTCATTCAAAATACTTTATCTGGAAGGGTCAAACGATGGTGAGCCCTATGAATTTTTTTCTGACAAAGGCTGAACAGGGGAAGGGAACTCTGAGGTGGGCAGATAATGTATTTGGAATGGAAGTCGAAATAGAGGAGAAATAAAAACAACAGTGTGAAAAGGATGGGAAAAAGAGGCAAAAAAAAATGAGGCACAAGCTAGAGAGAGAAGATTAAGACACAAGGTAGGTACTCTGAGAGACAGACTGAATGAGATAAGAGACAAGACTGATGTCCTCCAAAAAAAGAAAATATTCTGAAAAAGAGAAAATAGTGATGACAGGAAATAATAAAGTAAGAAAGAGGGAAGAAGAAAAAGCAAAGGCCATTGTAATTTTTGATCCATGACTCCTCTTTGGTTTTATTTTTTTTTTAACATGTCTGTTATGCTATACATGTCACAAAAAAATCTTGTGTTCTGATAAGTCAGCCCACATTTACTACAGTGTTTCAACAAACAAATGCTATTACAGCTTATCTGCTGGTTAGTCTGACTCCAAATGCATTTTCTGGTGTTATTTTAATTAGTCTCATGGTCTTCTGAAGTTCAAATTCATTTATTCTGAGCGTGAGCCAATAACTAAACTCTTCTCATGCTGAGGTTAGATTCACATGTCAGAGTACAAATTCTGTTCTAAAAAACATACCTGGCTGCAGCATCTGTTGCTGTTTTATTCTCATGACCACACTTGGATAAGAAATAGAAATTGGCTAAAGTGTAGTTCTGTCAAGCGATTTCAACAGAAACATCTATTTTGAGGCATTTTAGGTTGTTTTATAAATGCTTTGAGGAAAACGGCAGATAAACAGAGGCATAGATTTGCCTTTGCCAGAAACAAACAAACAAAAAAGGTTTTCTTTAATAAATTATATAAAGAAAGATAGGACGCAATAAAAAAGACCCAGCCAGAAAGAAAAAAGAATTCAGTGTGACTGACCTTCAAGTTCCCTCTGCTCTTTCATTAACTGTCCACTGAGGTGATCCCTGGCCAAATATGGGCAATTCAGAGCCTGTCATAGAATTACAAGATGAATTAGGGACTGCTGCCACAAATTTACAGCTACCAAGGCCTCGGCTGATTGCTTTTTCCCAGACTTGAAAGTAATTTCACTGGAAACACTCTTACCGTGGCCCCAAGATCAGCATCACGACAAATGAGGAAAGGGAATAACACTTTTCCCTTCCAATTATCTGGTGATTTTTTTTTTTCTCCTCTGTGATTTGCACGCAAATAGACATAACTTAAGCCAGTGTGACATGAAAATGCCAGATCTAACAAGGACTGTTTGCTTCCTGAAAAACTTCCCAGGAAAACCTGAGTTTTCAATTCCCTTGTGGAAAAGTGACTCCTGTATTTTTTCTTTCATTTCTGACTAGCAGAGCTTATTAAACAACTGCAGTTATCAGCCTGAACAATTACTGACTCACTGCACAATCAATTGAAAAGCTCATGCAGTTGAAACTGTACACAGATAGCTCACTACAGGTGAGTAACTTCACACGCATGAGTAGTGTCACTGCACTCGGTGGCATAACTCATGTGCATCAGTATTTGCAAACCCGGGGCCTCAGATTGTAAATTCACTGAAGCAGAAACCAGATCTTATCTGCCTGTAAAGCACCTGGCAGTGCACCTATCTTTGCTACTACATAAATTAATTATCATTAGCATCTGAATTTTGTCAGCTCCAGCATCTTCCTCCAACCTCAAACACTGAATTTCTCGCCAGAGAAGTGTTGGTGCACAGTAGATGATAATAATATGTACATAAACATTTAACTATTTTGGCATTTAATGGAGAGCTATTTCAAAAATTTCAATACAAGGTGAACATGTGTAAGGCATATAAAAAGCTTCTAAGGTCCCAGTCTGGGCTGGGTAAATGAAAACTTTAAAGGTAAAAAATACACCGAATTGAAATCTTGAAATGCTTTGACCTTTAAACGGAACCTTCCTCCCCTCCTGAGGTTTAAGATAAGTTCAGCAAACAAAATTTCACCCTAGGCTTGACACATAATCTCCTAAATTACTGAAGAAATAAATAAACACTTTTTCCTTTAAAAAAATTCAACATAATTTCAAAAGAAAGACAGACACCAATTTTTGTAACTGCTGGTAATAGTTTGTACATACAAGCTTACGTACAATGCAAAGATTTTACCAGGAAATACATACTTAGAAAGACAGAAACTGTTGTGAAATAGCACCTTGAAGATAAGGAGCTCTGCACAAGATGACTTTTGGTCATCTGAAGAAAAGAATAGTCATCTTCCTTAATCATTTCAGACTGATTGCTTCAGTTTGGTAATCTCACATTTCAATAGGTTTTTACTGCTGAACTTACAGAAACAGGGAGGGGGACAGGAGGGGATGGGAGAGGACAGGACTCGAAGGGCCGGTCAGTTCACTCAACCCTTCCACTTGCAAAAAATCCCAAAAAACCAAAAACACCCTACACAAACCAATCCCAACCATGATCTAACAAGTCAAAATGGAGAAAAAAACAAAACCAAAAACCCTCTCCAAGGTCAGTCTAGTGCTGTGCAATTCTTTTCCGCCCTGGAAAAAAAATTGAAGGGAGCTTTTTTTGTGCTTGATGGTTTCCTGTTAAGTGAATCTTATTCAAGACAGCAGCTGGCTTTGATGCATGTATGGGTATTCAGTGCCACTCTTTCACCTCTGCTTTCTCTTGACTTTCTAGTCTTTGCTAGAGGACTATTTAGATAGCCCCTTCAACAGGCACAACATACTCTAGTGAACAGTGACAACTACTGCATGTTCATCAAACCAAAACTAAACTGAAATTGAGGAAAACAAACAAAACCAATCGAAAATATGAAAGGATTAAGCTCTTCACTCATTTGTTTATGTAAGACAGAAATCCTATCTTATGAATCCCATGCCAGCAAAGACATTATAACTGTAATTACACAGACTCTGATTAACTTACATATTACACAAAAAATAGTGTCTCATTAAAATGAAAAAAGAAAGGGCATTATTTTTTTATTCTAGTCTGAGACCTGCTTGGATATGTATGGACACAAAAACTCTTTACCTGCTACCTTATGACACTACTACTTAAAACCTGGTTTTCTTTTATTGTCTCAGAAATCACAAAAGCTCCACAAGTCAGTTTCTGGCAACATACCTTTCCTCAAATTCTTACGAGGAAAAAAAACCCTTTAAGAAATTTTAGCATTTTTGCAGGAGCATGATGCCAAACTACCACCATGTAGAGCAGTACTTTAAGTCAAAGAAAGAAGTGTGTTTTTCATGTCAATGACAAAAAGGGACGGAATACCAAATTAACTCTGTCACAAAAAGAATTACAAAAATAACAGTGTATGATTAAAATACAAACAATGACAATGAAATCTAATCTATTCTGAATCTTTACATCTTTCCCTGCTTGTGTTGTGTAATAGAAAACAGAATACACTAAAGATACCTCACCCCAGAGAGAAGTGTCTCTCTTCACACAACATACACCACTTTGCATCTAATAACTATGTACATTTGGAATAAAAGAGAAAAGGTTTTAACTCGGAAGAGTGACAAAAAGTACAGCTGATAACAAAAGTACTTCCTTAAATTGTGCATCATCTGGAGGGCTTCATCCACCTCAAGAAGCGATCCTTGGTGGCGGCTACTTACACAGCTCTTTCTTCCTGTGGAAAACACTAAGTGGAAACCTCACCTTGGATACAGGACAGGACATCAAGTGTGGTCTGCTGGTCAGCGCCTAGGGCAGGTGTGAACAAGGGCCAGCTGAGACCCGACAACAGTTCAGAGTCTTTACAAAGTGGGAAAGTAGAGCAGAAGCTCAGAGAGTACATCTTTTAGGCAGGATATTTAGGAGCCTCTGCATTCCTCTTACCAGACACAAAAATGCAACCTCGGCTGCTTGCTGCTTTTTTTTTTTTTTTTTCCCTCCACTCTAAAAATACTAACCCTTCTTCTGAACTAGTTGGAAGGCACTTGTAAAGGGGTGGAGTAAGGGAAATCAGTGCACAAGTCACCTTTCAGCCACCTATGACATCAGCCTGCTGCCCTGATTCCTTCATTAATACCTTTGAGCTGAAAACAATGGGCCTACCATTAAGCACCACACAGTTCGAGATAAGAAAGCCCTAAGCAGATAATAATCGGTGCATTTAGCTGGATTTCAAACATTCAGCTGCTTAATCATTTCTTCCTCACTGCATGCTACCCAAACACACGGGGAATGCTTTGGATGCCTTGGCCTAAGGAAGAAGGAGCTGGGGTGTGGGGAAGAGCGAGGGAGAGAACGGAGCCACAGGATGGGGATTGGAGGGGAGAGGAGGATTTCATTGGCAATCCTCTCCCTGGGAAATGAAAACATTTCTTAATTGCCATTAGGGAAATAGGTTAAATACAGGCTTGGTAAGCTGCTACGGGCTGGCTAACAGATTAGAGGGGATGGCTGTTGAAGTATACTCATTTCCATTATATGACAGAGCAGGGAATTTTTATTTTCTTAATAGTCTTCAGAGACTGTTCCTGCCAGGCACTGGGTGTGAGACTGCTAGTTAGATTTTAACCAGTCACCTTCCAGCTGACGAAATGAGGCCCAGTTCTCTGGCCCTGAAGTGACTGCTTTCCTGTCTCATCCAAGGAAACAGAAACTGCAAGACATGCTGACGGGGAAGGTATTGTAACACCTGCCGGCTTTACTCATACAAAATAACAGTGAGTAATCACAGAATCAGAGAAACTAAAGGCATGATGCAGCATACCTGTCACACAAGAGGAGGGGAAAAAACATCTCAGGATCCCCGAACACTGAACAGACTCATGAGCTGAGCTCGGGCTTAACAGCAGTCCTGCCAGGACTGAGCAACTCCTCACCTCAGAAACCTTGGGGCCCATGCTGGGAAGAGTGTGGGCAACTTAAAAAATCTCAGAAGCCACTGCCTGCCTGCTAAGACCCTCGAAGCCCTCTTTTTGTCCACACTGCTCCAAGGCATCTCCTTCTGGTGGGTGCCCTTCCTCCTCACTTCTAAGTTCCTCAAAAGCCCCATCTCTAGTTTACAAGGAAGAAGATAAAGTTTTTAGCAAACGGAGCAGGAGTGAACAGAAATCAAGTTTCCTTGTAAATGAGCACAGCCTTTATTCATCCACGGACCTAAAAAGCAGCTACAGGGAGTACACACAACAAAGCTGAGACACCATCCTGTAATCCTTCATCATGCAAAACTCCCTGGGGCATGAGTGGGAGTTCTATCTGAGTAAGGTCTGAGTTTTTTAAGGAAAGTCTTTGTTCTGGGGCTCCCTGAAGCCAATATACTGAACCATTCAAACGACCATGGATTGGCAGGTGAAGTCGACAGGGGGTCATCTGAAGAACAAGTTTCTGGCAGCAATGCTGGTTTAAAGCAATTGCTGCCACCTCCCTCTTTCCAACTGCTGACATACTTACCTTCCCCCACCCCAGTCTTCTCCAGCGATAAAGACACAAGGATTTGTACAGCTGTGAGCAAAACGGACCAAGGAACTACTCTGGCTGTAATCTACCCTGTCTGGGAACTCTTCCACAACTTTTAACTTAGGCTAATAAACAGTTCTGAGCCAGGAAACTGCTGCCACAGCTGCTAGCAACCCTCCCCAGCAGTGCAGTGTAGAAGATATCCAGCACCCAAGGCTCCTGTGCCCAGTAGGGCAGCATCACCAGCCCAGCAGCTCAGAGACTGAGTCTGATTGTTAAAGGTGTTTTGTCTCCTCAAGGGAAAAAGAACAGCCTGGAGTGATCTCCACCATCTTTTGACATACCCACTGTGTATCCATCTGCATCATCAGACATCTATCTCAACACACTTCAAAGTCTGGTGTTAAGTGTCAGTTCCATCTGACTAAATGTAAACTCTGTTGCTGATGTCTGAAAGAGATTGATAAACGTGTTGTAAATGCTGGCTGGTTTTCTCCTTGGACAGTAAAGGAAGCTCTGAGCAAACTGACTCAAACTCTGGCATGTGAAGATGGGTGAAAAACATGCCACCCCCACTTCCTGCTCAATGTCATGCTGGAGGCAAATGCCAGCCATGAGATTTAGTTTGGATGTTCCCTCTTCCAAGTAAATGTGCCTGCCACAAGATGAGACCCAAAGCACACTTACCTGGGTGAACAGACTGGGCAACAGCAACCCCTTTGACAACAAATGGTGCTGAAGGGCATTTGCCCAGCTGTGCTGCTATCACAGATTCAGCCAGCATGGGCAGAAAGCCCACTCATTTATACAGCACTAGCCTGAGTTTCACTTGGCTGGTAACTCCATGGACCTCATCTGCAGGGAGTGTATTTCCCAGGAACACACTTGGATCTTGATCTGATGGCAATAAGAAATTGAAAGGCATCTCCCTTGGTTCTGCTTCACTTTGTCAGCTCTCATTCAAATGTTTGACTGTTGTCCATACATGGAAATTATCTATGGATGAAAATTAAACTCTCAGCTGGGTAGTCTTCCCAGATGATCCAAGAATTAATAGGAATACATACACCAGGGCAACCAGGGAACAAAGGTTATAGTGTGCTTGTTCTAAAGAGCCTGGGACAGATCCTTCGCATCTGCCAATCATTTCAGGCCCAAAGTTTTTGATGCATGGTTTTCCTGTGGCCGCCTATTTAGTCACAACCTATCTAAACCAGCCACAGCAGCGCCCAAAAGACAACGGAATAAGGAAAGTACTCTTTTGTGTGGTGGTGGCACACGCTATCCTTAGCAACTGAATAACTGAATGCAGCCACTCTGGCTGGGTGTAAAAAATACTGGTTTAAGTCCATGGAAATCAGTGGCAAGTTGAGAATGAGCCTCTTGTATGAAATTCTATAATAACACTGAAATCTCTTTCTTCAAAAAGAATGATTAACACAGGGTTCATTTATGCTGTCTTTCTTTCTTTCTTTTCTTTCTTTCTTTCTTTCTTTTTTTCTTTCTTTCTTTCTTTCTTTCTTTCTTTCTTTCTTTTCTTTCTTTCTTTCTTTCTTTCTTTCTTTTCTTTTTTTTTTTCTTTCTTTCCTTTCTTTTTTTTTGGTGGACAGAGAACAGTGGGGAAGTAAAAAGAGGAGCCTACTGTTATCCCAGAGTTTCTGACAAGACTTTTTTTTTCCCAGCACAGGTACACTTTAAGACTGTGCACCCTTTATTTACATAAATGCAAGTGTAAGCCTTTCCAAACACATGACCATGCTATGGTGAAACCCTTCTTGGCAGACAACATACATTTATTCATGTCCAAGATGCTGTCTTAAATGTCATAGAAAGTTAATGTGGTTTATTTCTGTCATTGGGGAAAGGAGAGGTACTATTTTGAAGTACCAGTACAGTGGCAAAGTAGTGGATACACTGTGCTTAACATGAAGTACTTTCTTTAACAACCTAAGTAGCATACAGGTAATTAATCTCTTTCTGCAAGTTATGACAAGTCCAATGACTCTGAGCCCTACCTTTGGTTTAAGGCACTCAAATTCTCATTCCATAAACCCTCCAGCATTCCTGTAATTCAATAAATTCCTTTTTCCTGCTTATAGCATAGGCATTTATACTGCATGTAAATATAGATATAATGTATCTATATTGATGAAGAGTCTCCAAAATAGTATCATAACATCAGAGGTTTACCTTTCACAAAATTAATAGGGTCAGTGGAAGAAGTGGCTTTGTGGTGAGCATGGAAGCTATTGCTGCAAACAGGGCTCCTCATTCCTGAACATAAGTAACTCCAGATAATTTTTTTTCTGAAGTTATTATTTAGAAATTTTTTTCCTAACTCACACATCTAAAGAGAGCATCTCCATTACAGTATCATATTCTACAGGAAGGAAAATTAACCTCATCAGCAATTCTGGAATCCACCACATTATTAATTGCATCTCAAACCACATTTGGCAAACCAAAAACTTTGAGGAATCCTGGACAAGTAGTTGAACAGAAGTCTACTTATAATTACGTAAAAATGTTTTGCTGGGAAATAAGTTGCTTGTGAATTAACTACTATGGATAGACCATTTTTCATCAGAATATTACTTGCACTCAATCCTTTACACCAAAGGAAAATGAGGGATAAATGGATTATATATGCCACAATGGATGAAAATCATCTCAACTACACTAAAGCTGCTCCACTGCAGCCCAGTACAGCCACAACAGCAAGAAACTGTAACTAGATTAAGTCCAAGAGAAATAAATTTTAAAGATTAAATTTTATTTTAAATAAATAATAAACAATCTGACACAAGGGGTTGTCTGCATTACTTAATGCCTTTAAAAGAAGATTAAATGGCTTTCTAAATATAAGCTTCAGCACATTCATTTAGGATACAACAACTGTGCAGGAATTACTGGGTGAATTTCTATTACTGATGTTCTGCCGAAGAAAAAACTAAGCGACTGTAACAGATTTAGGCTTTAAATTCTACAAATATGGGGAATGTGACACACCACTACTTATGATGTGACAAAAGAACTCCCTCAACTATTAATTAGAAAAGGAAAATTAGCTTTAAAGGATATTAACAGTTTTTCATTATTCAAGTACAATTTTCTTCTGCTGTCACCCTCCTAACCCCCCTTTTATTCAAAACACTAATACACAGATTATTTTACCAAATTAATGTGGGACTGACTCTGCAGGAAAGGAAAACAAGCCTGAGTTCCTATAAACCTTTCAAACTTTCATTCCATCTCCTTCCCAGTTTGCACGGAGGAGTCTATTTTACAACTTTATCCATGTAATGATCCTGCAGACTGCTTCTTCGTGCCAGAATTTCTCTTTGAAGTTTGCTCTCCCATTAGTGTTTCAGTGTAGGTATTCAAACTGATGGCGCAAGCACAGCAGAACTTCAGAACTGTCCATGTTCCATCAAATACAGTTGTTTCATGTTGCTCGTGATTTACAGTCTTAATTAATGTGCTCAAAGGAGAAGAGCACATCCTGGTGGAGCATCCCCCTTCCACACATGCGCACACCCCTCCTTCCTTTTTTTTTTTCCTTTTTTTTTTTCCGGTACAAACCAGCGCTCTCAGGGTTTTGTTGGACATTGTGCAGGATGGCTTTGCCAAGTAGAATGGAGCACACTTAATACTTTTCCTTTATAACCTTTGCAATAAATCAGCTACCACTCCACTTACACAAGAACAGCCATTAGTGTCCTGTCCCCTCCCCCAGCACTTCCCGAATTTTAAACAAAGTAGGAATAAACTGAAGCTGAGCAGAGCCAGCGAGCCCAGTAAATCAGTTTAATGAGAACTGAATCAATCGTATGAAGTCCACTACTGAACAAATAAGGTGGACAGGAGAGGCTGAGCTTTCTGGGGAGGTACTGGGGATGGGGAAGCAGGAAAGCAGGGCTCACATACTTCATCTTCAGCAGTGACGCATGTCTGTTGTGAACACTCTGTCCTTTAAAATCACATTTGCCGCAGCTTGCTGCTGAATTCCTTGTTTAGATTTGGCTGTTTCCTCTCCTGTTTGTGGTTTAGTCCCTCCATGTTTTCCCACAGAAGTGGAGTATTCTGTTTACTGATTTTCACCACTTATCTCCTCTGAGATTCACTTTGACTCTCTGTTTATCCTTCTCAGGTCTTCCCTATTTCCACTGTAAGTGAAGACATGTACATACACACACACAGAAAAAATACTATTCCATTACAAAATCAGAAAGCAAATAATTATGTATTTTCAGGAATGCTGGGTATTAAAGAAACCACAAACTTTTCTGTATGACAGCATGTAGACTCCGGAAAATTAGCATTAAAAGGGCCTTGCCTAAAGTGTAAACACCCATCAAAAAATTAAAAAAAAAAAAAAAAAAAAAAAAAAAAAAAAACCAAAAAACAAAAATCAGGGAAAAAAAAAAAAAAAAAAAAAAAGCCAAAATCAACCAAACCAAAGCACAGTGCTTCAAATGTTTTTTTTCCAAACCAGAGGCAGTAACTTAACATGCATGGGGCCAAGTATGGATTTTCTCAGTCAAATGGTACTAAGAGGCTTTTTACTTCGCATACATCAGTCCCTGCCTTGAGGACTTTTTGATCATTCTGTCTCATGTACTCAGAAAAAGGAGCTGTTAAAATGTATTAATGAGCAATATTAGTAATTAGTATGTCCCCTTTGCACAGGGTTATGCTACTGTCCTGCTCCAGTTAGAAAAAATGATGGACGAGGGAGTGCACGGCCCCTCCACTCAGATCACCTCTGCGTGTCTTCCACAGGACTGCCAAACCTCCTTCACTTGGGACTCAGCAAGATAACCTCATCCCATCCCAGATATCCCAACCCCAGCTATAACTCTTTTTTCCCTTGAAACAGTCATCCCTTCTCAAAATTAAGGGCAGAAATATGTTCCACATTTTCCCTTCCATATTCTTAGTTCCTCCAGAATGAGCAAGCAGAGCTCATTTCCTGCTATCCTAAGTCCCAAAGTTTGGACCAAGATAGACGCCTTTAGAGGTTATTTGTGAATGTAGTTCTGTTTCCAGAATATTCATGTCTTCACTGTGAGTCTAAAAGAAGAGTGCACTTTGTTTCATCACTCTGAAACACCTCAAGATGTACAGCCATAATTTTAATACCAGCAGGTCAGTGAAGACTACTAGAGCATCCAGTGCTTCTTCTCTGCCAGTGCATCAGTTTCTCAGATGAACTATTGCCCATAAAAAATTTGAGTATCTATTAAATTTCCAGACTTGGCAATGGAAAAACCTATTACCACTGTCACCCTTCCACCATCTGCATGGCTTCTGGGAAAAAGCAACTAATTAACATTGCTAATTGGAGAGACAGACAGGGCCACTTTGCACCCTCTTGCCTCCTGCTTTCTCTTTTCCCAGTACAAGGGAGAGAAGAGGACACAGCCGGAGCTGCCAGTCTGTCCTCGGAAATAGAGACCCTGGGCCACTGCAGGCACAGTAGAGACCATTCTGCACAGCTAAGGGTAGTAGGTGCTCCTTAGGTGTTTATGAGCACAAGATTTTAGGACGTTAAGTTAGTATGTATCTGAGGAGGTGAGGAACAGAATGTATTTATTAAAGTAAGTTTGGAAAACCTGCTTATCTACCATCAGCTTGGACTTCATGTAAGACCAGTGCTGTGAGCTCTTTGGAATTCAACTGTGAATCTTACAAGACAGGCTTTTTTTTTTTTTTAAGCCTTGTATTTAAAACAAGAAGTGATTTTGTGGGAATCTCAGCCGTGTCGTGAAAGAAAGAAATTAGGTGTCTAGCCTTGGTGACAAAGAAAACCCTGAAACTGAAATCTATTACCACCAAGCCCAGAACTCAAAATACTATTTTCATAACCTGTGATGTGACTTACAGTTCTTGAAAGCCAGAGTTTGATAATATTACAGGTGATAATCTACACCTTCCATATTCTCTGAACTGATCAAAATTTTTTCTTGGCTTTTTTTGTAGCCAAAATATTTTGTCATAATACCCCAGGACATAATAAACACCTTTCTCCAACCTCTAGACCAATACTTTGCTCTCCACTGCACTTAGCAGTGAAGGCTGTGGTTTTCTGACAAAGCAAGTGCACTGTGTCTGCTGGTAATGGTAAAAAACCCCAAACTCAAATGACAAAAACAAATTAATGCAAAGTAAATGACACTAGCAAATATGCAGTTTCAAGCTTCAGCTATGCACAAACACATCAAAGAACTCAAGACTGAGAATATTAAGACTATATTGAATTTTTTGAGTCCCTGATGTTCACTCTGTCTCTTCTTCTGTATGATGGGTATTTAAACCACCTATGAGGACTTACGGATTCAGATAATCAAAAGAACTGAGCAGTTATGAAAAACAATCAGAAAAGGAAATTTAAAGCAAGTCCTTGGCATGGCTAATTCACTCTTCATTCTAAATGGTTACATATATCTCTATTTTTCCTAAAAAAAGAGCAGGTACTGCATTCAAAATAGAATAGTAAGAGTCAGTTTCAAAGAGCTTGGAAAAGAGAATGAGATTTCACTAGAAGGTTGTTCTTTTCTTTCTACTCTTACCAAAACTTTGTAGGCATCAGGAAAACATGAATCCAAAAATTATTTATTGTAACAGACCATTGTTCTGGTCATAGCCACCAGTGGGTCAGTCAGATCCAAAGCCCTCTGTAATGAGAGTCTCTCTGTTGATTTCACGGCTTTGGATCCAGACCAATGTTTGTGCATTTCTTTCAAGAAACAGTTTTTCCAAATAAGATGGGATTTTTTTTGGAATTATTCCAAGGGCTACGTGACACTTTCAAGAGTTTATATTCATCCAAGTGACTTCGAGGAGCCAGTTCTCTTATTTTACATGGAAAAAGCTTGGCAGAGGATGGGAGGGAACAAAAAGCACAGTGTGAATCCATCTAGGCATTTCTAGACCCTTCTTTGGAAGGTGTCCCTCAGATTTGATGTCACAGGCAAGGCAGGCAGCAGCACACTATCCCTGCCCTTCCCTCTCTCAGTCTTTCCTGAGGAGCAACCATAACCTACTGTATGGTTACAGAGAGGGAATTAGCCTCACTGTGTTCCTGAGAGATTTTTAGGGCTGGGGACTTGGCCGGTACTGCATTTGCTTCACGTGTTCAGAGAGGGGCAGGTGGGAGTTTGCCTGCCACAGGGTGATTCCCAGGCTGGGTGAACCAAGCATCTTGCTGTCCTTTCTGCCTGCAGGCCTGTGTAGGGAATGCTCACATTAGGGGCACTGGCTTAGTGCAGCGATCCCAAACTATGACTGCAGCTCCCTGGGCACCATACTTCTCCAGAGCTGCAAGCCATAAAATCCTCCAGCTAGCTTCCTGTGCCAAATTTTTCAGAAGTACTGAATGTCTTCAGGCTGGAGTGGTCCTACAGTAGCTTAAGCCCTCAGCCAACACCAAGTGAGGAAACGGGAGGAAGAAAGGTGATGTAACACCTTCCTGATCTTCCACTTCCCCTGCGTGCTGGGAGGTTCAGAGCATCCACACTGGGGCACGCTGTCTCTCAGCATTGAAATATCGCATTTTCATCAGTATACCTCTTTACTTTAGAAATAAAGACCACCACATGCCTCACCATCCTCAGAAGAAATGTAAAGGGCTAAAATCATTACTTTTGCTTCCCCACAAAGCAATCTGGTAACTGCTCTAAAGCATGAAGAAGCAAAAATTAAACACATGTTCTCCCAGTCATGGGGTGCAATTAGATATATGGCTGAATGCAGAAGTCCCAAACACTAGCTGCAAACACAGTTTTTTTAGAGCTTGGAAACCCTTGTGATATGTTTAAAATAAATATCCAGCTACGAAAATACTGTTAATATTAAAATTATGTGAAAAAATTCTTGGCAGACCTCTGGGATCTACCCAACTAACACTAGTACCAGAGTGCTTACAGATATATAATTAACACAGACTGAAACATTCAGTACAAATGTTGAGCAGCCTGAAAATTTTAGTTTTACAGCAGTACTTCTGCACTGATGAAGTAATACCACGATTTGTTACAGCAGCAGCCTGATAGAACAGCAGCAAAGACACGACAAAATCTTTATTAATTAAAGCACTAACTTCTGCACTCCGTTTTTCCTTCAGTGGACACAGAAAGGTATTCAGGCCTTTCAGTGCTGGAAGAATATTCAGGTGGCCTTTATGCCCATATCCTGAGGCAATTATGTATTTAACCTCCACTGAAATCAAACTGTTTTGCTAGTATGTGAGGGACTATATTTTGACTCTTTAGCAGCTTTTTATAGTATTCACTTAATAAACTTTCTGCCAAAAAGCCAAGCCAAAGAGTCCCACTGCATATGCAGCTAGCTAGATCTACCACATTTACATTAGCTACTCTGAGCAGAAAATAGTATGTTCATAAAAAAACCCTAAAAGTGTCTCGACTCAGCAAAAGCTGTTGCATAGACCTGCTCTTATTCACTTTGCAATATTGACTGCCTCTTGCAAGCACTACTGTGAATACTCAAAAGCACTTTTTCAAATGAAAGAAAATCAGAGCATCTAGTGTCGGCAAGCCTTGTAAAGTCCATACATGTTTACACTTGGCATCAGATTACACACATTTGACTTCTTGATTTACTGAGCACACTCGTGTTTTCCCTTCTTTTGTCAGAAATAAAATACAGCTATTCTTAAGAGAAGTCTTTGTTTTTAAAAAGACCTAATTTGTACTGTATGTTAGGAGAGTTCACTTTTCGCCCCACCCAGAGAGAAGCCTGATCCAAATACCAGCGGAAAAAAGAAAAACTCAGAAGAGGTTAATTTGGGTAACGGCAATGTCTGTTTGCAAGATGTAAAAAAAGAGAAAGACAGAGAAAGAGAACAGACAGTGAAGTCCTTACACAGGTTTGGGGGGTTTTTTTTGCTGCATCACAAAACAATTCTGCTGAAATCTTACTCGGAACATTGCCTGAGTAAAAAAGAGAAACACAGTTCTTAAATAATTTTGTACTTTCCATGTAGAGGAACAGTCAGAACTGTATGGGGTTTTACGCCTTCTTAGTAGGCAGCTTATAAACAGTGCAGCTACCAGTCTTTCCATAGGAAAAACAGTGTTCTGTGGATGATGACAACATGACTAACTGCCTGAGCTTCAGAGACATAGAAGGCCTTCTACCTAAATAAGGTGTGGGGTCGAGCCATCTATTAACTAATAGACAACTGGCAATCAGTAAACATACGATGAGAGTCAGGAATCAGAGAAAAATCTTACACAAGTGAAAAATTTGCACGAGTTTAATTTTTTTATCTCTTATTTCTGTGATTCTCCAAGAAGAATTTTACATTAAATCAGATGAAAGGGAAGAGGTTTTATTTGAACAACGTGTGTTAGCAAGCCATCAGGTGGGACACTGGTACAGAAGCATTTGAGAATCAAACTCATAAAGATAGCAGCAGCCACAACAAAGTGAATAACTAGGTGAGACCTGAAATTGTCAACATGTTTTTTATGGATATTTACATGCAGGAAAAGGAGACTTACCCAAATGCAGAAATCAGGTCAAATAAAAGCAGTTGTGCGATTTCCAAGCTAATTCAAGCACTGCCCTATCATTGATCATTATGCAAATGAAAAGCAAGATAAACCAAACACCATTTGCTCCTGCTAATAATTTGAGGGAAAACCATAATCCAAACCATTTTTTTTCCAAATGTAACAAGGCAGAACTGCCTCAGAACATGGCTTGACGGCCTCTGCACACAGCCAACCTAAAGCCAGCCCAAAATAAACCATTTATGAGCAAGTAAACAAACAAAACACTCAGTTATGAATCCTACTATCTCTCTAAATTGCCTGACAAACGAGTATACTTTGCTTTGCAGCCATGGGGAATCCTACTAAAGGTTGCAGTACTGGAACTTTACACTTTTATCTCCCATTGTCTAAACAAAATACATTAATCTAGATTAAAATAAACAAACAAACAAACAAATAAATAAATAAATGTTTTATATGTGCAATGGAACTTCTAGTTTTTCCTTTTGTCCTAAGTGTGCTAATCTCACAGCATTTCTCAGATATTTTCCTGCAGTACCTTTTATAGAAATAATGATTTTCACACATAGCTTCTTTCATAAATCTGTCACAGTTCAGTATCAAATTAACAGTGACAGAGAAATGTGTATCTTCTTATTTTTACCACCTTAATACTGGAGGCTGTTGTTCAGAGCTACAGTGAGTGCACCAAACAAATTCAGGTCCACATAACATCTTCTGGTAATGTTACAATTGATAAGCTATTAGTCAACTTCGTGTGACTTTTGTATGTCCTGTGAAATTGGTGATGGCTTAAAATTTTACATTAAATCATGACCATGCCTCAAAATTTCATGATTAAAAATACAATCCATGGCCAAGTTGTACTTTTCCCAATTTCAATTTTGCTGTTTTTTCAGAGTCAGAATATTGGACCAAATTTGTAAGAGAGGACACAGATACAACCTCAATACATTATTTCCAGAAACTCACATAAAAGAAAATTTTGATTTTATTTTCAGCTGAGATGTAATTTATCCTCCTGGCAATTGCTCTTAAGCTGTGATTTGGGATCCCTGCATTCAATTAGAAGAGTTATTATTTACACTTAATAGGGTACCAAGCCAGGTTAGCCAAACTGCATTTGTTATGATCAGATTTATTTTGTCCAGCTACAGACCAGCTGTACACTGCTACAATAGCTGTCTTAACCCTTCTCAGGAATTCTCTTTGGGCTGTTAGAAATCTCTGCTTGGGCGGTCACCCATACACTGTGGAAAACTGCAGCTTTGTTATTCATCAATTTTTCCTCATCTAGGAGATGCTAGACCAGCAGTATAATATGGCATGCAAACAGCTTGTAGAAAGAGGAAAACCACATTTTATATTATATATATTAGGGTTTATTTAATGAGTTTAAAAGAATTTTTCTGATCTGTTTTATTAGATTTTGGAAAATAAACTGTGTGACATACTGATGAAATCCAAAATAGGAAGGAACCTATAGCTGCTTGTTTATATGAACTATATGTGTGTTTCTCTTTAGATTATCAAAAGCAAAATTTCATTGTATAAGAATTTTTTTATTGCTGATGTGTAATCATTTTAGCAACTGAGCTGTGTACTTGAATTTTGAGATGCTGCTTATCTGCTTTAATAATCACATTAATAATGATTTTATGCTGAATTCTCTGGAACACAGAGATGTTACAACAGTAGAAGAGCACACATGCAAAAGGAGCCTTCCTCCTTGGGAATTCTGATGGCATTACATGGAGGAGTGCTCACAGAGCTTGTGAGCAAAAATCCCAAACTACTTTAAAGTTTTATTTAAACACTTTCAAACAGAGATGTGCTAACTGAAGGGACGTTCTGAGAATGTGGATTTAACTGCTTAGAAGCCAGAGCTGCCATGGTACACGTTCCTGTGCTGGTTACTGCTTGGCCAACACCAGGCATCATTCCTAAATCGCTGTAATCAAGCACTGTCTGAGAAGGTTTGAAATTTGATCACAGCTTCTGCAAGGAAGTTACCTTGGAAAGAGGAAGTCCATGCACACCAGCTAAGGATCAGTGACTCTCTCTACCCTGCAGAAAACAACTCATGAGAAGCTCACTGATACCCATTTTGCACTTCCACCACTTCTGCACTTGTGGTACTGGAGTGCTGCACAAGCTGAGGACCTGTGAAGCCTTTTTTTTTCTTTTTTTTTTTTTTTTTTTTTTTCCCCCTCACTCAATTTGTCCCTTTTAATAATAATTTCCCAATGTCTACTGACATATTTTTAAACTAAATAGAAAGGGTATTTTCAGTTTCTTTATCATCAGGATGCAAAGATGAAAACGTCTACGTACAGGAGCATCCCCAAAAGCTTGTATGAGACAGTTGCAGGAAGAAATAGTCTGTGCAAAGAAAAGGGGCTGCAGGAGACACCGTTATAAAGTGTGCTATGCGTCTTGAGATTGGTCACCTATGGTTTCTGGTTAAAAGCTATAACCTTTAAAGTATTATTTCTATGCTAGGCAGGATGGAAATAGAACAACTAGTCTGTAAGACCCGAAACCAGAGAGCTTTGCAAGGTGTTTGTGGTTCAGATACTAAATTACAGTTTGATTAACCTACTTAGCAAAATTCAGATGACAAATGTAACTCTGGTGAAATTATTTTCTGAAAACAAAAACTTCTGCAGATTACTTAAGGATATTGAATACTGTTACTGATTTAATGAGTGTTTGGTTTCACTGCGACACTGGAAAATCAAATAAGAGTTTCAGTCTGAGCTTGAGTCGATTCTAACCAAAGGCTCTCCGTATTTTCAGTTTTATTTTAAGGAAGTTTATAATTTTAGTATTGCTGAATTTTGCTTAAGTTAGTAATGTAAAGTGCCTCCACTGTACAAAGCCTGCATCATTTGCTTTGCCTAACACAGACCTACGCTTCACACATCAGCCTTGCAGACAAAAAAACTCTAGAGACAAAATATTTTGGTCTTTGTATCTCTCTCCGATCCATGTGCTAAGCACTGGCCATGAGGCCAGTTTGTTTCACCCTAGCGTTTGACTCTTTTTGAAGAGCGGGTGCCTGCAAGTCCTCCACCTTCCAATGACTTCCCTGATGATGTACAGTGCACACTTGTGACTCTAGTTTTTGGAGGGCACCTGCTTCTAGCCCATCACAGCCAAGGCCCTTTGTGACTTGTTTCAAATTGCTGTGTGACAAGGGACGAATAGCTTCACTGATCCTTTTGGTAGGCATCGTCTCACCTGGAACCTCCAAGCTCCAATACAAAGAAAAGTAACTGGGGCAGAAGGAAAACACTAATTACTAAAACTAAATTCAGGAAAATTTTGTGGCAACTGAGAAAGCCTCAGAGAGAAAAAAAAAAAAGGGAAAAAAAAAGAAAATAAAAAATAACTTTTAGATAAAATTATCAGTTGTACCAAATATCTCCATCATGGCAGTCAGGTGAAAATGAGAAACAGGAAATCTCACTTGCATAAGTGAGAAAGGCTGGAGACCTTTAATAGTCTAACTATAATTTCCAGTATTTTGTATTGCTCACCCTATGGAGCCAAAAAAAGACAAGACACCCTGTATAAACACGAACCAGTATTACAGGAAACATGCATTTTTCTTAATTTCAGGGAGTTGCTTGCTACATTTGTTTACAGTATCACTCATTCTGTTTACAGGGACATTAACTGCATGAGTATCATTTTTCCTCTCTGTGATTTTTATACACTGCGCACTCATTCTGAAAGTAAGTCAGTGGACCCTCTTTTAAGCAGTTCAAGCCTAACATTGCAACATAGTCATTATGATGCTTCCTACATGCATTAGTTTTTGAAAGGGCTGACCCCAAAATAAAGCAATGCAAATCACATTAGTGCTTAAACCGAATGCCACTGTGCCGGGAGAAATGGAAAGGGACGAGTCTGTCTCTGGCGCTGCAGCAGCAGCAGGAGCTGCTCAGCCAAGCTGCAAAGTCCTCTGCTGGGGCTGGGCAGGGCTGGCAGCTTGGAAAGGAGGAGAGGGGGGACCAGGGGATCTGGCATAATCACAGAGGAGAAACGAAAAGCAAATAGCAGAACAAGAGAAAATGCGTGCTGAAACTTGAAGGAAACCAAAGTGAAAGAAACAGGTGTGGACAAGTAGATAAATGATGAGAGGAAAAAACAATCAGTCATGATTCTTATTTTCAAAAATAAAAGAGTAGATGAGAAGGGGGGAGTGAGTTCACCCTTTAGAAGAGAACACAGGAAAAGGAAAGGTGAGAAGGAAGGTCAGCATGAAAAATGGAAAAATAAAGTGGGAAAAGGGAGAAAAATCTCAAGAAAAATGAGAAAACTGTGATGCTTACCCCTCCACCCTTCCCCCCCGCCCCCCCCCCCCCCAAAAAAAAAAAGGTGATTCTCCCTTGTCTTGTTTTTCTCTTGACAGAAAAAAACCCCGTAGACTTAAAGAAAGCAAAAGGATGATTACATTCTCACAGTAAGGAGATAAAGGAAGGGAGCAAATTGGATATGAACTGTATTCATCAGGGGACACATAAGGGAGTAGCTGAATTCAGGAACACTCCAATGAAAAAAGAACATTTCTTCAAGAAGGAAAACTATCTGTCCAGCAGAATTCCTAAAATATTACTGCAATCCCACAGCTTTGTCCAAAAACCCAGTAAATAAAACTTTTGTCTGAAACTTTTCCCACCATTCCAAGACAGTTGGTATTTAATCTAAATAACCTCCTGCTGAGTGTTGATCACAGGCTGTAGCTCTGCAATCCAGCCTCATCACAGCCCAGTCTAAATAGAGCTTTGATAAATAGTCAGCTGAAATTCACTGAAATTCCAACTTGCTTAGAGTATGGTCTCTATTTCTGAACTCCTAATGGCTGAACCAAAATCTGGAACTTGGCGATGTTTCTGGAATGCAGGATTTTTGCGTTGGGTCTCCAGCTGTTGTGAAGTCACTGCCTGGTGTATCAGCAATTTTGACTGGAAAAAAATAGAATGTGTTTTCAAATATGCGGTGAAGTCTGCAGCTATGGCCAGACTAGTGTATAACAAATGCCTTGATGGTAAATAGGCCACCAGCACTGCATCTCAGGTAGAGGCTGAAAAGGGAGACCAGAACTGTACTTGATTCAGCCAAGGTTCTTCCCACCTCACTCCAAATGCTGCTTTTGTAACTGGTTTGCTTCTGCTCATTATTCATTTTAATGGCATAGGCATCTCATTGCCTGGCCTGTCGGCGTCACCTTGAATCCCACCGAGCCACACCTCATCACAGCAAATCCTCACTGAACAATGATGGATTTATTGACACACACAGGGGTCCAAACATGAGAAAATTAGCTTCATTCAAATCCAAACTTCACAAGAACCGGGAGCCCAAAAAACTGCAGGCACGATTTCTAATGACATGGACATTTTTAAGCTCTGTAGAGACCTACTGCCCCCTGATATTTTTACCTTGAAGAAACAAAACAGAAAGCACCTGTTTGCAAGAATATGAGGACTCCCCAGTCCTCACTTAAATGCAAAGCACTTGCTGCTGCAAGAGAGCTGTGACTGCAGTTGCTCCTTCAGCCAGACATGTCTTCCAAAATATCCCCTTCCCACCTGCTAGGTCAAATCAGCAACCCAGAGGACGGCTTTTATAGAGGCCAGCTATCACTTCCTCCTGCTTTAGATCCAGTGACCCAATGCTAACACCATTCCCCACTCCCAACATTACTGCACTGACTGACAGGGTCAGTCCTTGCTAGATGTCACTAAATCAACATCCCTGCAGGGTCTGTTTCTAAAGGAAGAATACGCTGTCCCGGGTGACCTTCAGAGTTCACAAGTGACTGACGCAGAAGCCCCACACCATCCATCACTCCGGCAGGAAGGGACATTTGCAGAGGATCAGAATGGCACGGGACTGCCATGAACTTCCTGCACCCTGCTTCCCCTGCATACCGAGCCTCGCTGTTTCCAGTGGTTCATTTATCAGAAGGGAATAGAAGGTGAAGTCAATGAAGCTGCATTGAGTGCAGCAGAGGTCAGACCCAGGAGGGAACCCAAAGTGAGCAGACACACATACACAAGAGACACAGAGAGAGGGCAAGCATGTTTTCTATTAGCTGCCTGCTATAAATATTAGCTTCCAGGTCAAATATTTTGTTTTGAAAATAGCCAAATCCCAAGGACTGCTTCCAGCCATCAATCTAAAAGGAGGGGAAAGAAATGTCAATGATTTCTTCATCCGAAAATTAGCTGAAAACAAACAAGGTCATGGCTGTTTCATGGCTAACAGTGATGAGCAACTTCCATCAGCTCCTCTTCTATTCCTGACCTAGGTAAGAGAAAAGCCAGATTTCTGATGCATGGAAGAGCATTTCCCAGGACAATACCTACAGAGGCAGTCTTTCATGTGAACTGTGATCTGGAGTGCTTATATGGCAGATCTAGAACTGACCAAACCGATTTTCAGCATGAACATGTGATGAAGCTAATGCCTTACCACACAAAGACATTAAACCATATAAGTGAAAGTAATGAATTACATGGCAGATTAATTTGCTAGGAGATATGACCCTGCTTTAATAGCTCCTTTACAATTAATAATGGCCTTATTTAAATACAAACAAACAGTAAACTCTCTTTCACCATACACTACCTCTTGCTGAGAAATATTTGTGAAAAAGCAGCTGCCTCGCTGGCAAGTAATACCTGAGACCTGATAAACAGCCCCGTTTTCCATAACGCAGACCTTATCAGGGATAGGTGGAGTCTGGGGGACACAGATGAAGGTACTGCTTTCTGAAACCCCTCTGCCCGTGCTGTTTCAGCATCTGTAACAGCTCACAGCCCCAGCTGCAGGCAGGCAGTCACTGGGAGCACACCTGCTGCCCAGATGCCAGAGCAAGAACCACACTGGTCGCCTTTCCCACTGGCATCTTCTCTCTCCATTTGCTGAGCAAATGACGGGGGGAGGGCAGTGTTCCTCTGCCCACAGCCACGCAGGGGGATGGAGTCTGGTCAGTATGGACATTGTGAATTGGCAGCTCTTGACTCACACACCCCTGTTGGAAGGCTCTCCTGAGAGAGCAGAATTTTCGCTCCTTAATTCTGAGAGCTCAAGCATTGCACTGAGTTTTGTAAGGCAGTGTGTAAACATCACATCAAAACCCAAAGCAACTCACTCCCCTCTAAATACACTATCACCAGCTTCACAAAGACAGCTTTTTTCATTCTGGCAGCTGCAATTACTTATGGCAACTCCTCATAGTGGATTCTTTATGGCCCGGTAAACATTCTGCATATGTTTTGAAAAATAAGAGAGAGTTAATAAAAGGTGAGAACATTCCAGCCCAGGAGCAGAGTGCCCTACCTGGCACTCTAACTCTGCCCCATGAGTCCATGGGATGTGAGGAGGGGACCCTAGGCACACCTCACTCATGGCTTCTCACTCTTGTACGTCCCACATGAAAAGTGTTAACAGGCACCTTGGTGCTCTGGCTCCTTCCTCAAGTCCAAATATATTAATTTTCACCAACTAAAGCCATGCTAGTAGTTACACTACATAGGCAGTCACTAACAATTTTTTTTACACCAGTAAAGGCAGAGTTGGGAATATCAGGATTTTCTGTGATGGGAAAGCAGGAAGTGGGACAGCAGGAATAGCTATGACCACCTACCACCAGTTCACCTGTGCCATGCATTAGTAAGTTGGCAGCTGAAATGCCATTACAACCTAACTGGAAGCCCAGGTTTTGAAAGTGCTTTTCCAGTACAAACTTTATGCCTTATTTTGCTCTGCTCCGGCTCCTGGTGCAGCAAGGGCCAGGGAAGGAAAGTCCTCAGGGCAACCCTTCTGTCCCTGCACCGAAAAAACATGCCAGTGCATGCACAACAGTGACTACTCTGCTGTGAAGATGTGTGGGACCCCTTTTAACTTTCAAAAATCAAGTTGAGCGTGTCCTTAACTGACTGTAAAATCCCTCCTTCTGTCATCTTCATGGACAGCCCGAATTCTGAAGGAAGCCAACACCCTGATCATACGCATCCCAGAGTGGCTACCCTAACATGTGCAGTACCTGTGCAGGAGCTGAGGACTTCTCATCAAACCAGCCAACACCATTTCATGGCTGAAGAATGAGGACCAACAACCCATGTAACAGATTAATTAGAGCAATGTGATGGGAAGGATGCTTCTTACCTAACAGAACACCTAACCCACTTTTTACAAAACTTAAAGGTACTTCAAAGACAGTGGCAGTGTGAGAAAAGTACGGCAGAAAGGCAGGTAACATGCTCCACTTAGTTATGTCATCCTTTACCGTTTTCCTACCACATCCATTGCCTACAATACAGCATTGGAAGATTTACCATGCTCACATATCCAAGGAGAGAAGCCTAATTTGTCAATAGTTATGACTCAAAGAGGGGCACTGTCTTGTCTTATGCTGTCAGATCAGGTGTATCAAAAGGAACTCTTTTATAGCACAAAAATGCCAGGGCAAATGAGGACTGTGAAGGAGAAAGGAATGGAAGAGGGATGCTTATGTTCTGTGTAGGTCTTGCCCGAGGCACAGAAACAGGTATGAGCAGCAGTGGGGGTGAAGGACAGAGCTAATATTAAGAAGGGGTATACATCCAGCAAAGTATTAAACTCTGTAGGCATGGAAACTGCTATGTGTGCTGGGAACCAGAGGGAGACACCAAGGTACTCTTTTGCCACCTGAGGTGCTGCTCCCTGGGCAGCAGCATTTGATGTCCATCAGCCTCTCCAGTGGGGGTATGTCTGCAATAAGCAGCTGCCATGCAATTGTTTACTGCTGTTATGGCTGCTCTGGTTTATGCACTGGAATGGGATTATCTGGGGGGTTTAGGTGATTGGGCTGGGATGAGGACTAGCTGGCTGAGACTCAAACCAGCCAAAACAGAGATCACCCGAGAGGTGCAGAAGGCAGGTGGGGGTGGAGAGCACAGGAAGGATAAGCCTGTATCAGCCCTTCCACCCAACAGAACAGCCTTTTATACACAAACCAAGTTCGAAGCGCAAAGGTCTTGTTACAGACAAAGCTGATACTACACTAGAGCCACATCAAAGAGCCTTTTTTCTTTGTCTGCGCTTGGTAAAGTGTGTGTGACCTCTTATTTCAGATGTGGATTTCTGACATTTACCATATTCTGGTCACCTCAAGAGCAGGCTACTATCATGGCTTTACTTGCTCAGGTCCTCAAGATTACACAGAAGCTGAAGTGAAATCAAACACATGACAGCCTAAGTGTGGTTCTATGATTACTTATGCATGACAGTTAGCAGGTTGAACTTAATGCAGTGATAAGGGTTTAGCTGTAAGCGCTTTCATCTTCCCCAAGACACTGGCTGCCTACCCTGCCACAGTGTAACTCCATGGTCCCCTACATCTGCATAAGTTTATCCATATGCAAGCAGCGAGTGTTTCAACGCTAATCTTAGACTTGTAATCAGTTCACCAGAAAGGCTTCGCTTCTTGATGACTTTTGCTATTTTTGCACTATCAATTCTTCCTGGTTTTGCCTGGATTTTGACACTGTTGGCTTCATATTTCTTAGGAGAGATAAATTTTGTACTAAATATAACGAGGCAGAAGGAGGAGTGCTAGTCTGTGAATCTCTGAAGTAACAATACAGCTGTCTTATGAACTGTTAGGCACTGAATACTGCAATTCAGTACTCCAAATTTGGTGGTTATGCCGTACATACCAATTGTATACAAATGTTACACTGCACGATCATACAACTTTCACAGTTCCCTCCTAAGTGAGATGAGATTCAATAAGACAACTGCTTCCCATAAAAAAAAATCACGCCCAGGAAATATGTATATATAAATACACAAAGCTATATCACAGTGGAAGACATTTCACAGTGAAACAAACTCAAAATATTTCCCAATATAAAATAATGTAGAAGATATTACCTCTACCACCATAAAATGTTTCTGGGTCTTGGGGTTTTGTTTGTTTGTTTTTGTTTGTTTGTTTGTTTTTCTATTTCCCATCATCATCAATCTAAAATGGAAAGCAGTGAAAAAAATCTAGTTTTTTCTGAGAGGAGTTTTCCAAAACACACCAGCTTACCAATTTCTAAAGAATTTAGTAAGCATGCTCGTGGAAACAAAAACCTATGCACTGTTTCCAGCTTTAATGGTTCAGCAGTATACTGAGGTATGAGAATGAGAGCTACAAGGAGTAACTTTAGTGGGATGTTTTCAGCTGAGAAACACATGGGAAACAAGCTGAAACCTGGGGTAACTGAAGAAGTAAGAAACTTATTTGATTCTAAGAAAGATAGTTTTGCAAAACAGGCATATAGTTCTTACTAATTTTTATCTGCCTACCAGCTCTGAATGCACAGTAAGTATCTGCTCTTGCCAAGCACACCACTATTCGTAAGTTTACTTTTTCAAGTGACATTCTGCCACTTTGCTTCCCTTATTTTTTCCAAAACTCTGGAAAGTTTGCTTCAGTAAATTCAAGCCACACTAAGATACCAGACACTCTACTCGGATCCAAGAGAGTGACACAGGAAAGGAAGTGGAGGGAAGGAGGATGTTTTTGTCTCATCTGTGGTGCCAGTTGTTTCGGCCCATCTCAGAGACGCTAGTTGTCGGGGGCTCTTTTTCTTTGGCATTTAGGTGGTTTTAGAGTTTTGGCCTTTTGCAAAGCTTTGTGCTAAACGCAGGAAAAGACGGAGTCTTCAAGGTTACAAGCTTCGTTTATTAGTTCTTGTCTTACAATTTTTTCAGTGTCTAAAAGATGTTTGCCGCAGCTCGGACATCTGGTGACTCCTCCTGTCTCTGGGCTGTCCTTATCTTTTATACTAATTGCTACGTATTCTTTATTTACTATTTATTACTAATGTCTATCACTATTACTAAAAAGGTCATCTTTACTCTGACCCAATCCTCACTAACTACTTTGTGCCAACGTCACCGCAGAAATGGAGTGAGGGAACAAGAAGGAAGAAGAAAGAGACAACGCCCTAAATTCTCCATCTTGCCCTATTCACCTCAATGCTAAGAATCTTAAACTCACTGGTTTTTCACCCTGTGATATACTAAACTACTATTTTTCACACTCTTGTGGCCTGCAATGCTTCCTGCAGTGCAAGAAGCCTCTCCCATGGACTGAAATCAAATCTAGTGTCTCTCTGAGCTCTGGGCTCTGGGCTGGGGTCCCAGACCCCCCTGCCCAGGTCCCTGACCCTCCAGGGCAACCAAAGGAATGCCCTGGACTCCAACAGGAGGAGAATTGTCTCAAAACCAGTTAAGAAGGCAGGAGGTGGGGGTTTTCTGCATGTTGTAAAAGTTTTGTTTTGGGATGAATGAATAAGGTTAAGCAGTGTGAAGCAAAAGTCTCAACTGTTCCCAAAGAAGGTCTGAGTATTTTTAAAAATACAAGTTTTATTTCAAAAAGGATGCTTTGAGATGCCATGCTTTGAGAATGATTAGAGATATTAAAAGCTTGAAAAAGTTTCAGCTGAAAACTCTTCAACTCTCAACCAGAACTACAAACTGAATTCATAACCAACCAAGTTAATTGCTCTGCTTTCCACAACAGCACGTATTGGCAAAGTTATTTGTCATGAAAACCTCCTTTACACAACTCTAGCTGAAGAGCACAGAGCTGTTTCCCCAAATTTGAGGGATGAAAGAGCTGCTGTGACTTTGGCCAGACCACAGTATACATCTCTGGTTGCCAAAGGCAGCTAGTACTCTGCAGAGCTCCAAATACGCCTTGTTTTTTCCCAGCCACTTTGGAGATAGGATAGGCAAGAGATAAGGGAGAGGCATGGAAATTCCCCTCCAAGCAGAGGAAGGCTGGAGGGGGTGAAAGCATGCAGGGAATTTCCTTCACAGGAGGTGAATTTCCTGGGAGCAGCACTGGCTGGGATGTTTGCACAAAAGCCATATTGACCAGCTACCGCAGAACATGGTATTGGTGTCACCTGCATGAAAAGGGAACTGGTTATGTCATTGCATTGATCAACTCTGGCTTGTGATCCACTTCAGACACTGTGTGTTACTAGGCTACTTCATTTTCTTGCACATTCCTCCAGACATCTTGCCCCAGCAGCCTTAACTTACTTAACTTCAAACTACTGGCCAGGTACCCTCAATGATCAGGGCTGCTTCTCAATCTCTCTCTGCCTTTAACACACACTGCTTGGAATATTCTTTTTTAAAAACTCCATTTAAAAAGGATTCAAGAGCTGAGAACTGTTATCCTGACTACCTAATTTTTTCACCTGTAATTCCTGACCAACCTAAACCACTAAACCTTTGACTTTGGTACCGTCGTGAAAGAGCGTATCAAAAACATATCCAATTTTTGTTTCCACACTTTCTCTCCCTCTTCAGGAGAAACCAGAATGCCAAGCAGCACGGTGCACCTTACAAAATCCTCAGTGTCTACTACACTTCCTTCTTTTACCTACTAGGAGAATTGAAGGTGACTGTTCTTACACCTACCACAACCATTTAAGTCATTCTTTGCTTTCTTCAGAAGTCTCCACACACAAAAATTCCAAACTTGCATATGTTTCAACATACATTGTAAAGCTTTTTTTTTATTTTTTATTTCATTCCTTGGGAGAAGAAATAAGGGAAACTTTGTTGCCTTATTCCAATTCTTCATCTTCATAACCGGCACTGAGTAACTCCTAACTCTTGCACGGCTGGTTTTTTTCCATCGTCCATTGGGGTGAAACTGACACAGTAATTCCTAGCATACAGTTGCTAGCAAAAAAACCCCAAATGTGTTTATTTTCTTCATATGATGCCAAAAGGACATGCAACTGCAGCTAAGGAGCTATTGTGTAAAGCACTGAACACTTATATTCTATTTCATCCAAGCACTAAGTAAAAGCTTAGCATCAAGGGTACGGAGTCACCCTACCCCTTCAATCAATATCCCTCATGGAAGTACAGCTGAGGATGCCGGAAGAGCATGTGCCAGTACTGAGAAGCGTGTGAGCTGAATACAAGCATTTCCCACATCAGCAGAAGCACAACGCTGCGGTAAAAAACACCCTTTTTGCCATCTGACTCTCAGTCACAATGCTACCCTCGCTTTTAAACTCAGTTGAACAAGCCACGGCAAACACTTAAAAGCTGTACATTTCCCGTCCGAGGGCAGGCGGAGCTATCAGAGCAGGCCGAGGAACTGCGAGCTCACACCAGCTGATGCAGAGAAAAACTGAGGGGAAAATCCCCCCAAACAACCGCCCGTCACGGATCTCCAGTATATAAAGTTGTCGCAAGAGGTGCCAAAATAAATCCTTTGGAGCCGAACAGTTTGGCTTGACGGCTCCGCTAATTACAGGCCGGGGCTGCTCCCGCCGGGCTGCAGAAGGCCAAGGCCCGCTGTCAGGCAGACGGATTACCGCCGGTGCCCATTAAGGGCACCCCTTCCTTGGGCCTAGGCAGGGACACGGAAGGAAACATAAGAAGGCGGCATGTGCATAACCAAACAGGCTACCTTGCTGAAAAGAAAACCCCTAAAGCCACATTCTGCTTCATTAGCACATGAAAATAAGGTAATTGAATACTTCATTCTCCCATCCAGAGCCAAGATCCATCAACTCAGGGAAACGGAGTTTTGATAAGGTGGGGTGTTTACATGAGGCAGAAAGAGTGTGCGTTACTTTATCTGAGAGAAATCCCACTTAAATATAAGCAAAAAAGATATAAAAAATCACTTTATCCTATGAAGCGCTCTAACATGACAAAGCCCCTCCAAGGATGGAATTTATACTAATTTCAACATTATTCTGAAGACAGAAGGTATTACACTTGTTGCTGCCTTTTTTTTTTTTTTTTTTTTTTACTCAAAATCCACTTGTCTCTCTCTTGTTCAGCTTTTTTTCTTTCCTCCCCTTGTTGAACTCTCTGTCTCACCAGGTATTTTAGCTGGCTTTTAACATTTCATACATCAAGAGATGAAAACTTCAGCAGCTGTCAGGGCAAGGTATTTTAGTCAAAATTTTCTTGTTCTTTTTTTAAGTTATACATGTAGCACATTCAGGTTTTGGTGTTTTGATTTATTCAACATTCCATCTGATTACCCAAATATGAAAATAAATTTTATAAAATACCCACCATTACCTATTTCAGGCTCAGACAGCTCCTATTCTTTATTCTTGTTTTAAGGAAAAAAGAAAAAAAAACATTAAAAAATCTGATATTTGAAAGGCAAAACCATAAGCAGAATGTGTTTCATCGTTTTTAGCAAGCTAAACAGCAACAAACTAATTTTCTCCCACTGTCTAATCACCTAAAGTACAGTGACTGGCATTTCCTCCAGAAAAAATATTTATGTAAACACTGTAAATAGACCCCTTTCCTCAGCCAGAAATTACTGCTATGGTATTAGGTTTTTTATAAGAAAGCAGGAACTAGAGATGCATAGAACTAGACAGACTGCACCATTATTCCTTGGGTTTAAGTGGTACAATTTCCCAGTCTGCTATGCTGATATATTATCTTGAAATATATATTAAAAAAAAATAAATAACATGACATTACAGACCACCTCTCAGCACTGACAACAAGGATTTTGATAACATTTAAGAGACACCTCCCCCAGCCTCTCTAACAGTGATGCCTAACTATGTCTCAGGCTTTCGTCTTGCTCTCTCATGTGTACAGACATGTGATAAAGCAATTAAAAGGCTTTCCTGCTAAGAAATATGGGCAATAACTGCACTGGTAGGAAAGAGCTGCATTTTCCCAATACTTAAAAGGTAACTGAACTGTGTTGGTGATAGGGCTGTGCTAACATTCCCCCTATTCCAGGCTCTCTGCTCCCACCACCACAACTTTGCGGCTAGTGGCAGAACTGGCTGACTGTTGTAAAAAGCCAGTTTGGGGAGATAACCCTGCAGAAACCTTCCTGATTTTCTGTGGTTTAGTCTGCAGGTTGGGGTCTGTATGGTGACTTGTGTGGGATCAGCTGTGAGCCAGCTCTAGAGCAAGGGAGAAGGCAGGAACTGCAAGCAAAGAGGGAGCTCAAACTGTTGTGGACCTACACCTTCAGGAACAATGCCACTTTGGCCAAATGGCTGAAGACAGACCAAAGATACAACTGAAGGCTTGGGGCAGGGTGCAGGAGGTAAACATCTCAACACCTCTGCTCATAGTCAATACAATGGCGAGAAAATTAAAGGGGTTACATCTGAAGGCAAACATTCTTCAGGCTGATGCTTCAGGAAGCAATCTTTAAGGTAACTAGGCCCTACCGTGTAGCTTTGAAATGCATACAGCAGAACCACCACCTTAACTTTAAGCCACTGCTTCACATAGCTCGACAACCCAAAAACCAGAGGGGTGACACAGCGAGGATATAGTACCACCAGCTGACAAGAAGGCACACTGCTGCTCTCCAAAGATGCAGCGGGCAAGCAAAGGAGGAGCTGGGCTGAAGGCTTTACTGCGGGTGAACTACAATAGTCCAGCCCTGTGATCGGGGCAGCACTTGCCGCTCTTGCGCCACAGCTGCCGTAGGCAACAGCTAGGCTGGCAACCCTTGTTTTGTGCTGCTGGCTGAATAGACCTCCTAAGCAAAATTAGCAGGCCATGAATTAACACCCCCTTTAGTGCCTGCCAAGAGAAAACAAAAATAAAACAAAACCATGTGGCCAAGGGTTGTGCAAAATTCTGTCACAGGCTTTCTCGCATATTTTCCCCACCCTTCGACTGGGAGAACACACTGTGAAAACTTTGCAACTAAAGAAAACATTTGCAAATTATACCCAGATTGTGATTTTCTGTGGAATAAATCTGGGTAAAGCAAAATAAGGACTCAATCTCAATTTCTATCTCAGAAACAATATCTTAAATCAAACTGTCTAAACAACCCTCTTTATCATTTGTACATTTATATTATGTAAGGTACAGATTTCCCAGGCCTGAGTCCAGAAAGCAAACCATGTGCCCCAGGAATTCATCCAGAGCAAACTGGAGCTGCAGAGCCCACCAGGAAAGAGGAAGATGTGTATCATCAAAGCACTGGTAACTTTCCACAACATGTTAAAAAATGACTGCAAGAGGTCTTGTGCACATTGAGAACAGACACTAAACTAAGCTCTTGATGACCACAGTTACCCAACACCCCTGGCTTACTTCTTCTTACCAAACATGCACCCAAAATTATAAGCAGTTTCCTTCACGGCAGTATCTACATTCAGATTTCCATGCAAAAGTCTAACAGTGCGGCTCCTGGCTTCCTTGAGTCAATGGAAAATACTGCCTGAAATTCCCCGTAGCTAGCAAGGTGCCAGCACGGAAACAATATGAAAAATAACACCAGGACTCTCATGTAAAACACCTTTGCTATACATCCGAATCAGATGTGTCACAGAAGCAAGTGAAAAATTGATGGTAAAAGTCTTTCTACCTTAATAAATTTTTTAAAAAGCTAGTTTTTCAGCAAGTTCATTTAAAGAAGATGAGAATTACTGCCAGAAGCAACAGCATACACTATTATGACACAAATATGTACCAGCACACATCCACATAACCCGCATAAAAAGAAACCAAGCATAACTCTACTTATTCTGCATATCTAAAATTAAATCTAATTTTTTAAACCATTCTTAGCAACAGAGGAAGATTTAATAGGTGTCACTGTGTCTCGCAGGTGTAATTATCTTTTTAATTTGCCCATGTGAGAAAAGAAAAGCCATTTAACAAGAAGGATGAAATTGATGATTAATTAAACATCTTCCAAGGGCTGGAGGATTCTCCTCCCTTTGGGATAGATTTCCTTTAGCTTTAAGCAAGCTGAAGGGCAAGAGACAGATGCCTCCTTGGCTTTTTGTTTTAGCTGGTATGTACTTGTAAAGGCTTGAAGACGTTTCTCAGTTTACTTGTCAGCCGTTTTGGAATCGGTCACCCAGAGGCCTCTGCCCCAAAACACAATGGGGTTTTTTAAGGACTTGTGACAATATCCCAGTGCAGTTCAATGCAACACTGGACCATCAGTTTTGGCATTTAAGTGGCAGCACTTGCTAACAGTATTTTTTTTTTTTCCTAATCGTTGCCAGTTTTTTGAACTGCATATATGTATGTAGTAACTGAAAGTAAGTCACCTCACCAAAACAGGCTCATGACTGGTTTTCCAGTGAAAACTTGCAAACAACAAACAGGATGACAGGTCAGAGTTGCCGAGACATGTGGCCCCTTTCCCTTTTTCTTACACCACCACCACCTAGGGGACCTTTGATCTGAATGTCAGCAGTGAAAATACACAAACAGATACTCTCTTATTATATACTCACAGGTGTACATTCCTAAAACTGTTACATTCCATTACTTTCAGCTGTGCTTGAAAACAATACCTTCAGAAGTTGACCCCTTCTCTCCTCTGATCGCACTGGTATCCGAGTACAAAGCATCACAGCAAGCACGGTATTCCAAAGAGCGGCAATGGTCAGGCCAACAAATTCATGCAGCTCTTGTAAGGACAGGGCCAGAGCACTGACTGAAGCTCCTCTGTGCTACTTACATTGCGCACCACTTTACAGCTCACACAGAAAAAGCTCTTCTCTCACTCAGTGGGAACACTCCTGGGTCAAGCAGCTGGAGTTTTGTTGCAGGGAAGGCTGGATTCAAGGCAAACTCGGTTCTGTTTTACCAGTGCAGCAAGAGTTAAAAATCTTATTGAAATACATTCAGCCCCTGTGGATGTTCAGATCACTTCCCATAACAGCATGCAACAAATCATCTGTTTGGGCTGGGGTTACTGAATGCAAAAGCACATCCCATCCTCATAACGTCCCTACTTTTAAAAAATCAGTCTCCAGCTCTGGCAGCCTAACATAAGAAGAAGTGCTCTTCTGTTAAAAATAGGACAGTATACTTCAGTAACTGGAATGGAGGAAAAAAGTGTGAGGAATTTTTCCATTCTTTTCTCTGATTGTTCTGTACAGTGTTTATCAGCAGGCTGGTACCACATCTTCTTTTGTTAGAAAATTAAAAGTTGAACTGCAAACATAAAAGCCACCATGAACCATGCAATAACCTTCAGGCATTTTAAGAGCAGCAGAGGTTAGAAGGGCAGCTCCTAACTCTAAACAGCACCTATTGTTTCTCTTTCTTCTTGAATAACAAAAGCAGAGCTGAAAGCTATTTACCTGGTTTTACCTCTGTCAGATCTCATTTCCCCCCTTATATTCAGCAGATGATCTTATCAAATAGTGTAATTTCTAACAACTGCTTTGATCAGATTTTTTTTTTTTTTTTTTTTTTTTTTTTTTTAAATTTCACTGTGATAGATTATTTCATTCTCAAACAGGTAACTCAGCATACAAAGTGACAGCAGAAAAGCACTCAGGAGACTTCAGGAGTATGTCAATGTGCATTTAAATTAAGAGTAACTAGTTTTAAGCTCCTAAATTAAAATGCTTTCATTTTGAAATCATGAGAGCCAATTTACAGTACAAGGCTCTGATCTTGCAAACACTCCCACACAAACAACTTTCTGTCTGAACCATCCCATGTGTTCCCCTCCCGCTGCAGATTCATATAACTGGACACTTAACTTGCCCCAAACAAACTGCAGAGCAAGGCTGGAAGGATTAAACTCACGATCCACAAACTTTTCGGTGTTCTGCTATCCAATGTAGCGTGTCCATTATATTACTCAAATTACTTACAAACAGAACCTTACATGAGTCAGCACCACGCAGACTTTTTGTGAGTGGCCGGGAGGGGTCTGTAGTTAATACAGAATTATAGATTCATTTAGGTTGGTATATAAAATCCTCGGAGATTTAGCCTTAAAAAAGTCCTTACTACAAGATAAAAGCAATACACAATATACAAAGTTCTTCCACTGTTTTAAAATATTTATAAAACTTTGGAAGGAAGAAAAACACTTTTGGGGGTATTTTGCTTTCTAGGAAAAAAGCTCATACAAAACCAATCATTTGTAGCATTATTGATTTCACATAGAATTTTTTTTTTCTTTTTTTACTTTTTCTAAATCACTTCACAACACCCACCTCTTGTGTTTTATATACTTCTGTAATTTTATTAAAAAGGTGGGGGAAAATAAAAACCCTTGAAAGTATGTAACAGAAATCTGAACTGAGAAATTATTTTATTTTAGCTATAGATTAAATGCCAGTGAAGTATTTGCAACCCTGAAAACATCTTTAGACTTAACAATCTATGATGCAAGTTTACAGCATTTGATTCTTCATCACTAGCTTCAGTTTGTAATTACTAAACATAAGTTTAAGAAAACCACTAAAAGTTGTGAAATAACAGGACTTCTCTCTCATATGAAAGCATCTTATAAATTAATATTTTTAACGAATTCTAGTATAAGTGTTTAGAAGTTCTTTTTCCTTACTTTAACACGTTACTTACGAAATCTAACAATATTACATTAGCAGGATCGGGTTCTTAACTTAGAATTCTATCAGACACTCAGCTGCTATGAACTGTCGTATCTCAGCTGGAGCTGATGTCCCACTAGGACTAATTTCAGACCAGCAAACCGTTTCTAACAGTACAATACAAACAAAATCAAGAGTGAAAACATGTCTTCTTAAACAAGATGGAAGTATACTGAAGAGGCACATTTTTGAAAATGGCTCACTCTTACGGCTTTTCAGTCCAGTTCAGCATTTCATTGGAATATTTTCACTTTCTGCAAAGAGAGCATCACCAACAGAAAAAAAAAATCAAGCCAAGTTCTGAAATGTGCTTTACTTTTTTGGCATCAGTTCTTGCCCTCTTCCAGCCCCATTTCCATCCGAAGTGTTTCCTAACTACAAACAGAAAGAAAATAGACGTCCGAGTGTCTGTAAAAAACTAAAATTACTGCACACATTATTGGTTTTCTATGTATCTCTATTGAGCCACTTGAAATGTTGTAATTACATGTATTTCCTGCTTTCATAAAATGTCAGTGAAAGGTTTAGTTACTATGGTCCTTTATAACTCTGGAAGAGCTGACAAGCGGAAAGAGGAAAGTAACTTTCCAGTCAGTTCAAAAGAAACGGAGTATGGTCATTCTGCCTCGCAGAACACACTCTCTATCAGACTCTACAGACATTTCTGTGTCACCTTCTGCAGCACAGCATCTGCACATTTTCCTCTTATTACTTTCTTTTTCAGTGAAGATATTATTAGTTTATAAAGATCAGGAGAAACTGGACATGGGGCAAGAAGTTTGAGGAAAATAAGGTATGGTTAGGCAGTTCATACCATTCTCCTCAGAACATGCCTGTGTCCCTGTGTTTTATGATTTATGATTCCTCTGTTGTTTTAAATCTCACACACACTCACAAGTGTCTCAAATCCTTCTTCAAAACCATCAGTTTTGGGCAGGCATCTAAGAAACTTGATTACTTTTCTACACTACTTAACAAAGCAAGTTTTGTTAAAAATATTTATGCTGAAATTCTAAAAATGGCATTATACTTCAATGGGAAATAAGATCTAGCTTGAACATTTGAAAATCAACCAGATTTTCGACCTCTAATCAAAGAGATTTCCCATGTCTAACAAGAATTAGTTTACTAACACTGCTTTCAAGAATATTTATTGGCTTGGAAGAAAGAAAAAAATATTTATTTCTCCTCTTTACTGTGCAAGTATCATGGGAGCCATCCCACCACACAAGACAAACTCAGCATTTTCAATTATTTTATACAGATGATGCAGTTGAGTAACTAAAGCTATTACCACCCTTAGCAGACAAAATTATCATGGGAAATAGATGTGGGGGGCAAGGTTTTAAAACTTCTTTGTGTGACACAAATTGTTAATAAGAGGTTTACTAACAACAGTCTTAGAAACCTTTAATTACAAGTACATCATGATCTGGATGCTATTTTCAATACACTTGCATCTGGCAAGCTAGACAGGAATAGAGTTTTTCAGAATACAATTACAGGTGTGATTTTGAGAAGGGCAGCTATATTCACTGGCTTGAAGACGACACTAGAGCATATATAACTAATGAAGCATATACCATCATGCAAAAGAAAAGCCTCCAAAGGCTTGAAAGGAGGAGGAAAGCAAGGAAACATTATCCCATCATCCTTCCATGCTTCTGGAATGTGGGCAGATCATAGTAAAAGTTTAAGCAGCAGGAAGATTAAAGGAAAACTGTTAAAGCCAAAAAGGACATTCACATCATCTGGCATAAGTCAGTCGTGCCTCTGCAGACTTCAGTGGAGATTCACTGATTTACGCCAGTTGATGTTTTGGCCCGATGGCTTCACAGAAGATACTATCGATTAATTGTGTGTTCTATTCCAATTAAAAGCCTCTCTTGCCATCACAGCACATCTTGCCCCAGCTGGAAGCCACTCTGGCATTTTTCTTTCTTCTAGAAAGCACCCTATAGGCGAATTCCAAAATCATAATAATCATTAAAAAAAAAAAAAAAAGTCTGCATAAATTTTCAACTACTGTTTGTTATTATTTACCATTTTTGGCATATACAGACATTCCAGGCACTTTACAGAAAATACTTTGAAGGCCAATTCCCTTCCCTGCAGAGCTTAAAAGACAAGGGCTAGTCCATTCGGCAAACATAGGGCACTGCTTTACCAAAAATTGTTCCAATTACTTCAGTGGCATTCCTCACAGAAGTAAGAATCTGCTTGTCATGCATGCTGGTAATTTCAGGTCTTAAGTTATGAACATGGCAAACAAGAGAGGGTAAAAGACAAAGATATTTTATAGAGAAATGCTTCAGATACACATTTGCAAAGCTTTCTGAAGCCGAACACCTTTTCTGTGCATTTAATGGGCCTAGTTTTCACAAAAATTCCCAAACAAACCCAAACCAACCAACCAACCAACCAACCAACCAACAAAAAACAAACAAACTAACAAAAACAAAACACCAGAAAAACCCACCCCAAACCAAAAAACCCAAAACCCCCACTCAGAAAACTCCAACCCTTTGAGGCTTGTAATTTCTCAAGTACATGATGCTTAGCATGTGGTTTCTACTGTGATACATTATTAATGAAGAAATCTTTAGCATTGGGTTTAACAAAAAAGTGGAACTGGGCATGGTGGCAATGCTTCTGGAAGAGTGACACCCATATGGTGTCAAGAATGGACACTCAGCCCTACACAGTGGAGTACAACTGCAGACCCTGAAATGACTTCTGCCCAGCCTTCAAAGTAAAAAGAGAAGTGGAACATGGGGCCAACCGTGGAATGGAAAAAGCTACCAAGTTCAAGGAGGGCTGCAGGGAAAAAGGGTAGTAAGTTATAGTTTTTAACAATGAAGATCACTTTTAACTTCATATCCTGAATATCAGAAAGCCACTATCAAAATTCCAGAGCATCCAAAAAGAGGAGTGACCTATCAACTCCATTAAAAAGTGTTTTTAGGAATACTTGATGTGAAGGGACAGTATCTTTCCTAATATTACCTGGAACCAGCAAGTATTTAGTTTTAACGAATAGGGCGCATCCACACTGCCAAGGAGTGGCCCAAATTAACATATCTGTTATTATTATACAGTAGATTTATACATAAAGGCACATTCCCTTCTTTGCCCCATTCTCTGGGCCACAGGTTTTTCATGGTAACATTTCATCACTACCTTAGGTCATTCACTTTGACAAAAGCTGTCATTTTAATAGTTTTTGGTGCGATTGTGATATGAATTGAGACACAAGATTTAAAAAAAATCTGTTAGACTTCTCCATTTGTACAAGGCTTTTAGGAAAGTACTATTATTTAGTTATTGTTACTTTTAAGACATAGGTAATATCTTGTAAGCTTTCACCAGTCTCAAAGGAATGAATTTCGCAAATAAAGCCACAAGAAACAAAATCTGCGATGACAATTCGCATTTATGTAATAATTTTCAAAAACACAATCTCGACCATTAAGAAGAACATTTCCAAACTTATCAGTTAAACACACAGCATTGAATTTCCATCACAGTCACAAGACTTAAAACTTGTTATTATTAGGTGCTTTAGCAAACTCTTAACAGCTGCTGAGAACATGAGCATTTCTACAGCTATTGGCAAGATCTAGCAGGTTTGAAAATCAGGAAAATGAGATCCAGCAATGATGTTTTTTAGTCTCAAACCTTTCCAAAAAAGTCATAAACAATCATTCATGTAATTTGCAGTTAAACTGTCCATTGTACCACTCTGCTTCTTCTTATGTAGTTACATATTATGCTGTAATCTTTTAATTCGACAAGGGGAAAAGTTACCAGAGAGCTTTAAAATTCCCATTGTGGAACAGCTGTTTATCAGTGTGTGTATTTCTGAAATTGCATTTGCTGCTCTTTAAAAGTTACTTATTTCAAACTGAAATTGATGGAATCATCTTTTTCACTTCCATCCTAAATGCTTTACAAGAGCTACAGAGTGTTTTAATTTGTTATATTCGCTATACTGGCTTACCTAATTTATGTAAAATTGTTTCCTCTTTTGAAGTGTTTGATAAAGTTTCATTTGAAGGATGCAGTGTCCCACATACATTTATTACTATAGAAAAACTTTAAAAAAATTATACTGCTAGCAATAGAATCCATGAGAACACTTCAGGTTTGAAAATACTTTCAGATAATCTATTTGGTTCTTATTTGTCTTAAAGAAATCACATATTTAGAGGAGAGAGAGGTATATTTTGCAAATTGTTATACTCCATCTGGAACTAGCATTTCATATTTACTAACTGATGCAAAAGAGAGTTCACCTGAACATGAGAGCTAGGACTCCACTTAATGTGTCATCCGTGATTATCACTTGGAAGTCACTGAGTTTATTGGAGACAACTACTGTGTGAAAAGGACAGTAGAGACACTATTAACCATGTCATTTAAATTGTTTGAGCTGGCATCATGCCCAAGACTTTCAGATCCGTGTATCAACACACTTGTTGCTGACAAGGACTCATTTTAGGGGGGAGACGAGGAACTCCCTCCAAACCGAGTATGCTGTAGAGATTTCTACAATAATTCATGAGAATAAACAGTATTATTCAGTCTTTGTATTTTTGATTCCTAGACAAGAGATCGACAAAACAATGACAAATAAATGAAAGACTCTGTTCTTACTAAGAAACAAAAAAAGGGAGAAAGCATTTTTTCAATTTTCATTTAAAATGACTTGAATTCGCATTTTACAAGCATATTTTACTGGTAACTGCGATGCTGACAAACTAACAAAGACACCGCACTCAATCACTTGCTCTGCCAAATTTTATGATCCCGTATCTCTCCCACCCTTGCCTCCTCCACAGGATCTCTTGCTTTCACTTCATTAAGCCTGTAGGAAGGAGAAAACCTCTGGTGGCTGGACACAGTTTGTCTTCAAAACTAGTGAGAGTAACTTTATTTAACTTCTGGCAAGAACCATGCCGCAAAATAACATGACATTTGGAAAAGATGCAATTAAGAAGATACCAGGATAATTTTACCCCCAATTCATACCAAAATAATTACTAACCTCTTTGATGGAAACAACCTACATGTTAAGTTAAGCGTGCTACTTCCACTGTAGAAAACAGTCAGAACAGAAACGTTTTCATTGTACTCTTTCCTAAGCTATGTCCTGATTAAGAAAAGAAAGGCTATCCCGTTTTTTGGAGGGGAGGAATTCATTAGTTTAACAAGCCATCTCAGTGCGTAAAAGCAGCTAATCTCTTTGCTAAAAAATCCTGTGCTTTCCAGTATGCACACCGTGTCCAGCAACAACTCGGCAGTCTCCTGTTTATCACTTCCCAGCATGGGTGTGCTGGCTCTGTGGGCCTGAGCAAACACCCAGGTACTCACAGCACACGAGGACAGGATGTAAGTGCTGGGGGAGAGGCTCTCTTACCTTCCACAAACTGTCCTTTGCCGTCTTCAAGTGAAGATCTGGAAACACAAATCCAAACCCCCTAAATTAAGAGCACAACCAGCAGCCAGCCACGCTTCTCTGCCGCACCCCCCCGCCCTCCAGATCACTTTCCCACCGCTTGCACTGCAAACAGCAACTTTCCCGTGGCATTTATTTTTTACTGGTGAGCCATAAAATCGGCTGCTTGTCCAATTAATGCAAGCATCATTATTTTCATTTACCTTTCACCGTCTCAAGTGAAGGAAAGAAGGGGGGGGACGACAGGAAAGCAAATGCATAAAAGAAGCTTCAGAAACATGAGTTTCAACTCATTTACGAGCCCAGATAAAGGTTAATAGTTAAACTCCTTCCTCTCCCTCCCACCCTCACAATTATTGATGCCCTTCAAGAAATGAAATATTTTTTGTTCTCATTTACCAGAGGCTAGACAAACTGTCAACATCTCCACTTTATTTACGGGTTAAGCAAGAGCAGTTCCTCAAACACCAACATTTTTTACGTTAATCCTGGAGAGAATCCACTTCTCTAAAACTACAAAATTTGCCAACTTCTGTAGTATTTATTTTTAACGAACGAGAGCAAGAGCCTTGAGCTATCCTCCGCTGAGGAGGGGAAGGGGGAAAGTGCAGCTCCACTCTCCCAACTTTAAAGCGCTTTCCCCCCACCTTCCCACACCACTCAGCCCCTGATCACTCTCCATCCTACCACCCCTTTCGCCCCAAAAGTTTCCCCTCCCGATCCCCCACCTGCTCCGCGTCCAGTGGGATTTCAAGGGAGGGAACAAAACTTTGCGAAGTGGTTCCTTTTCGGCGACTTCTTCAACCCGTCTGGAGACTTAAACCTGAAAAACAAACACCTCTATTGAATGCAAACTAAGCTTTGGGGGTTGCCGAGTTAATTCCTCGGCAGACGGCTACTCTCAGTGTCTGGTTACACAAACATACCTACAGACAGGTTGGAGGGGAGTCCTTCAGGAAACAAGGAGAGGCGGGGGAAGGAAATAAAATCAAAATAGGCAGAAATGCTGGAGTGAGTGACTCCGGGGGGCAGCGGGGTAAGTAAGCTGGAGAGAGGGATGACTCGCAGCTGGAGACAGGTTTAATACGCGGCAGTTACGGGGAGACTCAAAGCAAGGGCCAATGCGGGCAGGCTCTGAGACCCCAGAGGTCTCGACAGGGGATGGGGGGAAGGGAGGGGGAGTCCTTTCGAGTGGCGGTGATAACAACTTTTTACGGACAACCTAAATAAAACAAAGGAAGGCACAAACCCTGCCGGCCGCGGAGGCGCGGGCGAGAAGCGGGCTGCTCCGGGGGCGGGCGGCTCCGCGCCCTCCTCACCGGCACCTCCTGCCCCGGCCGTGCCCCGCCAGCCCCTCGCCGCCGCCCCGCTTACCTGCCGCTGCCCCCGGGCCCTCGCAGCATCGCGCCGGGCACAAAGGGGCGGCGGGGCAGGACCGCGCCGACAGCCCTGGGAGGCGCGGCGGTAAGAGCAGCGGTGAGAGCGCTGACAGCCGCGGCGAGCAGGGAAATTTGGGAAAAAAAAAAAAAAAAAATAGTTACGAGGGAAAAAAAAAGGAGGTGGAGAGACGACCACCCTAATAAGCCGTCGTGATCATGCTGGGGAGGCGAGTCCCTCCCCCCGGGGGCAGCGCTGCGGGGCGCGCTCCTGCCCTGCCCTGCCTGAGGGGGACGCGGCGGAGGGGAGGAGGGGGAGCCGCCCGCCCTGCCCGGCCCGGCCCGGCCCGGCCCGGCCCAGTCCGGTCTCCAGGGACGGGTGCGAGTGCGGCTGCGGGGGGAGATGCCGGCGGTGCGGGATGCAGGAGGGAAGGGGAGAGAAGGCGGCGCGGGGCGCCCCTGCCGCAGCGGGCGGGGAGGGGGCACCGCGGCCCTCAGGAATTATCCACACACACCCCCGCCTCCCGCTGCTCGCCCCCCGTGCGGCCGGGCTGCTCCCCGGCTGGCACATGGCTCCTGCCGCCACCCCCAAAAGGGTTTCGGGAGTCGCTTCACTTTCACTTTGGCCCCGCCAAGGGGCTCCCGGGGGCCGCGGCAGCTGACAGGAGCCCTGGCAGCGAGGGGCTCACCCGCTGCCCCGCGCCTTCCCCGGCTCCCGAGGGGGATGAGGGGCAGAGCTCAGCCCCCTCCGCATCCCTTCTCAGGGTGCCGGGCCGCCCTCGGGCCCCTTGCAGCGGGGCGCTGTCAGGAGCGGCTGTGCTTCTGTCAGCCTTCCTTTCGCTTTTACGTAGGAGGAAAAAGAGAATAATGAAAATATAGCCGGGTCCGTGGGAGTTCGGGGCTGGGGAATTGCATGCAACGCTGCAGCAGAGGGGTGTGGCAGGGGGGACTGATAGGAGTGAGGCATTTGAGAGCCGCAGACAAGCACGCTTTTTCTGTTTTCTGGTGGGACTAATCCTACATGCATCCTGCCCTGCAACCTGCTTGATCCCTTATATCAGTCCATCTAAAGGGGTTGGTGAAAATCCCACTGGAGAGCCAGAGCCATGCCTTGCACATGGAGGGTCTCCTTGAGCAATCTCCAGCATCTGGCAGGGTGATGTGGAGGTGCCTTTCCATGCTTACCACCAAAACACTCTGTACCCACATTTATGGGCACAGACTGCTCAGTACCCCACCAACAGCATGTCCAGTCTCCCACAATGAGCACCAGGGATGGATCTGGTCCAACAGTATTATTTTTGAGCTCAGAAGAAGTATTTCCAAGGTGGGAGGCATGCTCTATATATCAGACACTGTTGCATCCCTACTTCATTTGGAAAGAGCAATTAAAAAGGAGAAGGGAATTACAACTTCTGTCTTGCTGTCCTCTTCTGCTGTAGGCACTTGCTGTTACGGACATGGCCCTCTTGATGTGATTTTTCCATAAATATCCCTGGTCTTAATGTTGATTCCTTGAGGGGAGAGAGCCCGAAGAGAGCAGTAGCCTCCCCAGAGAAGCTCTCCATGTGCCTCCTGTGAAATGCCCATCGCCTGCCTGATGCTTGTGGGCAGGTGGTCATTGACCACGTAACGGAACTCGTAGCTTCCAGTGTTTCCCAAAAGACACAGCAGCACTTACTGCACCAATTACGGCCACACGTGCCCGGCACAGAGGCAGCCTTGTGCTGGGTGAGTCAACTGGCATGGAGTCCTGGCTTTTATGTAAGTTTTTTCTCTTTGGCCTTCTCTCAACAGTCATCAAACATGGCACAACACATGTTCATAACTTTTAATGAGCTGGCCTGTAACCATCTTCACCCAAGCCCTTGTCACAAGCACGGCAGCAATCCCTGGGTTTTCCTGAAGCTTGGCTGATGCTGGTGCCGACAATTAGGCTGCATGCGCTGTGAAACGCTAGCACATGCTCATGCTTTGTTCCTCTGCACCTCAGCCTGCTCTCCCCAAATGTCTGACATGTTTTACTCGGCATGAACAAGCAAAATATAATTACAGTGGGGTTTGGGGTTTTTATTTTCAGTGCACAACTAGATAAAAGATTACCACACAGAATATACATTCCAGTTTTGACAACAAAGTGCCAGCACCACACAATTTGGTATTCTGTCATGAGGTTTCTGGTTCGGAACTACAACTGTTAGCTTTGAGTTTTGCGTTAAATGGAACAAAGACAACCATGACATTGGTGTTTGCATTTGTTTCTTCTTTTTTTCTTTAGTGTTTATCATAAGGCAACAAGAAGCACTAATAAATCAGACTGTGAACAAATGCTCTCTCAAAACTCACCCAGTTCATGAGCATTATTCTGAGTATTATTCTGTTATTCTGAGTATTTGCTAACTTGAAAATTAAATTGCCATTTGAGACTATTCCATATTCCATAATATTCAACATCTTTCCTCATTTTTCAATTACAAGGCCAACTTTGACCCCCTTAATCCCTGTTTTTTTCTGTTACAAACTGCCATGAAGTCAAGAGCATTTGAGAACAAGCTACTGCTAACTGGCAAAATGTGGCAGAATCTGTCCCCAGTTACATAGTTCCTCTCACCCTGTCTCCAGTGACAGCATGCTTACTACTCAGGAACAATGACCCGAAGTTAAGAAAGAAAACATTTTACAATAAGAGAAATATAGGGAAACAGTAGCCTAATTTACCAAATAAGAATAGTGAGATGTCATCCCTGAAAAGAGTCAGGAGTAATCCAGATAAAAGAGGAGAGAATGAAGAGATGATCAGGCAGTCATTTGGGCCTATTTTCTGATGCTGCCCAAAGATGAAATCTGTCCTAACAAAGCTGAGCAAAGGCCTGAAATAATGTTATCTTACCTCTCCTCTCCTTCCCACTACTACATTTCTATCAAGCTCTTTTACCTTTGGATGCTTGGAAGACAAAGGAAAGGGGCAGAAAATACAGAAAGTGAGAGGAAGGAACATTACTTTTATTATTATTATTATTTAAAAAGAGGCACAAATTTATTTAGATGTTGTCACACTTTCATCACAGGACATTTTAATTTAAATATGTGCAATTAAATGAACATCAGTTGTACTGATGAAAGGCTAGAATTAAAGGAATATCTAGTTAAGCTTCCACTGAGTGCCCATGACATTTTAAGTAAGTTGGGTAACTTTATTTCTTGGTTTTTTTCAACATCAAAATACTGTTCTCAAACAAGAGAAACACGTTTTTAAAATCAACTGACTCATAGGCTTTCCATCCTCCAAATTACAGGGAGGAGTGCCGCCCAGCAGTAAAAATATTTCAATAATCAATAGCAGAATAATCCGAGGCAACCAACCTGCATTTGCTTGTCAAGGTACGCAGAGAACATCTGCCAGGGTGCTGAGGTGTGAAGGGAGGAATGAGCAAACTCAAAACTATCCCTTTATGTAGTTTTCACAATATTCTAATTTACCAACATTTGTAAGCAAAAAAACCAACCAACCAACCAACCAAAAATCAACCAAACAAAAAACCAACACCCCCCCCCCCAAAAAAAAAAAAACAACCACCAAACCCACAAAACAAAAAAAAGAAACAGGAGGAAAGGACAAATTAAAATGTATACCTGGCACACATTTTTGTTTACAAACACTTGAAAACTCTGTTTGTGATTTAAGTAGTTCTGAGGTTATTTATGTTAATGGTATGCATGAGTCTAAATGGCATCCTGTTCTGAAAAAAGAGCTGAAGGAAAAGTGCTTTGGGGCAATCTACATCCTTTTTTGTCCTTCGGCCATGACAACTGAAATGGAGAAAATGTGACAAAAGTGGTGCTGTGTGAGGTGGGCTGGCTGGATTAAATACTGTGTGGAATGGTGGTCTTCCACAATGGGAATTGGGAAGAGCTTTCTCTTCCTGAACTAGACAGACTTCTTTTCAGCTGGGGCAGGATATTGTACCTTACTTTTTCTGTACAAGGTAAATAATATTTCTCTGTAAAGCAGTCACTGTGTCACAATGGTTGGAAGCATGGTTGTTTTCAGGTTTGTAACCTGCATCAGCAATCTCACCTTGAAAATATATGATTCAAGGTGGCAGAGTGTGGCTAAGGAATTTCAATCAGCAGAGGAACTGGTATTGAAGTGCAGTCTCTACTGAGGGAGAAATAAATGTATTAGAATCCTAGAAATTTGCTGCTTATTTTTCTTTTATGCTTCAAACAGCCTGGATTTACTGATGGTATTTTCTTTCAGGGTACAAGCCCCCTGCTCTTTTCCTTTTTTTCTTGCCTCGAAGAGATGGGTGTTTGGAAGGGCCAAGAAATATTGTTGCAGGTCTGTAAGGGCAGTTGATGAGTATCAGTGGTTGCTCTTGGGTTTACTTAATTTGAAATTTAAAAACAAACAAAACAAACAAACAAACAAAACAAAACAAAACAAAACAGTTGAATCACCGTATTTATCCAGACTACTTAGAAGACTGGATGTGCAAGCACTATCTGATAGTGCCCAGATGTGGCAAATTAAAATTATTCTTACTAAATGTTAAAGAACAAAAATAAGGGTGGAACATTTCTCTTTGTAGTTTTCAAGAAATTTTATGCTGGCACTCTTTCCTAGTTCCACTAAAACCAAATTCAAGTCCCAAAATTAGTATGGAAATATAAAGGTTTCCTGTAGTGACTACTTGAATTGGAAGAGAAAGTCAAACTGACTCAGCTACCTATGAAGACCTAGACAAATGTTTGTGGTTGTTTTGAATAGAATGAAGAGATGATGGTTTAAACATTACACATTGTTATTTAAGCAGTAGGTTTAATATTTTCAAAAGCTTTCCAATCCCATCTTCAAAAACCTAAAGACTTAATATTTTTCTGACACTAAAATGAAATATACTAATTCACATAGATGCCATAATAACATGAAGATAAGGGTAGAACTTTATTTGATTTGTTCTACTTATATTTTAGTGTCATATTCAATGCTTCTATTCCGTGAATTCTGTTCCTTGCCGCTCGCAAGCTAGACTAAAAGCTGTCCAGGAAAGAAAGCTGCCTCTGGGAGAGATTTAAAAACATGGTAATGGTCATACTAGCTCAATCCAAGGGGTATTCAGTCTCAAATTATGACTACTAGTGGCTACTTCTGGGGAAGATGCAAAAAAATGCCAAAAATAACATTTCTAGATTAATCACATTTCTTCCTAAACATTCAGCTACTTAGGCTTAGAAATGAAGAATTGGTTTACTTTCTAATGTAATAATATAAAAATATTATTATTTTCATTTAAATGTATAACTCTCTCTATCCTTCTATATTTTTTCCTTTAATTCCATCAAAACCTTGCTTTTAATGGCATCTGATGACAGTGTTCCACAAGTTAACTCTCCCTTGTGCAGAAAATTCCTAAGATCTCTTTTCCATTTCCTCTTGTCTTGTTTATGTATTACTCATACAAGTCATGAGGGCCAAGAAGTTCCTAAACTATCTTCTACTACACCCGTTTTATTTTACACATCTGTGTTATTCATCTTATCCTCAGATTATCCCATACTCCCCAAAGCAGCCAGTGGTCTTTCCAAACACCAGTTTTGTGCAGATCACTGACAATTCAAGGTGCTTTTCCCTGAGCCATTCTATTTTGCTCTTTTCTTTTCGAGATTCCATTTCTGGCAGGGGTTTCCCTCTGATCTACATGACAACAAAGCTTATGTAAATCTTTCTCCCACGCCTGCCTCAGCTTTCCATTGCTATCCAATATTTAATTAGCTTCCTTTACTGTCGCTGCCCTTTGACTAGAGGTTTTCACTGTATCATCCACAGCGATGTCCAGATTTCCATCCTGAGTCACTAGAACAAACTGAGAAGCAGATCAGTGAATGTGTTGTTCAAGTCTTATGCCTGTTGTTTAACATTTCCCAAGCTGTTACCCATCCTCGTGGCTGCCCTGGGCCTCTTTGAAATTCCTCTCAGTCTGTCACGCTTTTGGCCGAAGTAACCACTTGCACAGTTAAGATGGACACCACTTGGCTGAGTTGCACTTATCCTCCTTTTGCCTGCCAGACTGTGGACATGCTGGGGCTACTCAACGGAGTTTAGGAAAGAAAGTGAAGGAGAGCTGGATGCTCGGGCCATCTTTGTGTCAAAGGGCCTGAAGAACATAATCTCCTGACTGTGTTCTTCCTCCTTAAAGGAGGGTGCCTCCTCTGTGGAATGGGATTGTAGCAGCAGTGCTTTTGCAGCCTTTTGTGCTGTTTTGTTTGAATCTAGCAGATAGACCATGGTTTTTTTGAAACAATACTTTTTTTTTTTAGCAGAGGCACACCAAAGCAGGACCTTTTACTAGTTCAAAAATGGCCTTAAATATTGGAAATACTACAAGCAATTAAACAACTCTTTTCCCCTTCTCTGTTTGGATATATCTACTACAGGCACAGGAGAGAGCCCATTCCCTCTGGATTAAAGTGAGAGACATGGTTAAAAGGCTAATAAAAAATCAAGGAGTAATAAATACTAAGTGATTTTTAAGTAAATATAAGTGGAGTTTTTTGGTTGTGGTTTTTTGGTTTTTTTTTTTTTTTTCTTCCAAAGGAATGCTCAGCTGTTAGTGTTACGTTTGACAGCTTGTAAAAAGGTGAGTTTTTGCTGAAGAGCAAGAACAGGTTGAAGGGAGACAAAGGCGTGTTCAGAGATAAAGAAACTGAGGGGTATCTGCTACACAGATTGAAGGTGTTACATTACTCTGTGCAATGTCCAGAGAGGGAGAAATCTGCGCAGCAAAATGGTCATAAAATACATTTTTGCAAAGAAGACAGGAAATGTTTCTGTCAAGAACCCTTCCCCCCGCCCCCAAACAAAAAACTAACCCCCTCAAAAAAACCCCCCCAAAAACCCCAGAAAACCCAACAATCCCTCTGGTAGTTTTCCCATCTGGAGAAACAAAGTGAGACAGATCTCTCTCCCCTCTCAAACTACATACCTCAAAACAAGCCCAGTGCCTTGTGGCAGCAGTTTCAGAGCCTGAGCAGGGCACTGTGCCCTGGGTCCCTCTGCAGTGAGGCTGTGGGACACAATACAGCCCCGCAGGTGCTGGGACAGTTCTGGCATCTTAACCAAGACAGGGCAATCAAGTAGACCGGCACCGAGCTTTCTGTAAGATCATGGCTCATTTATGTAACTCAGAGGTCACTGCATTACCTCTGAGAAAATACACTTGCTCTCTCATTCTTCCCTCAGGGTTTATTGCCAGCGTGATTATATTTTCAGGAGTGACAGGGAGGCCCTGAGCTGTAAATCTAACTGAGATAGAGAGTGAGCTGATTATCAGACACCTCCTTCCCCACTCCAAAGTCAATAACCTCAGCATCTCACAAGGTTACTTTCTGAAAGAAAACAATCTCTCAGCCAGGCTCTGTCTGTTTGCATCTGCTGAATTGCATTCAGTCTGTCTTCTCAACAGCTGGGAAATCAATAGCTTGCCGACCATCCCAGAGCCCCAACAACACAATCTTTTTTGTACTAGCGACGAGGAGCTTCAGGTGGCACCAGGATTAGGTGAATTGGGTTTGAAAAGTGATTTAGGAGGAAAGTGCTTGCTTGAAAGCAGGTCTCTGTTCCCCACTCCCAAAATCTAGCATGTATATCTCTTCCCCCTGGAAGCATGGGGGCCCTTTTCTTTGAACCCCCACAAATAATTCTGTACCGTTTTAATGACCAGGTAGCCGCTAGAGACTATGCAAAATGTTACATTTAAGACAATTCCAAAGAAGACATCAGCAGCCTCCCGGAATCTCCTTTTCACCCCCGGGGGTAAGTTTATTTACAGAAAGTTAGTTTTGTTTAACCCTAATGGCAAGTGGTAAACTCAGCCGATAATAACAAATCATTTATTAAGCTTCTGAGAAACTGCTTGCAGATGGGAATCGGTTTTTATAAACCGTGTATGGAGGGACATATTTGAAGCAGTCCCAGCGAATGGCTCCCAGCGCTTCGGAGCCGGTGAGGAGCGTCAGGGCTCGGCTCGGTCACCTCCCGCCTCTGACACCACGACGCCGAGGAACGAGTTAACTCCTGAGAGCGAACATAAACCCCGTGCCGAGGAACTTCGTGTTTTATCATAAATCCTCGCGCTTTACAATGCACTCAAAAAGGACTTTTTTTTTTTTTTTTTTTAATTTATTTCACATAAATCCCCGGGAAGGGAAAAAAAAAAAAAAAAAAAAGAGGATGCCCGCTTTCCTTCCCGACACCCGCCCGAGCGTGTTTCCCGAGCATCAGGACTCGTCCCGTCGGTGGCTGATTCACCCCTCAGCGCAGGAACCACCAAGCAGTTCCCTGTTTGCGGTGCGCGCTGCAGAGCGGTCAAAGCCCAAGGCCGTGACGGTAATCCCGCCGGCGGCTGGCGCAAGGGGAAAGAAAAATAGCTTCAGATCCGCCGGCAAAACCGCGCCGGCGACCGCTCCGCTGGCTGCAGCGCCCAGCAAGGGCCCCAAGCCGCTGGGCAGCGGGCGCGCCCGGGCGCGGGTGACAGGGACTCCGCGATGCCCGCGCCCCACCTGCGAGATGCGCCCGGGTGCCGAAGCGGCGAGGAAGGGAGGATTAATTAGCGCCGGGCTAATGAGCCCTCGGCTTTCACACCCCTCCTTTCAGGAGTCCCCTCCGCGGTCCCAATCCGCGGGATTTGCTCCGGCCCGGCCCACCTGCCGCTCAGCGCACCTGAGCGGGCTCGGCGGGCCCGGAGCAGCCGGCTCTGCCCGCCCGCCGGCGCCGCAGCGTTCCCTGAGCCAGCGCGGAGCGAACACGGGCGGGTCTCCTCCCCCCGACCCTCGGCAGCACAGAGAAAAGTACATTATTTCTAGTGTGTGCTCTTTTCCTTATTATTTTTCCTTCCTTTTATTATTATTATTATTGTTATTATTATTATTATTATTATTTCCTTACGCATGCCCAAAGTGCTCCGGCGACGAGTGCGATTTAAATCTGAGCTCCGCCGTAGTTCTGGCACTATCAAACCACATTCATTTTCACATCCTTCCCAAAAGTTTTGCCACAGTCCCCTCGCTGCAGTTTGCGTAAACAGCTTTACTGGGTAACTATCGGGAAACATAAATACGCGGAAATAAATAATAGCGTGGCAATCGAAATGAATAACCCAGGGCATAGCAGGCAAAGGAGAGCAGACAGTAGAGATAATCTCCCAGAGTGTGTATTGCGTTGGGGGGTTTTTGGTGTGGTTTTTTTGTTTGTTTGTTTGTTTGTTTTGTTTGGTTGTTTTTTTTTTTTTACCTCGCTCTGCTTGTGAGAAAAAATTAATTAAAATAAAGGGTTTCCTCCCCCCCTTTCTTTGATGCATCTTGCTCGCGTAATAGCAACGTCTCGAAAAAGACAAAGCAGACGGATTCGAGCTCCGCTAATTAAAGAGCAACGAATGCCGGCATTTAATAAACATCTGAGTGGCCGGTGGCGCAGAAGGAGCCAGCGGAGGGGCGGCGGTTTCCGAGTGCCACGGGACCAGCGCTGAAACGGCTTCGCGGGACGGGAATTAGCGCGGTTCTCCCCGCCGGGCTGCGGAGCCGAGCGCGGAGCCGCGACGCGGGCAGGGAATGCTGCCCACCTCTCGTCTCCAGCTCCGTGCCTGCGCACAATCTCCGCACGGCGCCGGGAGAGCCGGCGGGACATCCGCGCTGATTTATCCGCGGGGCCGTCCAGCCCTCCCCTCCCCTGCTCTGGGTTTCTCGGGGGTCTGCGCCGCTGCCCGCCCGGCCGCGCACCCTTTCTTTCCCCGGCAAGGTTCCCGTCCTCGCCGCGGGTGACCGGCGACAGCTCCGCGCACCCCCGCGGCTCTCCGCTCCGGGGCGCGGGGCGGCGAGGACTAGGCAGGGGCCGTGCAGCTGTTGACAGACAGAAAGCCTCGATCTCGCAACCCCTCCTCAATCCATCTTCACGGGATGGCAGTGGACAGCCCCAACGAGTTAAAGTAAAAGGCTTTGTCGCTGCTGAAAAGAGGGAGAAGTGGGGAGAGGAGGCGGGGGGAGGAAAGAGATGCTGAGGAGTATAGATACTGGGTGGGGGGATCGCCTGGAGCGCGAGCTGTGAGGGAAGTTAAATACGCATCCGTCCGTCCGTCCATGCAACAGTTCCACTGCCACCCCCCCAGTGCTTCACCCCTGCGCACTCACAGCAGTGTTGCGAAGTTGGGACCCACCTGGGGAAGGTGCAGCGCGGCCGCAGGTGTGCGGAGCGGAGCGGAGCGGAGCGGAGCGGTGTAGACCGGGGAGGAGAGCTAAGGGCAGCCGGAGGGCGGGTGAGGGTCCTGACCTGCCCGTACACCCTCAGTCCCGGCGGCCTCCATGGATGGAGGGCAGGGGGCTCCCCTCCGTGGGTCGGGACGGGGTGGATGAAGTTTGCCCCGTCAGCAGAACCCTGGGCGGCGTGAGGAGCTGGCAAGGGAAGGGGTGCCCCGCTTGAATTACACTGGCTTTGCTAGTCCAGCCGAAGGGGCTGCAGCAAGTGGGGAAACGAGAGCCAGCTGAGCCCTCCTGCCAGCCTCGTCGGGGCTGAACTTGAGGTCAGCGGAGCGCGAAACTCCTCCGGGGAAGGAGGAAACAAATGTTCGTGGATCGGGTATCGACAAACTTGAACAAGTGGGAGGGAGAGGAGGAGAAGGGACAGTCAGAGCTGCCTTCATAGAGCTGTAAACAGTGGTGTTGGGACAGAGTTGAAAGGAAATTGCCTGGCAGCTGCTTGGAGTTTCCCTACTATGTGCTTGCCCTAGTGAGGCGAGAGGGCCCTTTACTGGAAACTTGGTCTCCCCCCACCCCCGGGAACTGCATCCTGTGGCAGCTGTCCATCCCCTCGCAGATTCCCCTCCGGGTTACAGTCAGGCTGGTGGGGGAAAGCTGGAGAGAAGAAATCTCGTCACTGCTGATTCAGGCCTTCGCACGGGGACACAATGCACTCCAGTGTCCCGGCCCTCGCAGCTCCTCCTAATGCCAGGCGAAAGGTGACTGCCCCTTCCACAGGCCGCCTCTCTGTTCAGGTACTTATTAAATTGGCCCAGTCTGCTGGCAAGGAGAGAACTTCCCATTGATTTTTACAAACTGTGAAACCTTAAGCCTGTATCAGGTGATGAGAGAGAGGGGGAGATCAGGGGGTTTCAGCACTTGCAAATCTCTTCATTTCATCACTTTAAAAAGGAATTTTTATCTCCAACCATATTGAAGATAAATGATCTATTAATAACAATAAAAGAGAGTTTGAAGCAGAGAGACCCAGGTATTCAGGTTTTTTTTTTTAATGGACTTCTGGTTTAGGATTGATTTTTTGAACAATGCTTTAGCAATGATTTTTCATAAGATACAATATTTGATTTTTCCACAAGATATCAAGAACAGATGCATCTAAGTAAACAGATACATGTAAGCACAGACTCTTGCAGAAGGCAGTACTCATTTTGTCCATGTGAGCTTCATGAATGATTTATTTTTGTAGCCTTTAAGCATAATAATAATAATAATAATAGAACATATGTGTCCATTTTATTGCCATATTTTCAAAGTTCGTGCAACTCAGCAAGCAACGAGCATTTTTGTTTCAAGCTGGGCCTTAGACCATATACTTTATTAAAAAGAGAATTCCACAAAACCCAGACCTGGTAAAACTGTGTACAAAGGGCCAGGGAGCTGCTTTATTACAATAGTTGCGCCTAACATGCATGAAAGTTCAGTCCTGGCTCCATTCTTACTTATCTTACCAGCAGGCCTGTGACATCCCAAGCCAAAGCTGTATAATCATTCCGTTATAAACCACACATTTCCCAGTTCTAAATGGTCATGGTAAAAAACGTATTTGTGGCTTAAATTCGGTGTGGAGAGTCTCATTTTTTTCCACTCTGTAAGATTTTGAAATTAGGCAATTTGGTCAATTGGTTGGGTTTTGAAAAAGTAGAAGAGTGTGTTATGAATTTATTTTCCAGGTTTTAATAGTTAGAAGAGGCCTGGTTTTTAAGAGTGATCTTCAATCATTTGAGAAAGAACTTGAACCTATGTATTAAAGGTTAAGGGGAATTTATGGTGAAGTTCAGCAGAAATGGGAGAGACCTCAAAGTCTTTCCTGACAGTTATATGTGGTATACAGGCTGTGCATTGTAGGTAAAACATAGCTGAAGTTCCAGAATTCAGTTTCGGAATATAAGGGCAGTGTGAGAGAAAAGTTACGATGAGATCAATACTTCAGTGTGATACATTCATACTGCACACAATGCTCCCAAGGATCCAGTTCTTTGCCATCTTCTATAGATGGAAACTCTTCTCAATTTGCCAGTGAAACCTGGGATGCAGGATGTGGTAACAAACAGCCAAGCACTGTAATAAGTTATGGGGGAAATTAATTTCGTTATCACTTATGATGTGATTAGCTAAAGCTGGCACTCTGTAGTCCAAGGACCTCCCTACATCTAGAGGTCTCGTGCATCACTTCTGGAAATGGCTCTCCGAATGGGATCTGAGCAAAGACACACAGATCCAAAGGCTTTACAGCTGGACATAGCGATCCTGTAAATATTTCCCTCCTCTGATTTTATTTCTACCATAGAGACATAGGTATTAGACACACCAAATGGCGGGATACAGTGAAACCCTAGATATAAAAAAGCAAAAATACAGGTGTAGGAGATGGGGACAAAAGAAAGGGTAGGAAGGAGAGAATTGCCAGGACACTACACAATAGATTGGCTGACTGAATTAAGGATGCAACTAGTGAAACTTTAGGAAAGGTCTGCTGCCAAAGGCCAGGCAGTCAAAGAGTCCCTAGACTCATGTCTCCACCTCTGTCTGTACTCTAGGCACAACCTGTGGGACTCTGTCTGCATTAACAGCTTAAGTTTCTGAGCTGTAGGCTGGCAGCAGGCTGGAATTTCTCCCTTCTCCATGTGCTGGGGAGAGCAATTTCTCTCTCCCTCTCAGAGAGTGAAAGGGTGAAAGGGGCACTGAAGAGGCAGAGATAGCCATTCTCCTGCAACCTGAGGTGCATCTAATGCATACAATGCCCTGAAGTGTTGGAGAACACTGAACTTGTGCTGGATGAACTGCTACGTCAGCTCCAGAAACATGCTACATTTTGGCAGCAGAACGAGTATCAGCATGTCCCACCAACACCCACAGTTGTCACTGCCACTTAACGGGGCTGCCTTAAGGCCCTGCCACAGAATGGCTGCGTATTGCATGCTCACCTCTGGCACAAGCCATGTGTAATGCTGTGTTCACTGTGCATTACACGGGCACGGCCATGCTGCTCATGAGCGTCGCTTAACAGCGCACATCATTCAGCACACCCACAACACGATGCTGTGAGACCTCTCCAGCATGGTCAAAGTATCCAACAGACTGCACACTGAAGACTGCTCTTCAGCTGGGGCCCAGGGCCAGAGCCGCTGAGCTCATGCTTGGCATTCCCTGTCGTTATTCTGCTCAGAAAATGACCTCTCAGTGGTGACACGCCTCCTAGGGTGACTCCTACCTCTGTGGTGGTGCATGGTGTTGGTGAGACCCGTGTTCAGGTGAATGGACCATAGGTTGAGGAAGAAAGGATGTGTGGACCTGGGGGGGGTCACACCCACCTCTCTGTCAGTGCCACCATACTGCAAATATAATGTCAAAAAAAAAAAAAAAGCTGCCTGAAAGGATTAAAGAAGACTGAAGGAAGAGTGGGGAAATTGAGGCAGTTGCAGTTCTTCATTTATCCTTATGCTGATGTTCCCAAGAGCAAGACCAATGGCCACAGTTCTGCCAAGAACAGGACACAGGCTTAGGTAGCAAGAGTCAAATAAAAATTGGCAGTGTTCAGTTGGACTTGATGATCTTGCAAGTCTTTTTCAAACTGAATGATTCTATGAAAATATGGCAGGTTCTGTATGCAATTTCTGTAAAAGGCTCTTAACTGTGGCTATATTTATTCTTTGTCATGTTGTGGCCTCTCAATAGTCTCAGTTTTTGTCATCCAGGGGTCCCAGAACTAGCAGATTGTGTCCTTGGTGCAGCACGGGGATGCTTTGCCCGGCCCAGCATCCATAGTCACCTTGAGCAGCTGAGACACTGCCTCGGGGCTCATCATCTGCCCCTATTGAATCTCCTTTTCTCTTTCACATGCTATTCGTCGTCTTGGCTTGTAAGAGCACCATGGTGTCACCTTTTAGCAGTGTGAGTGGAGCAGCCCTTCTGCTGCCCTCCCAGTGTCTTGCTTACAGATACTGAAACATACGGCAGGAGGAAAATCAGCGGCTGCATTTCATTATTCTGTGAATTACAACGTTGTGCCATCCTGTGGGGATGGGGAAAAACAAACAAACAAAAACAAAAACAAAACAAACAAGGAAACAGAACTCAGTTTTCCATGTGCTTTAGTGCACAACAACTGAGTGTGCCACTCAACATCTGCTAGCGATATTTAATTTAACTTCTGAAAGTGTGAGTTTAGGTACTATCAAATGGATGGTTCTGATCCTGGAAACCTCTTAAATGCATAGCCCTGACAGACATTAATTGCTTTCATTTAAGTAAGAAGATTATTCCTTTATCATCAGGTAATTGATTTAAAAGTGTTTCACCGTATGTTTACACTTGAAACAAATTGGTGTGACCAAGAATTTAATCATTTAATAGATTTAGTAACTTAATAAAATCTGATAATCATTGCATTACACTAACACCTGATGACATTTATGCAGTTCTTTCTTGAGGAGGAGCTCCACAACTCAGTTTGTGTGCAGGAAGAACATTTCAGGGACTTTAGTCTCCATTTTTTCACCAAAGGCTTTGAAGGGGTTTATTGTGTGTACAGGTAGACCACTGAGCTGTGCATGCATATGCAAGGACAAATATTCACAATGCATACATTTCTACTGAATATATCAGTATATTCTTTGCGGTGTTGTCTTTGTAGCATTGTCCATGTATAGTTTTTCTGTGTTTTATGGACTTTTTTGTGAAGCTGCCTGCTCATCATCAGCCTGCTCTGATGTTTTTTTGCTGTTTTTTGCTGTCTACCTGGTAGAAGCTGGTGAGGATAGTCTCTGAGAAAATAATAAATTTTTTAACCAGTTGCAGAGAGGAAAATCTGCCGAGTATCCAAAGTGCCTTTTGAAAACCAAATTCTAAATAAAGGTTTTTACATTTTCATCTTACTGAGGTGACCAGCAGGGTAATGCAATAAAATACACTGCATTTAGCCTTGTTGTTGTAAACCAACTTCTATTGATATGCAAGAATGTTTGAGAAGTCTTTCATTTGACTTTGCATGTATCTTGGGGTCATTTGCAGTATTAAGCAATCTTAGAGGTGGTCTTTAGCAATAGATTTTAAAAGTGACAAAGTAAAAATGCTCTGTAAATATAGTAGCAGTGGAAAATGCCTTTCTGACCAAAAGAGTTTATTGCATTTTCTAGTTTGAGTTCTCATTTATGGTTGATGACATTCATACCTTTAAAAGCAGTTATGTCAGATTGACAGTCAATGATAATGGTTAAGGATACTCGTGCCAGAAATGCCTTTGGCGAATATTCAGTTTGCAAATAATTTTTATGGTTTTAGAGAGGCATTGTTGCTGCTCTAAAGGTTGCACAAGCATGGTTTTCAGCTCCTTATGCTTTTGCTTAATATAGTGTTATTTTTTCTCTTAGTATGTGTGTAAAGGCAACAAAATTCTAAGTTTATAGTAGATTTTCTTATGACTACGAATCTTTCTCTGTATGTTCTACATTATTTCTCCAGTGGTACTTTAGCTATTCATATATTTGTTAGGTCCCAAAGCAGCTTATATCGTACTTGTTACCCTGGAGTTACCAAGGTCTTCAGTGCCTCGTAGCAGCTGGTAGAGTGCATTAAAATATTGAGGGAAGCTGTAGAAACACAGCTTTGATTGAGCAAAGTGTAACTCCCTCCTCCTTGGCTGTAAAGATGCCTTCCCCTTCCCCTTCTCCATCATTGCCATCTTCCCTTAAAAATTGTTATAAGCAACTCTTACTACTTTGTATAATTCCTATTTTAAAATCAGCCATCTTCTGTTCCCTCCTCTGCCCCCCCACCACAAATATGTTACCCAGCCTTTCAGACAATAGCTGTAATTTTGCTATAATTTGAATCTGATCAGAGCAGGGAGAATGAGAGGATACAAAAAAAATCATCAGATTCCAGAAATGTGATACCATAGTCCAGATCCCACTTGCTTTGCTAATGAAAGCTGACTTGCATGAGTTAGACGAACATAATTTTAATCAAAAGGGGGAAAAAAAATCTAATATCAGCTGTTACAGAGCCTAAAAAGAGAAAAAAGCCCCCCCAAAACAACACCCCACAACCAAACAAAAAATCCCGAGGTCTTTAAGTAAAAAAAAAAAAAAAAAAAAAATCTTCAAAGGCGTATTTTGATTTAATCCTGCTAACATCTGCCTGTTTTGAACCCGAAAACAGCCTAATGTTTATCTAATAGTCTTAGTACATTTTGTAATTAAACTAATTAAGGAAAACATCTTACAGCTTTTCCCTGGAAAGGACTTCCCCCCCTTCTCACTCTCATAACAGAAACTGAAAATAATCTCTTTTGTTTGCAGGGCAGATAAAATGAATTCCTTGTTATGGGCATATTCTCCAGCAAAACCCTTTTAATATTGGAGACTCAAGAAGCAATTGAGTCCTATCCAGAGGAGGCAGGAATTGCTATCCCCTGAAACCTTTTTCTACAGAAGGAAAGTTTTTGATCTCAAGAGCTCTGCTTCCCCCCACTCTCCATAGTCCATAAAAATGCTTCTAAGCAAAATTAGCTTCCAAGTCCATAAAATTGCAATACATCATTTAAATCATGACTTTTATAGCATCCTTTTTTTTCGTACTGGGAAGGGGAAACCCGTGAAATGGTGTGAAGACATTTTAGGCTTTGAAGATGGTTAGAGATATGATGGCATTTTCAGCACACCTTCTCATTGCCATGAAATGAAAAGTGCTTAGTTGATTAGCAGGCTGATCCAACAAAGTGAACTACGATTAAAGTCAGTGGCAGTTTTGCCAGAGTAAGAACTGCATGAACAGCCATCCAGGGACCTCTTAACTACTTTCTCAGAACTGGAATGAAATATCTCTTTTTCTTCTTCTTTTTTTTTTTTTTTTTTTTTTTTTTTTTTTTTTTTTTTTCCCTCCTAGTGCTCCATCTACCTTTCTTCTTTCTTACAGCTACTCCTGCTTAGACTCCCTGAGTTCTGCTATTAAATAATTTGTATCACCCATATATATCTAAATACAACCAAATTTGCAAAGAGCATGGGCTTTTTGGTCTAAAGGTTGTATCTGTTTTCACATTTGAATAGTGCTGAGACTTTTAAATTCTGCCTCTGCTTCATGAACAAGAAAGTCCAGAATTAATTTGTGTGAGAAATGTGGCATACTGAAATAGCACAGTTTGTGTTAACACCTAGGCAGTATTGGTATTAAATGTTACTGATATGAATCATGTATTTAGCTCTCGCTCACATGTGTCTGTGAACAACCAGGACAGTGTGAATTCTAAAAGCACTCATGTTCTGAGACATCTACAGGTGGCACCTTAGATGGTGTTAGGGAACTCTGCAAGAGTCTGCTCTCACTGGACTCTATGAAAAAATTTCTGTTGCCTTCATGATAACATGCCTTCATAAATACATATTAACCTATTAATGTGGGCCCAAGCCTGTTCTTGAGAAGCAGGATTCCCTTGCTCACCTGGGAAGCCCATAGGCTGCAAGTCCGGAATTGTGTCATGCCTTTGTTCTCTGTAAGATCTGCTCTACTGAGTGGTGAAGACATTGAGGGACCCAGTATTCACTCATTCTGACTTTGAAGGGACCGGGGGTAAGACCCCTAATTAATACCAATGTCTGTTCAATGAATAAATAGTTTGCTCCCCACAGGAAACAAATAAGTGCATTACATTAAGGGATGCAAAGGACAGTACATTTTAAAAACAAGTGTGAAAAGTGTCAATTGCTATTTCCAAGATTTTTTCAATAATAACTCCAGAGCTTAGTGCTGTATCCCCACACACAGCCTGTTCCCTTCCAAAAACATATGGTCATGACCATGATTTCACATCAGGGTGTTTGACACGTAGTTGTTTCATACATTGTGCAAGTGAATGGAAATGACATTGCTAACTTTATTCTACTTTACAGTTTCAATGGCCAGATCAGGTGCAAGGGCTGAGAACAGCCCTGTCAGCTTCAGCTGATCTCCTCAGTTTCAGGAGAAGTAAATCAGGTTCAAAATGCTTTTGTGTGAAAATAATACAAACCAACAAAAAGACCAACAAACCCCTCTCTCTAGCAATATTTTCACGTATTGTTTCAGCCAGAGAAAACAGCGACAAGGAAGAATTGAATTTATAGGGGCTGCCAAATGTCTGTGCCCAGCAGAGACATTTTAATTAGTCAAGAGGAGCCTTTTCACTTGGCCAAAGCAAAACAGTACTCAAACCAACATAAAAAAAAAAAAAAAAAAAGGTAGTACATGTTGTCTATCACTGTTCTGGCAATTAGCAGTATTTTGTGCATGCATCTCTCATCCTCACTAATGAAACTATCTATTGGTAGTGTTAATGCTTTTAAAGTGGAGCATATGAGCAGCAAATGTTCCCGTCAGATAGACAGAGAACAGTTCAGAGCGAAGGCGTGATTTTACTTATCAAGTTCGTTGGATAGTGGCATATAAAAGTTTGATGTTTCTCCTTGTGTTCCTGGAGTCCTCTCTGCCTTCTTGGCTGTTAATTACATCTCCTGGTTTCTAGTCTTCTTTTCTTCTCTCCTTGTGTTTCTAATGTTGTCAAACTGATTAGCCACTAAATTACATTGCACTCAGGTAACAAGATCTTTGTTATTGATTTGCTCTGAAGGCTTTCTTTGACAGACAGACTGGCAGAATCCTTCATCCAGGTTAGAGAATAATCTATTTGAAGGATTCTTCCAGATGTCACCACTATAGCAACAGCTTCTATAGTGTTAATGCTGATATTAAATAGGGTTCAGCCCTGCATTACCATCTAGCCATATGGCTCTGTTTTTTTAAACTTGAAAATGAGTTTGCTGCTTCTTCCATAGGGAGAGCTGCCTGTCTGTATCTTCTCATTATTTCCACTACTGACTCCTTTATCACTTCCAAAACCAGACTGTAAACCTCTCAGAAGACCATTAAGAATGAACTCAAATTCTCTTTTTTTTATCTGTAGATCTGATGAAAATTATGGATTTCTGCAAATTATGGAAATCTGTGAGATTATATAATTGTCTTCTTGTTTAACTTGGTATTTCAGACATTTTCTGTTTGCTGTCGGTTGCTTTCTTTCCTAGGTAGGCTGAGTTGTGTCCATTTCGTTTCCTCACATCTCCTATTCACAGGAGTCCCAACCCAACTTCCTTTGTCTTCTGATTTCCAGAAGCTTCCTAAATTTCCGGGGTATCTGATATTCCTGGAGCCCCAGGTCTCCTCTCCCTGCTGGTAGAAATCTTCCAGGTAGATAATTTCCCCAGCAGACTTGGCCATCTTTGGTCATTTTTCCTCCTTTTGCTTGAAGTATGAGGGATAAGATTTAGCCAGCCTGTGTGTGCTGTGACCCCTGTGGGGGAAAAAAAAAAAAAAAAAAAAAAAAAAAAGTCAACTCACTAAACGCACCACAGCACCAGCCCTGAAGATCACCAAGGCCTCCTCTCTGATCAGACCCCACTAGCCAGACCCCAACTTACGAAGTGAGGAAACCCCACCAGACACTATGGCTGTGAGACGAGCAGTGGCCAAGGAACAGGGGAAGTGGTGTGAGGGAGTGGGGCAAAGCATAAGCTGGGTGGGAGTACCCTGTGTGAGGGTGGGCGGGCATACTGGTGTGGATAAGGAAATACAGTTTCTCAGCCAGGCTCCTGGGACATGGACCAGAATCCAGTGGTGGGAGTCACCTTCCATGCTGCAGGATGCATTTCTGTTTCCATAAAGCTTTGCCCAATTAGTAAGGCACTTTAGGAATAGAGTTAAAAAGGACAGGAAAGATGGTCTTGTAATTATGGGATTCAGTGGCAAATCAGGAAATCTGGGTTTAATAACGAACCGTGACACAGATTTCCTGTGTGACCTTCTCCGGATCACTTACTCATCCTGTGACTCAAGTCCCGGTTCGTAATATGGGGCAACAACACTTCTTTTCTTACACCTTTTATTTGTCTTGTCCGTTCGGGCAGCTCTTCCCGTGGGTAAGGAGTTTCCTCCAGCTACGCGTAGCACCTTTCCCCAAAGAGGTCACTTTTGGTTTTTCTCCCTCCTCATAAATGAAAGTACTTTGCTAATACTTCAGTTCATACAGATTGTCATGGGTCTGGCAAGAAAAATCATAGAATCGTAGAGTCACAGAATCATAGAATGGTTTGGGTTGGAAGGAACCTTAAAAATCATCTAGTTCCAACCCTCTGCTATGGGCAGGGACATTTTCCACTAGACCAGGTTGCTCAGAGCCCCATCCAACCCGGCCTTGAATACTTCCAGAGATGAGGCATCCACAACTTCTCTGGACTACCTCTTCCAGGACCTCAGTACCCTCACAGTAAAAAATTTCTTCCTGATACCTAATCTGCACCTACTCTCTTCCAGTTCGAAATCTTCCCCCCACCCTGTGTCCTGTTACTACATGCCCTTGTAAATAATCTCTCTTCACCCTCTAGGCTTCTTTCAGGTACTGCAAGGCTGCAATCAAGGCACCCCAAAGTTGCCCTTTCTCTTTCCCCGAGTACCCATTTTGATAATATGCTTCATGGCCATTTGACTTTGAGGAGTCCCTTTTCATCTGAAATAACTGTATTTTTCTCAGAAGAGAAATTCAAGTGCAGTACAAGAGAGGTGATCCCACTGATATATCACTAAATAAAATCTGACATGCAGATATAATGAAAACATGAGGCAGTTTAATAATGAAAAATGTATTGTCCTGAGCTAATGGCTGAAAAATGTTTAGTGAAGGATTACACTGAAGTAAAAAACCACAAGAAAGACATTCAGATAGATTAAACATTGGGAATTCATTTGTATGTCCAGACAATCTATGGTCTGTAATATACTTTTATGGTACGACAGGATGCAAAGGGATCATTTTTCAAATGTCTTATTATCCTTCTGGTAGGACTTCTGTAGCCTTCATCAAGCACTATGGACTTTGAAACTCCTATGTGTCCCCAGAGTCCTTTGGTGCCATACCCACTGAGGGGTGCACAGTGGACCAAGTGTTCAAGGCTGCCTGAGGGAGAAGGGAATGCTGGCTATACCCAGGGGAAGAACTGAATTTTAGTGCAAGACTTTGTGAGGCCAAACTCAATTGATTATTGGGTGAATCTCTGCACAAAGTAATGCAGTGGGACTGGTGAAGATTGGCCTGGGCTAAAATGCTGAAAATGCATTGAATATGTGCCCTATAGAGATATAAAACATTGCTTGTTAACCGAAAATCTTGGTTCATGCTCTTTAACCTGCCTAGAGGCATTGCACGTTAACTTACTGTATCTTTGGGACTTTTAAAGAGACTCCAGAGAAAGAGTCCTACTTAGCCTCAGCCCGTTCTGTCCTCTGAAAACAGGCAGGGAAGGGGAACTCTAAGCCCACTCTGTGGTTCTTTCAGGCTCCCACATGTCTTGGTAGGGCACATGGATGCCTCTGTCAAGCAGGCAGCAGTCTTGGTTGCTTTCATGTGCTCTGAAGACTGAGCGTTACACTTCAATGCTGGCTTTCATTAAATGTTCTGTCTGGAAGCTTTGCTTATTTTTTCCCTGTTCCTGAACAGCCTCATTTTGCCAGCTGTCCACAGTGCAGGGATGTGTAAATTGTTGTCTCACCTGAAACTCAAGGGTACCTGCTTGGTGCCGGCTTTGAGGACAACTTTTCTGCCCTGTCCTTGATCTTTTTTTATCTTGCTGTTTTTCTTTTAATTTCTGTGATAACCTTGAGATTTTTTTTCCCTTTCCCATCACCAATGACTTTATTATTTTTTTTTTTAATGTTGCCCGGCAGTATGCAATGTTGGTTGAATTACAAGGAGGGTAGTGCTTACACAGTACTGGACAGGGTCCAGTGAAGGGTAGGGGCCAATGGGACAGCTCTGGAGAGTTCTGATCAGCTTTTTTATGGGTAAGATGAGAGACCTGAGCTGCAAAGGCCTGCCAATGAGCCTTTTGTCTCTTTTGCCTGAGATGGGGTGTGTCAGATCCCGGGGCTTGGCATGACTCCAGATCTCAGGAGGCCGGGCTGGGAATAGTCTGGTGTTCCTCATTTGCTGATTATGGCTTAGAGCCATTTCTTCCCTGCACCGAACACTTCTTTGCATGTTAGCATTATGAACTATTAACCGGTAAACTATCTCTAACAAAGTTGCTGCCCACCACTTAGGCACACCTGTTGCACCTTAACCCACCTGAGTGTCCCAGTCAAAGCCTTTCCACAGCTGGAGCCAGCTTCTTCATGCTTTTGCCGTCCGCCTTTGTGGTCTGGGATTAACTCTTGTCATGCCTTCACATTTTAAAAAAGCGATGTCTTTGCAGGAGTCATGATCTCTAATGCATTCAAAATGTGCCCACCAAGTTTTTATTCGAGGAGCACAGTGAGCAGTGAAGATGCTTCACATTACCAAATTACTGGGAGCTTTGTAAACAATTTTCTGTACAATTTTTCTGCTCTGTTTTCTACTGTAGTTTCCCATTGTCTCTTTGCTTTTTAAAATCTGTAAGGTTTATTTTAAGAAAACAGATCCCAGAGCATAAAAATCAACATAAAATCTTTTAAGAGCTAGTTTACATTGACCAGCTGTCACAGAAACAGAGAAATGTGTGGGATAGTGGTCGACAACACGTGTATAGAGGAAGGTAGGCATTATAGAGTTGTTAAATCCTATTGCTAAGCCCAGGGCTTAACAGGCTTCACATTTTTTTGCTCCAGGGTATCATGGTACAGTGAAAGCAAGCTGATGGGCTCCATTAGCATGAATGATAGCTTCCTTCTACACACAAGTCAATTTGCAGGTAACGTTTTTTTTTTCACACTGTCAGGAGATAAAGGAAGCCTTTCTGAAAGTGTCCCAGAGCTGATCTTAGGGCAAGGGAGGGTCTCGGTTCAGTCAAAGCAAATGTTTGCTGACACTGTTCGGCTATTTTGGAAACTGTTAACCATTGTTTTCAGCCTGACAAAATTAATAAGTGGATTCCCCGAATCTGAACATTAATCTCTGTCATCACCATCTTCACGTCTTTAAACTTCAGGAGTGTTTTTCTTAAATTCTTGCTTGCATTTAGTTAGTAAAAGGACTTGGGTGCTTCACAAACCTCTATTCACACAATAAATGCTGCATGCATTTCTCAAAACGAGTTTTTTAAAGATATGGGTGCTTTTATAAGTTCTCCTTGCAGACTTGTGCTTGCTTCCTTTGCCATTTGGCTCGGTTGGGTATTTTGCCAATGAACGAAGTGGGACAAAGGGGAGGACTTTCAAAAAAATAGACTGTAAAAGAAAGCAGCGTATGTGTTAGGATATGGCAATCTTAAGAAGATATTATTAGGGCCAGGCATAGAATATTTGAAGGATTAGATCCCAAAATAGCATGGGTGCTACATGCAGCATATTCTAGCTATTAGGCAATACTTGATGTCACTGTTTGCACTTTTAAGGAGAAATTTCACCTGCATGCTCTAATGCATCAGAAGAGTTAAAACACACATAAATTACTGCCTAAAAAGGCCACATGTGAAAACTCTTGAATGGCAACACTGCTGTAAATATTTATGCTGGAGTTAGGCACCTGCATATAATGTGCCCACAATTCTTTAACAAGCTGTGGTTAGATTAGGTATTATGGAAATAGCAAAAATGTAAATAAGATAAATTGACATAAGACTGATCCAGAAAGTGAGTGTAAACTCAGTGGTGAATTTTCAACACTTCCCAAGACAGAGAAGAAAAAAAAGAAAAAAAAAAAAAAAAAAAAAAAAAAAAAAAAAAAAAAAAAAAAGGAAAAAAAAAAAGGTGGCCTGCTCAGACCAGACCATCAGTTTGTGGCTGATCTCTGCTTGTTTTCCCTCAAAAACTTTTCAGGGTCCTGGTGATAGCTTTGTGTTGTTCCTTTCATTGCAGCTCTGCATGGAGCAGTTGAGGGTATTGATTTAAGCAAGGAGAGTTAACAGGGCTGTGATACTATCACTCAGGCTGTCTGCATCCTTCTCTCTTTCCTGGGGCTTCACCCCCTAGGGCTTAATGTCATTAAAATTGCTGAAAATACTACAAATAACAAGCGTAGCAGCACTTTCCAAAGACTGATGAGATTGCCTGGCAGCTTGTACAGATCAGAGTGAAACTCTGGCCCCATGAAGTCAGTGTTAACATCCTGCTAACTTCAAGAAGGTAAGATTTTTATTCTTCATACGTATCTGTCTGCTAGAGCATGCCACTGCTGCTCCTTCATGCTCTTTCATTTTCCATTTCATTACTGAGAGGAAACCCAGCCCCAGTTCATAAGGTACCAGGAACTAGAAGTGTACAAGGAAATTGGCAGGAACTGAATTTTGGTTTATGAGCAGACATAAACCAAAAAATTATGAGGTCTGCATTTGTAATGAAGCTTTTTACCAGAACCTCCATGGCTTTATGAAAGTTCTGTTCTCTCTCCAAGGACATCATGGCTTTGTCTCATTTGTGGGCATGGTGCAGCATGCCTTATTCACCCAGTAGTGTTTGCCGTAGCCAGATACAACCTTTAATATTAATTTATTTCGGGGAGATAATACAACAAACTCCACTGTGGCTTACTAAAGAAGGAGAATTTTGATGAACAATTTCTCTGAAGAAAGTGTTTGCTTACATCTCTGACTTGCAATTTGCTGGAGGCTAGGAGAGTGTTATCATTGGGACAGTGTACCAGGAAAACATTGCCATATTTTTTCTATGTTTTGCACCCCTCCAAAGTTATCTGCTTTTGGCCCCTATCCCCATGTTTGTTTGTTTTTGTTATAGGTATGGGAAGCAGCCCGTCCCCAACAGAAGCCAAAACAAAACAAACATATTAAAAAAAAATAAAATTAAAAAACATGAACCGAGGGAGGAGAGGTAAAGAGAAGACACTGGGGAGGAAAAATACCTAAGTGATCACAAGTGGCAAAAATTATAAACAGAGATATAGAGGAGAGACTGTGGGATGAAAACAGGGAAACACAACCAGGGACACTTGGAAGGGCAACTCAGCTGCCCTCATTCCTCCCCTGAGGCACTCAAGAAGCTGCCAGTGGTGACCAGGGGTATCGTGCAAGGAGATGTGGCAGGGCCAGCCATTGGAAACAGGTCTTACTGTCCCTGACTGCCAAATTTTCCAGGCACACAGAATTAGCTCAGAGTGTGTGATGTCCTGCCGATGCTCCTTGCCTTCGTCTGATGAGGAGACCTCTTAGCACATTGTGTCTGGGTGGAACGGGTTGGTGAGGCTGTGGAGTGAGGGCAAGAACTCATAAAAAATTCATCAAGGTGTGTGCAAAGCAGTCTCTCTGGACATCATATTTTCTTGCAGAGCAGCATGTGAGAGGGCAGCTGGCAAGGCTCATAAACTGGCAAGCCAGCAGTAGATGGGAATGCTTTGAAAGGGCTGAGGCTGCCAGAAGTAGACTGCTAAAGTACAAGACTCGTAGCTCTAAAACAGTTTTGCACCAGTTTGAAGCAGGGAATAGTTGTGCACCTTGGTTTCTACTGCCTTTTGTGGCAACACTCGTATCCTGGGAGAGCAGATTAGATCAGTCTGTTTCCAAGTGTCCAAAATTCTCTGTTTCTGAACCACAGAGGATCTAAGGAAAAGCAGAATCAAATAGAGCTGATCCATAGCTATCATGGCTGAAAAATGGACTCGAAAAGTAGGTTAGACCCTGGGCTACCTTTTCTGATCTATACCATTTGGACTCTGAGACACAGTATCTTGTGCAAGAAACTTGTTCTCAGCACCAGCTTCCTGGGAAAAAAATAAACACACTGTGCAGTAAGAAAGCTCATGTATAACTTTTGAGGCTAAAAGTGGCATTCGCGGTATTAGAGATCTCTATAACATATTTTTGACTGAGCAATTTACTTAGCATTTTTGAAAACAAGGCCATGTCCTTTATGAAAAGAAGTGCTGGTTCACCTGCACCTTCAGTCTGCCTGACAAGGTTTAATTATCAGTTTTAGTGGGTCTTCTCTATAGGCAAGAGTGGGACAAGAATGAAGACACCCTTCCTTAGATGCAAACTGCTGCAACTGCTTGGATTTTTCTTGCAGCTCAATCTTGTGGGAGAGGACTCCGCACCCCTCCGGGTGTCAGTCATTCCAGGTGAGGCAGTGGAAGGCCTGCACTGATGGAGGAAAGGTCACTGAAAAGATGGACAGTTAATGCAGGCAGAAATCCTCTTCTTAGTGCTTTTCTGAAGGTCTTTACCGGTGTTACAGGTGTGACAATGAACTGTCAACCTAATGGCAAGCCATTGCTTGGTTGAAAGCTGGGGATGGATCCACCTTCCTCCCTTCACTGCTCCTTCCGTCCTCTGCTGCATCCATCTCTCTGCTTCCTCAGGCACTGGGTACCTGGTTCCTTGCAGTGTGATAAGAGTTAGACAGGCTTAGATTCTTTGACAGGTTTGTTGTTTCAGTTTGGGAGGAACCAAACTACAGCCCCGCGTGAAGGAGGGACTTTGCTGCTCTCACCACTCCCCACACTGGGCTGACTGAGGAGTCTGACATCCCGTGAGAGGAAAATCTCCTCGCTGAACCATAGCCATGTTGTTAGTGTATCTGTTGCTATTATCTCTCCATGCAGCATTTTCCTTAAGGAAACATGACTGAATACCTCACAGCCTGTGTTATGGGTCTCAGGAATTAGCAGAGTGCACCTGCTATGTCTCTTTATGGAATTTGTCTGTCCTCCGTCTTTTGCACAGGCAATGTGCTTGTACCTGGAGCTACAGGGGTGGCTATCTCTCCACTCACTCCTGTCATGTGGAGACGCCTCACAGGGGTGCGCTGTCCATTCCCCAGCCTAGTACAGTGATGATCTGAATCACTCAGTGTCAACAATCCTAACCATCCTAACCTTAAATCCAAGGCAAGTCAGATTCATCCTGGTGGGAAGACATGAGACCACTCACTTGGCTCTGGCTGTTCATCTGCATCCTACTTACCTGCACTGAGCATTTTTCTCAGTCATTTTTCTCAGGTTATTCAAATGAGATCAAGATGGGAATATCCCTCTCCCCTACAAAGCTTCTCAGCAATTTGAATTTCAGTTGAAAAGGAAGTTATTAAAATGTGAAGATTAGAACTGACCTAATTCTTACAGGAAAATTTAAACAAAAGTCTGAAACTTTGCCCAATCTGCACAGTTGAGATTCAGTAACTAAACAGATGCTTGTGTGACATAAGAGTGTATGAGCCTTTGGACTAAGAAACAGAGCCATGTCAGAATTTAAATCTGTAAACTTCTATAAATGTGATTTAAATGATAAAATCCAGTGTCTTCTTCAAGAAACTTTTGGAAGAAAGTAAAATGGTGTAAAAATATTTGTTTAAGGCTCCTCAGACTTATCCTTTCTCTGAAGTATTTTCTTCTTTGAAATTTTTAAATATAACATATGTTATTATTAAGACTGATCTGCATGTACATTGAATGGAGAATGTACTCCAAATACTTCTTTATTAAAAAAGTGCTAAAAATACTTCAGTTCTCTTTGTCTTCCTCAGCCTCTCAGACAACTTTGTGTGAGAGAATACCATTTACAGACTGCTGTGAATGTAAGATCTTTGCTTGGATCTTTGGCTTCAAATCAACAAAAGAAAAAAACAAGAAAACAAATACGTTCAGTCTGTCTGTCTGATTATCTAGGCACCTATCTGAGTTTTATAATCTTGTTAGTACCTGAGTATGCTCTACCTAAAATCAGCAGCAACAGCACAGTCTCTCCTGAATTCTCTTTCTTCATACTCAAAGTGGTTTTCATATTCCCATGACTTCACCAGTAAATTTCCCTCTTTTTCTCTCTCATATTTTGGAGAGTAAGGGCAGATTACTGGAATGTGGAAGGGTATTTGGTCCAAGTTATTTTTTCTGGTGAGAAGACATTTCTAGAAAGAGAGATGTTGCTGTGTTTCCTGAAGAGAATCTCTGGACTCACTCGGCTGATGTCCTCTGGACACGTGGGATCCTGTGGCTGGGGCTTGCATTGTCTCCTCTTCCCCCAGTGCTGCTCAGGCTCTACCTATCTCCTGGCATCCACAGAACTTCAGTCAGGCAATGTCACACAACAAGACCTCAGTTAGAAAACTAGGAGGCCACTGTCTCATCTCACGTATACTTAAGAGTTTTCAGAAGTTTAAATGAGTGATTAGAAGTAATACGGTATACCTGTAAATTTAGAGTTACTTAAATACCTTTCTTCCTCTTAAAAACCTCCTGAAACAATTTATATCTTATATTATTAACTTGGGCTCTTTATTGAATAATGTTTCAGTTTACGTGAAGCTTTAAGTAATTTTTCGGTATGTCTATAATTCAGCTCTGAGGTAAACAGGCTAAATTCTCCAGAAACAACTATACTAAGGGAAAAAAAAAAAAAAGCAAACCTCTTGTCTTTGTTCTGGTAAATCATAGTGATTCATACCCCTTATGAGTGGTCTTGATATGTGTTCAAAGTAAGTTTCCAGTGACACACTTCAAGGTGTTTCAGAAGGGAACATGGGAACGTTAGGATTCTTCTAATTATCTCCAGCAAGAGAAACTAGTCCCTGTACAGAGATTAGAACTCCCCTTTTCCTTTAATGAAGCCTTTTGCTGTATGACAATAATTTTATCTTAGCTTGTTCAGTATGGCGTTCTGAGATTCTCTTGTGGGTCAATTTCACCACCATCTGGTAATTATTTTGTCTGTGCTTAGGCACAGACAGAGGATATCTACACAGGTCATATTTCTGCTCGCTTACACACACTGTTGAGTGAAGCACAAACAAATAACTTGCCAGATTTGGCTTGACGGCTCCAATCCAATAGAGAACACAATTGCCTACAGATTAAATGGCGCAACACCTGCTGATATCTGACTTCTCAAGCCCTGGGTGAAGGCCTTGTGATGCCTGTTGAGTCCTTGAGGTGAATTTGGCATTTAAGGGTAGGTTTTACCTCCTGCAGATATCCTGCCCATAACTGCCTGGAGTTAGCCAAGGGAACAGCTTGTACATTGTGGTTTCTGGCCCTCTAGCAGTTAACTTGGAGTTGTCTGGCTTCCCTGGCTCTGGATCTGTCGCTGTGCAAGGTGAAAACCATTCTGGGATGACCCATGCACCTGACCAAGAACAGCCCTTTTCTTTTGCAACTCTGCAGGAGCATTGAGCTGTCTCACTTCAGTGCTGTGGGCAGCTGTAAGGGCCGTCACCCCAGAGTCTTCCTAATGTACTTCTCCATCAGTGAGCATGAAGTAGTCCTGAGACCCAGATCAAGAACCTGGAGCTCTTCCTTCCTGACTGCCATGTAACCTCCTATTTGGGAAGCCAACTTGGCTCACTTTGAGGGGTAGGCATGAAGTTCCTCAGCTTTCCGTGTCAGGACAACCTTGGCATTGCACACAGGTCGGGAGCTAAAAGCCTCAAAACCTTTTGGCCAGTGAAGACCTTCTGGGGTTTTGATGGCAGCTGAACAAAGGCTTCCAGTGTGGTGCGTGTGGATGTGCCTAAGGAGTGGAGAGAGCTGATGTAACAGCTCAGAACCACTGCTGGGGAAGGTCTCACTCTGCCCTTCCCCTTGCCCACTGCTTCCCATCCCCACCTGTATGCTTCTTCAACTTGTTTTGTACCATTTGTCAGTCTCTGAGGATGTTGGCTCACAGCTTGGCTCAGAGTTGGGGAGATGGAAGGAACAGTGACTCCAGTCCTAAGGGCCTTTTTGAATCTGGTTCAAGAATCTCCACAAAAACCCCCAAACCCACTGAAAATTGAATAGTGGTCCTACTTCCATAGCACCCAAGGCATTTCATCCAGAATTATTCTCCCATCTAGCCCTTCTGGAGACCAGGGCTTGGGGAGGGCTGGTTGAGTCTCCACCAGTGCCTCGGTTTTGAGAGTCAAATTCCTGTTTGATAGTGATCAACAATGTTCTGCACAATATCATGAAACTTCCCCATCACAGATGAGTTGTAGTGATCTGTGCTAGCTGAGATTTTGCCTTTTACTCCTCTCTCAAGTCACATGGAAAAATAAATTTGTTAATAACATAATAGTTCCTAGAATATAAGGGTGTGCCCCACAGCTGGTAACCTCTGCTGTGGAAAGAAGAGGAGCAGGACAGTGTGCAAGTCAGGACTGGAGAGACCTGGCAAGGCTGTGGGGAGCTGGAACAACTTGCACGGCATCTGCAGGCGCACCACATATGGGGAGCAGGTCTCAGAAAAGACCCCAGGTTGTTAATATGCTATTAGAGAGATAATTTAAAAGCCTGCCCATAAAGAGAAAAGCATTATTCCCAGAGCAGTAAAAGGTATTCCCAGTTGTGCTGGTTCTTGTTTCTCCCACGACATGCCTCCAGCTCAAGCATTGTAGAGGTGATTACGCAAGCGTGTACCTTTTAGGTCTGCCCTGGTTCAGGGCCTTCCCCTCCACCACGCGTGTCTGAAGCCATGATTAGCCACCTACTTATGCAGAGGTTAAAATCTGGCCTTTAACCTCTTTCCTTTTTAGTTAAGCTTCCTGTGAAATAGGTTTAACAAATATAAATGGCACGTTATTTAGAGTAATACTTTTAATAAGGTGACTAATAAATATAAACAGGTACTTAGCTGTTAGCATAGATGTATCAGTTTAACCCAACTTATTTTTACCTAAGGAGTTTTTAGCTTCTGCAGTATTGCCAGGTTGTCAAGTTCTCACTATCGAAGATTTCCCTGTTAGTAAGCAGCCTGATGTTGTAAGAGGAATTGGGCATTTCAGGTCAGTGTGTCAGGATGTGAGAGAATTAATGCTACCACAAGGCTCCTTCAACAAGCTCTTTTAACTGCACTACATAATTATTTAAAGAATTTGCAGTTGAAAACTGGAATGTAACAAGAAATTACAACAGCGAGGAACTGTCTCATTCTCCTTTATGTTCTGGTACGTATAATGTTACAGTGATTACAACACTGCCGTATTTTCACTTCCTTCTGTGAGGACTTTGGGCTTCCTGCTTTTTGGCTGTTGGTCCACATACTACTAGAGATCCTCAGGCTTCTTCTCCGAGGGTTCCTGGGAGATGTGAGGCGCAGAGCTTAAGACAATGCTCTACGTGTGCTCTGTAGGGGTGCACTCTGCCCCATCTCCATTCTTAAGAATACAGTTTGGAGATAATGTAAAGTGATAAAATCTCCTGAATTAGAGGCTGCAATTAAGAAACTATGCTCCTACTCTGAGGGTGAAACAATAAACACAATATCAGAAATCAGGCTATTATTGCTACATTTCTCTCCAAATGAAAGTAGCTCTGTGGTAATTGCATGACAGATCTGACGATTGATTCCAAGAAGAACAAGGGTTTCTCAGTACTTGCAGTATTTAAGAATCAGGCTGGTAGAAATATTTGAAACTATTGCTTTGGCACGTGACCTTGTCCAGAACAGAGTCACTGCCTCATCTTTAATACCACCCTGATGAGTTATTGGAAGTTCAGAAAAGCATCAAGCTACACACAGGAAACTACATTGAAAGCACTGGCCCTGGCTGCCAGGGCTGAAATCTTTCAGCAGCTTTACTTGTTTCAAGGCGCAGAAGTGGTTCAGATGTCTACTCAGCTCCACCGACTCTTTTGGGAAGTTGCAGGTGTGTTTTGGCATGGCACAGCTTTGTGGTTGGTTACCTGTTCTGTGTCTGGAACATATGGTATTGATTCGATACTCATGTTGATATGAGCATTGCAGCTCATATTGCCATGATGTAGGGAAGAGTGGAAAGGAAAGCCAGCTAAAGGTCATCTGGGAAAGAAACGAGAGCTGAGTTCACTTTAGAAAGTCATTAGAAAGCAAATGAGGACACTAAACGGATGCAAGGGTGGGGAAAAAAAGCAGAAGGCTGATTGTGAAGAGCAGGCAGTGGAATTAGGACATTCTCCAGATGGACTTTACAAGGATTAGTCCCTAAGGCCATAGTTAGCTAGACTGGCCTTGGAGGTTAAGCTTTCTCAGTAAGCTACTAGTACTTTTCCTCTGAGGAAAAGCTATCAGTCCTTTTTTTAGACTACTAAAGTTATTTTAAGTTTTGGTGTTTGTGATACGTCACCTTTTAATTAACTGATTATTTAAGTACAAGCCACAGTATAAGGTCACTTGGAAACCCAAGGGCTATATTTGGTCAGACTGATAGGAGAGGAGGAGTGTATTCCATTTGGATCTAAAGCTGGTAATCTTTTAATTCTACCCTTTCTTGGAGTGTGAACAGCAAGAACAACAGGCAAGTGAGGAGATTCGGTTCAATGTAGGGAGATGCCCCTTCTGGAGTGGACATTCGAAACTCCAAAACGTTCCGTGCCCCATAATGATTTCACAAACATAGGGTGAGACTTGATGCCGTTGTCCCCAGTTTATAGCTTCAAGCCAAACTGTTTAGCAAAGGAAACAAAAGAAATAGTTTATTGGCATTATTAGAGGCTCCAGCTATTGATATGCAATGACACTGGTCACAGTGTAATTAAGCCAATTCTCCTACAGCCAGTGAGGGGCCATTAGAACCTAGTTAAAACTGGGTTTTATTTTCTGTTCCCTCAAAATTTTAAGTTTTACAAAGTAGCCACTTGAATAAAGCCCTTTCTCCCATGTCATTAGAGAATATTTTAGGAAGAAAGTCTTGTTTAGCAGAGGCCACCTAGTTCTCATTTCTCGAAAGGAAAATATTGTGTTGTAGAGTAACCCAACATCTACAGTCATAGGAAACGGCATAGGAAAATGACCATAAATAAATATGTTTTTGACTTGAAGTTTGTGGTGTAACAGTTATTTTAATGTCTGGGGAAAGATTGGGGAAGTATCAAAGATTATAATTTTTGCCTTCTTTTTTTGCATGCTGTTGAAATTACTAATAAACATTTCATGTATCTATAATTTGCACTGAAAGAAATAGACCAACATAATGTTCCTTGACATTGTACCTTCATTGTTCCTTATAAAATAAAATGGTGCTCTCAAAATAAATACCTTTTTTTTTTTTTTTTTTTTTTTTTTTTTTTTTTTTTTTAATTCAGTAGAAGCTCATAATTCAAAAGAAATTTGAGTTTCTGTACCAGAGACACATACTTTCATTTCTTCCTTGGTAAAACAGGAGTGCTCTTTGACATCCCTGGTATTGTGTCTGGCCAACTTTGATGTAGCTTGAGATAAAAATTCCCTTTAATTTCAAACTTTTCAAACTGAGAACATCAAAATATTTTGCTCTAAGGAGCAATGGAACAATTGAAACTGGAATAATTAACTTAAAATTTATCTAAATACCCCTGTTCATTTTGACCAATATGAAATTATTACTTTTTTAGCAAATAAATTACCCATGCAAGAAGCAAAATATTATTCAGATTTCTTTGTGCTCTCTTCTTGCTCGTCTTGTAAGTCCGTATTGCCATCCCCCTAAAAGCAAAGAGACACACTTGGGAGCTACAGGGTTATAAAATAACCATTAAAAACAGTAATCTCAGGATATTTTCCGTGGTAAATCATGGCCTAAACAAACTTCTTCAGATTTATCTGAATAACTAAAATGAATTAAGTCAAAGTCTGTAAGGTCCTATTTAGTTACCCCCTATTTAGTTACCCCCTAACAATCAAACAGTTACAGGAAAATAGTCAAATTGCTGCCCAGCTGTGCTGTGCTGTGCTGTGTTAGGTGCTCAGCCTTGGGAACACCTTCTGGCTCATGTTTTGCTCTCCTTGCTTCAGTCTTTATTTTCTGTAGAGGGTCCTATCCCTGTGTTTCCCAGGCCTTGGCTCTGTGAATGAAGTCAAGAAAACCCCTGCAACAAATCCCAACCCCGTTGTTCTTTCCAGCTCAGACTTTCTTAGCATTCACTTTCCAGGACTCAGGCACTGAAAACTCCCCTTAAGGGAGCAAGGATGCTGCTGCAAGGTCTGATGGCTGGCCAGGATTTCCCCTGCAGTCTAACAGCAAAAAAGGTGGAGACCTGTCCTGAGTACAAAGAGAGGATCAGCTGCTGACCTAAAGCCAGGTCACAGCAGCATGACTGATGTGCCTCGAAATCTATCACCCTGAAATTCCAGTAAAATAAGTTATGGATAATGGCATCACTTCTGCACGTCCTTCAGCTGTTTTAAATTTGGGGGTTAATGTTTTCTACAAAAACATTATGACCTTTTAGTACTTCTCTTTTCCAATACGGAATGACTTCAAAAAGGCCTTTTTGGCCCATCGGACGTTTTTGGCAAATGAAATTGAGAACATCACTTACAACTTATTTAGCTAGTCAACAAATGCTGTCCATTTGCCAACAGGGATTTAGCTTTGCCTCAAGTGATCAGTTTGAACTGTGATTTCTGGACACAGAAATAGTAACACTGAACACATGTATTGTTGGACTGTTGTCTCCAGAGGATTAATTAAACATATAATTCAGATCTTTCTTTTCTTAAGTTCATATTACTCATGCAATTTTGTTAAATGAAGACCTGTTTACTGCAAATAAATGTTCATCTTGGTTTAGTCTGTAGTATCCTGGACCTCTATCAGAACCATAGCCCTTGTTTCAATACAGGGAATGTGCACAGACTGAAGTTTCTGGTTTAAACATCAAGCAAAAGGAAAGCACATGTCTTTCAACACACTTGTGTGTGAGTGGAGCTGGTCTGTGCTGCTGTGAAGAAGGGGAGCTAGTGAGAATGTCATATGGGGAGAATTACAGCGTAGATGCAGGTAATACCTGTGGATGGATTCATCAAAGAGATTTTTCTCTTCTCTTTACTAAACAAGGGTAAGCTGCAGCTGCATGAGGTAGCTGTACCAGTGCTTTGGAACTAGATGTAAAATTTACCTAGCTAAATTTGCTTTTTTCTGGTCTTTTCTGTGCAGATCTGTCTACTTCTTTTGCATGCCTGCAAAAGGCAGAGAAAAAAAGATATATTCAGGCCTGGGTAGCTGTGTTTTACCAGCTGCAGGCTGCTGAGCGGGCAGTGAGGGGAATGGAGCCATTCCAGACTTACCACTCCAAAATCCTTCCATGTCTGGACAAGTGGTGAACTCAGAGGTGGAAAGCAGGGGACAGTTGTAAGTGGTATACTACTTATACTACTGTAAATTATAACAGAGTGGATGAAAAAGAGATGGGGGTGGTTGGAAAACCGAAATTAGTACAGATGAGGAAGACTATTGGCAGCACCAAAGCCCAAAGTTCCTATCTGACAAAGAAAAAGGGTGTGGGAAACAAAAATTAGAACAAAATTTGTATATTGCATTTCAGTCCAAAATGGTGACTGAAATAATGAAAGTCTGTGTTTCCCTTCCCCCCTCCCTGCTTTTTTTGGCATCTTGAGAAAAGGGAAGCTTTGGGCAGAGCAGATGTTTGGGGAATTCCCCAGTGGAAGGCCTGCTTTGCCATGGAGACTTTTCCCTTCATTAGTAAGCCTCAGTCACTGGATGATCCAGACTAGTCCAGCCAGGAGGCCCCTTCACCCATCCCATGGGATCAGACCAAGCTTAAATGCCTGGGGCAGCATTCTGCCTCTTTCTTGTGTCCCTTCCTGCTCCCACACCCCATGTCTGCCTTCTTGCATCTTCTCCCTCCTTCTCTCCCTGCTCTTTCCCTGTGGAGCCCTGTGGCTCTCTTTTCCCATTTTGCCATAATCTTAGAGACCTACTGAGTTATGCAGCGTTCACAGTGGAGGACAGGGATTTGGTTGTACCCAGATAACATCCCAGGAGAACAGGGAGTCTGAAGCAAAAGCAATCTGCTACCCGAGAGTATCTGACCTGTCTGACCAATGGCTTCAATCCTAGAGAAAGGCTACAACATTTTGCACTACCTGGTTTTCCTTCCCTCTTGTTTGCTTTCACCAGGAGCAGAGTGTGCTCTCCAAATGACCAACTTGAGATTCCCCAAGTGAAATAATTTTCTCTTTGGACCAAGTTAAAGAGCTTAATTGAATAAGAAATTAGAATTGGATGTCACCTATCCACCAAAGGGACTTGTTGTTAAAATATCTTGCTGTTTTAAATGTTTTGCTATGTTTTGAAGTTTCCTGATCTTGTGGTTCCTACCTAAAAAATACTCAGATTTGTACAGAGACATTCACAGAGCAGGCTAATTTCTGCGGCTAAACCCATGTTAACTCCTCAGTGTAGCCCGTGAGTTCTCAGGGCCATCACATTTGAATCCCTCAATCAAATTTTCTGTATTTTCAAAAAGTCTTTTCTTGTGAAGGAGCACAATATTTTTCACATCCTAAGTGAAAAAAAATACTCTGTTAGTATAGTGCCAATAACTCCTGCAAAGGAACATGAAGCACAAGGTAAAGAAGATAAATGAAGGAGAACATATAAAGGAGAACATGAGTAAAGGGAAATTTGAGTGGAAAAACTACTTGTGAAAGGTAGCTTCATACATGATATTTTCTTGGAGGTATTTTGATTTAGGTGAGTTCATAAAAAGGGATATAGAATAAAATATTTGTTTGAATGTGTATGTAGAAAGACACCTAACAAAACCAAATAAGTGTGTCCTGAACACCCTGAGCTGGATACCATGTATGTTAGACAGGACCAGAGAAGACAGAAGCTAGTGGTTGTCAGACACTCTGTTGTATCACATGCACTTAATACAGTTGCTGGGCTTTGTTTGGTTGGTTGGTTGGTTGGTTTTTGCTGCAGAGCTTTGTTTTGGCTGCAACTCAAAAAAATGTTTATCCTAATTAAATGTTTGTCATAAGCATTAACTGAGCACTTTTGCAGGGCTGGCTTAAAGGGGATGGGCACGATATCTTGAAATTCAGTATTTTAGTTCAGCACAATGTTTGTAGAGATTTCTGCTTTCACTCTTGCAGCTCTTTCCAGGAGTACCTCTTTTGGCAGAGCGCTCCCGAGCAAGAGGTGGTCAGAGAGGAGGTGGCAATGAGGTGAAGAGCTCCCTGGGAGTTTGTACCCCAAACAGCAAATTCACATTTCTCTGCCTTGCTTCCTTGTGATGTAGGGAAGTTTTCAGCTGAAAACTGCAGAGGTTGCAGTCTGAATGGACAGAGACACAGGTACCATGTCTGAACCCTAACAAGTTTCTCTCTTCCACAGTCAGGAAAGAAAGTGGTCTTTTCAGTGAAATGAAACTTGGCCTGATCAGCAATATTTAGAACGTGGAAGGAGAAAGTGTTGACATCAGCTGATATATTCTGAGTCTGGGGCCAGGGATTGTGTCACATCATGTGAGAAAGATAAAACCTTCTTGTCAGTGACAAACATCAAATGTTTTGCGGTAAGATCTGCTGCCTAACAATGAGATGATAATTATAAAAGAACTTTTTTTTTCACATTTAACCTAGAAATATAAATCTCCACAGAGATGTGTTCAGGACCAATTTCCAATCTCAGTTACATTAACATCTGTTTAGATTAATTTCATTCCAATTTTTTGCAAGCTTCCTTTACTGTAACCAGGGAGGGATCCTGGGAATGGCCCTGACCTTGGCTTCATTCTCTCATGGCTCATGCATTTTCTTTTTCACACTTCAGAGACAAACTTTTCTGAAACCAAGATGGTTGGCTGGCATGTTAACTGTGGATGCTTACTAATAGGTCATTGCTTGTGTGTTTTAGAGTAATGGTTTCCACACCAAAATGAAGCAGTCCTCATAGTCCAGTACATTTTCTATCAGAATGTGTATTTAAGGAGAGAAAAGGAAAAACAAACAAACAAACAACAACAACAACAAAACAAAACAACAAAACAAAACAAAAACACAAACAAACAAACACAACCCACCCACCCCCCCACCCCCCCAACCAAAAAAACCCCAAAACATACAAACAAAAAGCAAAAAACACACCACCAAAAAACCCCAAGATAGTTCCTGGATGAGACTGCAATAAGGCAGTGGATGCAAAGGCTACAGGTCTTGCAGGCAGGTTAGGTGAGAAGATTTGTTAATTACCAATAACAAAGGGCTGCAAAATTATGCATTGGAAATATATTTTTTTTCCTGTGGCATCTATTCCAGTTCCATCTGAATGCACACACATCAGACCATGAGAATGAGACCTGCAAACACTGTTGAAGAACTTACAGAACAGGTTTAAGTCCCACTAGGAAGAAGAGGTATTGCACCATCTTGTCCCAATCCTTCTCTACCTAGCCATGAGCCTATGATATTAAAAAGGTGGGAATGAACGTAACAAATGCCTTCCTTCCCTCCTCCGGCATTTTGTGTAGGTGATGGGAGTGTGCCTGTGCACTGCTTGTGATACTTCATAGGTATGGGCTGCAAAGGACTTCTCTGAGCCACCAGGTACTTGGTGGCGGCAGCAGGGAAGTCAGGCGTCACATTCAGGAGAGCAAGGGAGCGCATTGCAGGCCATGCACAGTGCGTGTCTCATGCAATTAGTGGTACCAAACTTGGAAATCTGACAAGGCTCAGACTCTCCTCTGTACTCCAAGAGGTACTTAGGTGTCTTATATGCTACTTTACTGGGAAAGAGTGCTGCTGGAAAATCACAGTACTTCTTCTGAGATGCGGTACGGCCACATATGTGGGAGACTAAGAGACGCAGTCTGATCATGGAGAATAAAATGCTAAAAATACAGACCTTCTGTGAGAAAGAAGTATTTTCAAACTGATATATTTTCAATTCTGCCACATGAAATCATCTCTGGGATGCTAAGTTATTTTGGTTAAGGCAATCATGACTTTCAGAGGGAGGGGTGTCATGGACTGTCTGAAGGAAGCTTGCACTGTTTTCTGTGTTGGCTAGTGATTTTGAATGCTCATTTTAAAGCTTTTTGATATAATATGATTTTCAAAAAATTCTCTGCAGCGACTGTCTGAAGGCTAGGCTTATCTATGTGAACAAATTGGCTTTGGAAGTTAGACTGGACATGCTCTTGAATACAGGAAAAGAAAGAAAATCATGTGTCACAAAACATATGTATAGGGATGGGAGAGGGGAAAAACATGTGGTGGTTCTTTCCAGATAAAATTGTCAGTAATATTGCATCCCATGACACATTTATAGATATCAATTTCTTCCAGAAAAGCACAGTAACTAAGAGGAAGTGGAAACTCCAAGTGTTATTTCTTAGTATCCTTATCCTCTCTACAAAGTTTAAATGCAAGAGCCAAGGAGAATGCCAATGTAATGATGTGTTATGCGACAGCAGGTTATTTGACCTCCTTCCTTTGAAGTTGGCTCTTTTAAGATAGCTTCTTTGTCCTGCTTCTCTTAGAAAAAGTAATTCCTGTTCCCATTGTTGTCAGCACAAGCTTATCAGTGACTTAAATAAGATGACAGTTACGATACCAGAGAGTAAATTCTTTGAAATCCGGAAACTATCCAGTTTACAAAATTTTGAACCCGTAATTCTGACCCCTGGATAAAGATATAATTTAAACATGCAGGGTTTTGGAAGCTCATCTTTGAAGACACAGTTCTGTAAGACAGAAAATCAAGAATGAGAAACCAGCAAATGGTCATAGCTTTGGTTATCTCCCCCTTCATCCTCTTCACATATAGGCCCAGAAATACATTTTGCACTCTGAATGTATCAGCTGTGCTAAGTGCCTTGTGAGTTTGGCCAGAAGGTGAACTGCAAAGTAGGCTTAAATTTCAGATTTTGAGTCATTTGAGAAATGTTGATAAAAGATTAGACATTGCTAATATAAGGAGTATCAGCTTGTTTCTAAGTGCATGCTTTCCTGTCCCTGAACCACATTGACTATGCTTCTTTCCTTAGTCTCCATTGAAAACTTCAGAGTTTCTAACCCTGGCATTCAGAGAGGTGCAGAGTCCACTGTGTCCCACCTCTTTCTCCCCTGCTTACACCAGCCTGTATGACCATGGCAGCTGCTGCCTGTTGTTAGACAACAAGTCCTGGAATCTTGTTGTTCCCTTGGTCACTTGGACAGATCTGGTGAGTTGAAAAGAAGCACTTATGGTCATCACCTCAGCAGGGCTGTTTCCCAGCAATTTTCCCTGTAAAACAACAGCAAGGATTCATGGGGGGAACCCATACACATTAATAATTTCATACCTGACATCTTAGAGTGACCTGCTCCTCCTTTTATCTGCTTGCCCCACCTCAGTTTATGCCAGTCTTGTGTTGTCCTACTGTCTTCTCATTTACTTGGCTGTCAAATCAAATGGATCTTCTGTCTGTCTCAAATGACACCCTTCAGTGCCTCTTTTCAGTCCACAGAAGGAATGAGGTCTTTGCCACCCTTCACCCTGCCCTTGCGCTGTATGCTACCTTTGTGCAACTTCGTTCTTCTCTGGAGAGGGAAATCATCAGGGCTCATGCTGTCCATTTTCATAGACAGGGAAAGAAGAAATTCAGCAAGTGTATTAGAACAGGCTGAGCACAACAATGCCTATCTTATTGCTCTTTGAATTTGCCTTAAGGTCAGTTGCCTTAATATTATGGTTCTTGATACGTCTATGGATACTGTAGCCTTCCAGAGAGAAGAATAACTAATGGGAAGCAGGAATTCTATTAATTTGGGTTTTTTTAGAATCCATACATTTGCAGAATTTATAGCTTTGGAACTTAGATGTGTGTTCTGGTGCATAGGCTTTGACAAAAGGCATAGTCTGTCTCTTATTTTGAGACTTTTTTTAAGGAGTAGCAAATGCAATTGCTCCTTCAGAAGTACAACTCATTTTATTTCTGCTCCTGGAAGAAACAGTGAAAAAGATTTCTCAATTTTCTGCGCAAAACCATGTCAGTAAGGCTATTCGTGTGAGCAAGATGAGTGGTATTTAACCTCAATTTAGCAGGGGAAATGAAAGTGCAGTATATAAAAAAAACCCCCCATGCTATCGCTGGTTTTCTGTTCAGGCACTAATGCTATTTTTAGAAAGATCAAATGCATTAATTTTGCAACCTATGTCCTGCCACAGAGCTGCACATCTACGTAAGGGCTGACAAAAGTCTTGCATAAATCTCTAAGCAGCCATATTGCAACAGAGTGGGAAAACTGAGAGTCAGACAGCATGTGAGCAGGCTGGAAAAATGAGGGCAAGGTACAGAAACCACCAGAAATGCAGGGAAGTTAAACATGCTGGCAAATTTTCACGGTATATTGCTCATAGTGTAGTTATCCGGTTGTGAAGTTTGTTAAGAAATGGATGTAATGCTGCATCTAATTGCAAACAGCTGCCTATTGGGCAGCTTGGCCAAAAGTTTTTAATTCCACCCTATGATGATGAAGGAAATGGGCAACTGTGGTCTGTACTGTGTGTGAAATTTCTGAACGCTTCTTTGCAAAGTCACAAAGTGTGGTGCAGAGCTGAGAAAAGACTTTTGAATTGACTGCAGGCTTTAATGATGCAATCTCTTCCTAGTTTTACCAGAATGTGTTTGGAAAGCACGGACCTGCATAGGAGATCAAATTCCAGTTTTTGTCAACTTCACAAAGTTATTTCATATGAGGCTAGTGACTGCCAGCGGTGAAAGTGGTTTGAGCAAAAATTGGATCAGCTCAACTATTATGGAATTCCAGGCTGAACTGGGAGAAGGATGCTTGGAGGGTAGGCAAAAGGAAAGCTCTTGGGAGCCCTTTAAATAGCTGACACGGAAAATATTGCAATCTGTTGCATTTTAGAAGTGGTTTCCTGTAAATGTAAAGTCTGTTGTGAATTAAAAAAAAAAAAAAAATAGTGTTTTCGGGAAGCCTTCATTTTTTTCAGTGTATTAAAGCTATCCAAATTTTTGAACTAGTGTAATTCCTGCCCACCACTCTGATTAGTTTTGGAAAACAGGTGTAGCCACTGAAATTTTTTACAGGCAGTATTTACATATGTCTTGATCTGAAGGACGAACAGTTGAGCACTAGGAAACAATCAGGGATGCTGAAAAGGCATTGCTATATATTATCCTGTACACATTTGCCTGTGGCGAAATATCGACTTTCCAGAGAAGAGAACTGCAACAGGTATAATCCCCCTGGGCTTCATCAAAGCAATAATCCTGCAGCATGGATCATAGGCCAGAGATGGGGATACATACAAGGCCTGTATGGGGGGCTAGGGAAAGGAGGAGGCAACCACAGCTGGTATTGCAAAGGATATTGCAAATTATATGCCTAGATGAATGCAGACAAGGGCAGTTCCTTAGGGAATTGGTGCTGAGGATTGATCTCATGTCAGACTCTCCCTAGTGACTTGTTTGGGCATTTTTAGTGCCAAAGATGATACAACAATACCAGAATAACTGGGATGACCTTGAGGACTGGCATAATGGGAACAGAAATTTAATAATATTAAGCACAAAATCATCACATTGTTGTGGAGTAATGCAAATAATTTCTCTACATATTGGTACTCACCTTTTGGAGATGTATTAAGAGGAAAAATATGTAGTCATAGATAACTGTGAGCTATCAGCATGACACGGCTTTAAAGAAGACTCCTAGGAAGGAGAGGGAAGTATTGGCATATGAATACAAACATAGCAAAATTATCTGGATTGCTACATACTGTTCTGGTCAGCCTTGTTCAGGAAGGGGACAATTCAAAGAAAAGCAGATGCAAAGAAGGTGCAGAGTGGATTGGGAGAAAAGAATGCTGTCCTCGAGGAGGAGATTAGAAAAATCTATCTCTCTTAGCCTAACAAAATGAAGGCTATAAAGGGATGTAATTGCGTTCCAGAAATAAATCAAAGAAGTAAAAAGTAGAAAGGGAAAAGAGCTATATATATCAAAGTCCACTGCTGGCACAGAAACAAATGTGTATAAAGGGGATCTGAAATTTTGCAGGAAAAGAGAAGAAAAGTCTTGACCATCAAAGCAGGGAGGGTGTGGAACGGCCTTTGTGTGGGAGGAACAGCAAAAACTGAGTAACTTTCAGCTGAAGCTCCACTGCTTTATGGAGACATTATATAAGGCTTCCCGTAAAGGCAGGAGATGATGAACCCAGTGACTCGGGAAGTTCATTGCAGCTCCTAATTAGCCTATCATTTTAGTTCCAGGATGTTGTAATCACTCATCCTAAATGTATCGAGTGAAGCTAAAGGCAAGCCTATTCCTTGTACGTGGGAGCTCTGTGTTTGAGCTGAGTCTCACAACAGCTCTTACACCAGAACCACTAGAGGCATTTTTCAGTGAGATGCAATGCATCACTAGCCACTGCTGTACACTAACACAGTGTCTACAGATTTGCTACATTCATGTAGCAAATTTAACTGTAATTCATCATCCTTGTGTTACATGTGTCAGAGAAGGGAAGTTAAATCTGAAGCTTTCTGATAACAAAACACCTTGCAAGAGGAAAATCTGTGTTGTAATTACTTACAGATTTCTCCAGACATCTCAGATTGCTGTCACCATCATGATTTAATACCTCACTGCATCCCACTTCTCTTGAAAGTTGCTGTTGATTCAGTCTTATCTCCTTCCACAAGGCACAGGATATTTCTTTAAGTGGATTTCAATGAGAAGTCCATTTCCTAGACTCATCAAAGATTGCAGCTGTGCCTATACTCAAGAAATTTCAATAGGAATCATAATCATGCATTAAAGAAGGTCCTGACAAGTGTCATCAGCTCATAAGGATACATAAGGATATCTTGACTACCCTTGGAGTTTAATATTCCATTCAAAGCGTATCATGACCCATGAGCAAATGAAAATTCAACTCTGCATTTCCACTGTTGTTGCATAGCTGGTAGAAGAGATTAGCTGACAGAGTCTTAGAGAATGATTAGAGGGATTGAGCACCTATCCCATGAGAAAGGATGAGAGAATTATAGAGATTGTTCAGCCTGGAGAAGGAAAGACTTCAGTGTGACTTAACTGAGGCCTTCAAGTACCTGAAGGGAGACTACAAGAAACACGGGGAGAGACTTTTTGCAAGGGCGTATAGTGATAGCACAAGAGAAGCTGAAACAGTGCGGGTTTAGATTAAGTATCAGGAAGAAGATTTTTACTATGAGGATGGTGAGGCACTGGAGTAGGTTGTACAGAGAAGCTGTGGATGCCTCATTCTGGGAAGTGTTCAAGGCTGGGTTGATTGGATCGTGCCTTGAGCAACCATGGGTGTCCCAGCCCATGGAGGGGGTTTGTAACTACGTGATCTTCAGATTCACATCCAACCCAAACCATTCTGTAGTTCTGTGATTCTATGAAAATGAGCAGACAGAAACACAGCTTTGTTAAGGTTTAGCCAGACTGCCTGTAGATCTTTCTATTCCACTGTTTCCAGTATTTTAAAATCCCACTTGGAAAAGCAAGTTTTAATTTAATGAGAAGAGAGAAAACACTGAATATTATTATCTTCATTATGAAACTCAATACAGATTGTTTCAGAGGTACAATTAACTAAATATCTCTCAGATTATAGTGAACCAATAAATTCACTAACAAGCATAGCAAATATATTTTGAACTTGAGTGAGCAAGTATCTTTTCATGTCTCAGTGCCTGAGTAGCTGCGCTTATTTTTCACAGATCTGGAAAATACATTTTCTACCGGAGCTTCATTGGTATCTAAATAAATATGAATTTTAGTCCCCTTGGTGCTCCCCAGTTAGTACATGTATTCAGCAGCTCTAATTTTAAGTCATTATCTGCAATATAACAGAGGAAGAGAAAAGCAGCTAAACAAACTGTGATGGGAAAAAAAAGAAGAAATCACACAATGTGAAACAAACTATAAAGAAGAAAATATTAAAAAAGGTTTTTTTATACAACCCCATCCTAGCTGATTGCTGAGCTAAATAAGTTCTTATCTCTATTTTGAGGACTCTTTACAACTTAATGTCACCATGTTGTTACGGCTGAGGTTTATGGCCATTTTGTGGTTTTCCTTTTAATTCAAAGATAGTTCTGAAACTTTCTCTTAAACACTACTGTTGCCTTCTCTCAAAATCCTTCTCAAAACACCAAAATTCCAATGATTTCTGTTATATCCTTCTTCTGCTCTCTTGTCATAATGCCTTCAGAGTCCACTGCAACAATAGTGATCTATCAGGTGAAGAGCTATGAGTACCCTCCTACATCCCTACTGCTACTGTTGTTTCTCTGTTAAATGAAAATTATAGCACCAGTTTTTAATCTCATTTGTTTGGATGAGCTAGCTCTTTCCATCATCGATATTACTATTATTATTATTATTATTATTATTATTATTATTATTATTATTATCATCATCATCATCGTCATCATCATCATCATCATTATTGTATTGCTACTTTAAAAACGTTTTATTATTATCATTGTCTGGGAAATCCCGTAAAAGAGATTATTTTTCTATATTTGCCTTCTAGAGAGGAGTCCTTTACTCTGTTTTTCCTTTTCCCTAAAGATGAATATAGAGATTGCTACTACTATTAAAATCTGAAATAACCATTCTTCCTGACTCACTGTGGAGTTTTCTGCCTTTTCTGACTATAATACATGGTTGATGAAATATGTTTTTCTGGCAGTATGGTTTGTGAGCCTTCTGGTTTCATTAAAAAATTTGGTGTTTCAACAGTTTGTTGTCTGGAGAAGGAAGCATCTCTTCTGGTGTCAATTTAAGGTGGTCATCACAGTCTGAAACAAACATGTGAGACTTTGCTCATCAAGCCTTTGTGTGATACACACCAGAAGGTCCCGGACCAGGAAGATCCCTTCTTGACTAAGCATTAGATCATAGTCTTGGCTTGTGACAAAGGCACAATGAAGACACAGGGTGTTTAAAAGATGTGCTTCAAAATACAGGACAGTGGTCAGGAAGCAGAGAGTTACTTATTTTAGGTACAAAGTTATTGCTTTCCTAATTAGAAGTCAAAGTAGAAAAATTTGATGCCTTTTTTCCCCCCACCAAGTTCTAAAGTAGTTATGGGAATATTACCGCTTGGGCAAAATTCCTCAGTTTTGTTATCTGGTTTATTTTGTGGGATTTTTAAACTCCTTCTTTTTCTTGACTAAAAATGATGTCACCCATAATAAAGTCTTATTGTCTTTTTGGTAATTTCTTCTCAGTGGGGAAGACGTAGGAAATTTTCAAAGAGAAAACTGTTCTTCTTTGTACTGTTATTATGTGTAGATATTACAGTAATTCTAGTAATTCCCACTGAAAAAAAGGGAACCATTTTTCCAGTCACTGTACAGTCTTTGGGTAAATCTTTCCAATAAGTAAAACAACAAGGAAGGGGATAGAAGAAATGCCATCAACAACAAAAATACTTCTGCTTATTCTACCTGTATGCATTTTGCAATTACAAAATAGGGTTAATTTTCCTTAATGGAAGAAATAAGTAGATTTAAATATGTGAAGGAGAAGGTGGTAGAAACACTTCTGGGCATACACACATATTCCACATGTGAATCTAGTCTAAGACACCTTGACAGGAGAGATCTCCATTTGTTCCCTTAAAACATTTGAATCACATTAAAAAGTGCTAGCATATACGCGTAGGATTTGGATTTTTTGGGGTCTCTTTTCTTCACATTACACTGTGGTAACATTCTTCCTCTCTGGTGTCAGCACTTTTGGTTTTCACTCTTTGTGAAAGTTCCTCATTTTACAAATGAGTAGAGTCTATTTGCCTTGTAAAACAATGCCTACGATGAGACCATTTTTTCTTTTTTCCAGGCATGAAGAAATCTGTTTTCGATTTTGAGAATGAGGGATTTTTATTATCTGTTTAGAGAACACTCTCTGGTTGCTTACTTTTTTTCCTGATCCATCAATAACACTAATAAAAATGAGGAGATTACGATTTGGCTTGTGCTGGAGGAACAAACAAAAACATCTCAGATGGATACTTGGTATTCAGAAATGCTGCTTTTTCTTTGCACTTTTGCAGAAAGTTTCTTTTCTTTCGTAACATCTAATGAAATGCTACACCAAAAAAATAAATAACAGATTTTTTTTTTTTCCCAGAAAATGCTGTTCATAGACATCAAGGAATAAACACTCTGTGTCTAATACCTTCACAGACAACTTCAGTCTTGATGATTTGAGAAGATCTACAAAAGATCTGAGAAAGGCTGTGAGTGGCTATGTTTATCATATTAATAATTTTCCTGCTATTTTGAGTACCTCCTGTTTCTTTTAGGCACCTGCTCTTGTGTTATGTTCTTGCTTTGTAAGTGTACTAGGTTGGACTGGTAGCTGCTTCACATGCAGGCCATGTGTGGCAAAATGGGACCTCAACTGTCAACTGAAGCATCTATTTTCTCTTCACTCAACAATGTGAGTAAAAATAGAGGTTGCTGAATGGAGTTTTTCCTCAACATAAGGCCTGTGGGCCTCTTAACGAAACATCTGTGAAATGAATTGTTCGTTTGCTGACTGAATGTGTTGATTAAATTTCCAAAATTTTCTCTGGTCAATTAGAAAGCCACCTGTAGTGTATTTTCCCCTGATGCTATTGGTATTCACAAGCTACTGACTATTTGGAGCCAAATACTGCCTTTATTTAAACAGTTTGCAGTCATTTGAGTAGCTCTACTAAAGGTCATACATGTATTGAGATTTCTTCCATTAAAGAGGAGTGGTTCTCAACCTCATCTAACTAAAGACAGTTTCTTCTTGACACATACATGACTTTATGACAACTTGCAGATCCTTGCATGAACTGCAGCTGATCAGGGGAAGTCCCTCTCTAGGACAAGGATGTAAGACAAGGTTTTGCCTTGTGACTTCCACCTGCCCAGGTGCTGGGTTCCAGATTGTCCTGGACTCAGTTGGCAGGCGGAACCGCTCGCTGACCTTGCAGTAGTTCAAAGCCTTTATGACTGCCTGTGTTAAAGGAAAGTCACCTGAGTAACAGTCTATGAGATTTTGTGGGTGTGACATACCAAAATCTGTTTGAAATAACGAGATTCTAACCCTGTTTTTGACCCTTCAATGCATTATTTCAAAATGTTGCTGTGCTTGGTAGTTTGTTGTGTTGTTCCTCAGTACAGGACATGGCCATCAGGTAGATCTGGACTTCGCTGCCTGACAGGGTGGCAAAAATGGCTGGTGTTTAATGGCTCAGCCAGTCTGGAAACCAGGCACTAGCATTTTGGAGAAAAAGTGAAGCTATCACTCTTTCTGCCGTGAGGAATGGTTTGTGGCAGCTGCAATGTATAGACTGCCATTCAATTTGCTTCTACTGTGTCCGAAACCACTGGACACCACTGGGTGGATGCTGGAGCTCTTTACTCTTTAGAAGCTCCCATTCCCATGGGACAAATTCAGCCCATCACAGAGGGAAAGAGTAGCATTCCCACAGAAGTAATGAGAAATCTGAATCAGAAGCAACTGTTCTGCCCAACTTGAAGACTGCCAGTGTCTGAGCACACATAACTGGGAAAGATCCAGATGGAATCAATTTCCACTATCCAGTGGGTGACATGAAGTGGAAAACATTCAAGGAGGGTAGAAAACAAATAAATAAACAAATAAACAAACAACAAAAAAAGGAAAACTCTTCTTGTTTCTTATTGCTCAAGAGTTTACTATGGTTATTGTTCCATTTTGGCCACAGACTTGTGACCCCTCTCATTTTATTTAGTACTGCTTTCAATTCCCTTTTTAAAACAAAACAAAACAACTCAAAGTGTTGCTAAAGCTGTGTCAAACTTATTTATTGCTGTTTGCAAGTCTTGCACGGGCTGATGTTAGTATCAATACCAGAGATGGATGGGACACCTGCCCCATCCACACCATTGCACACACAGCGCTGAGCCGCCAGTGATGTGCCTTGATTGAATATTATTGTATGAAAAGAGAGGTATGAGTTAAAGGAATAATTATATTTAACAATACTCTGCATAAACAGCAGGCTTCCATCCTCACGCTAACACTGCTTGAGTTTTTGAAGTGCTGTTAATGCAGGATGAATTAGTAGTTTCACAATATAGATAAATATGTGCAGTATATCTATACATATATTCATATCTTAAAATGCATACCTACAGATGCTTACATGTACAAATACATTTATTTACATGCAATATATACAGAAAATTGTGATCAGTGTGGATGTCAGGAAAAGCACTGCCTGAACTAGCTTACATGTGTGTACAACAAGGCCTTCTTCATATTACTGTTTTACCACCTTTATGCTGAGAGCAGCTAAAGCATGGATGTGGCCCAGAGAAAATACTGCACCTTTAGGGCGCCGTGCGTGCTTTTGCAAAGGTGCTATTTACTGCTTACATGCTATTTTAAGGACACAGATGTACTAACACAAGTACCTTTGTTCCATAATTTGCTGTCTCACTAATGGGAGCAACCTGTCCAGTCGGCAGAAGACCCTCGCCCTGGAAGACTGGAGGGAAGCTGAGCCATTCCTTTCCTGGGCTGGCTCCATGACAGGCATTCTGTTTTTCCTATAAAAAAGCCCCAGTGGGGTAAATGGTACTTGTGCTGGCAAGGGAGAGAAGCAGCCTGAGGAGATGTAGCTTTGTTCAGAGCACAGATGCCTGTGGACAAAACCCTCCCAGTTCATATTTCCTGGTCCCTGGGAGGTTTAACAGTCTGTAGCCAGGGATTCATCCCTGTGCCCAAGCTTGCTCACACTGTGGCTCGGCGTGGGGTAGGAGAGGCCCGTGTCTGCGCTCCACGCAGCCCTGCGGATGCTGGCACTTCCAGGGCTCTGTGGCTGCTGGGTGGAGTTTTTCTGGAAGACAGCTCTGCAAGTGGGTGCCTCAAGCCATCTACATCTAGCCTTAAGTCCCAGAGCACTTTTTTTTTTTTTTTTTTCCCTGTTCCTGACTCAATGTGTCTCAGAAGACTTCTGGTAACAACTTGCATTTGGCTGCAGATACCATGAGAAAATAACTCCCCCAGTGCTATTTTTTTTCTGTCTCTCTCTCTCTGAGTCCTGGACAGAATTAGAAAAGCACAGTCACACCTCTCCTCCTTGAAACTATGAATTTATTCCCAATCGTGTCACTTTTCCTCTTCTGCTGTGTGTTGCAGACACCTTGTTCCCTTTTTGATTGTCTTGTTCCCTGACTGGGCTCTGTCCAGTGTCCCCACAGGCAGAGCCCCAGCAGGACAGGGTTTGCTTTTACTGTAGAATCATCTGGCCAGCGGTGCACCCCTGCCAGAAGGAGCAGCCAGGAGCAATCCAGGGAAGGAGGCATCCCAGGTTCCAAAATGTATTGCTGAAGCTCTGCTAACAAATGTAAGAGTGAAATAATGGTATTCAGAAGATTATTTGCAGCTTTTGCTGGTGGCATCAGTCTGATCTCAATTACAATGAAGTAACCAGGCTAGATTTGGATCTGGATTAGACTGACCACATTTAAGGCCCTTTTAAAAGTTTGCTTCTGCCATGCTACTCCAATGAATCAAGTTGTCTTGCACATAAAGGCATATTATTGTCCTGCTTCCTTAGCATCTTTCTATTTGTTTGTTTATTCTTGGGCTTATGCATGAAATTTTCACCAGTAAAAATATAATGGGCTTTTAAATTAATTTAGTTAAAAAGATATAATCATGTGTGAAGACTCTTAAATTGAATTAAACCCATTTTGTTATGGACAGAGCATCAGCATTCAAAGTTGGTCTAGTTCTGCCCTGTATAAGAGTTTGCTTAAGCAGTTACTTGTGATTGTGCCAGATGTTTACAATTCTGGATTAGTTTTCTGACATTTCTAGCTGAGAACTTCCTAAGTGTGTATCTCACTTAGATGCTTGTGTAGAAGCTGACAACCCGGATCCAGCCATTTTTAAGGGTGACATTCAGTAAAAATACATTGGCAAAATGTTGATTTTATTTTTCTTTTGTCCCTTTGGTTTTAAGAAGGGCTAGTCCTTCCATGCATTACCACTAGGATTTGAAACTTGTCAGGGAAGAATAGTTTTTTATATCTGGAGTATATTCTCTCAGTTTCCAGTGAAAAGGAGATTGAATTTTGCATACACAGCATAGATGATTATTAGAGTTTTGTGAGGTATTTTTCTAAGAATTATGGTCATCTCTGACCTAATCTGCCTCGCCACAATTTCTCCCAGGATTAGACTCAGTTAAAGATACCATACATCTGGGTTTTCTTGGACATATCCTCCTTTTCTCACTCCGGAAACCTTGTCAATGCAGATTTTGAGGAATTCATGTACATGTCCTGCCCAGATGGTCTGAGCATGTGTTGTAAGTCTGGTGCACTCCAGAAATCCATGATTTACAGCACAAAGTAATTGTCCATAGTGTGAGGAACACGGTCATGATACTAGCTCAATAGGTGCTGGAAAATACAGAGGCATGCTGCTCTACATAGGGAATCTTGAGCAAAATGCAGAGGTTTGGAATCAGCTGACTTGCTTAGGCAGACCAAGAGAAGAGGCTTATTTCTCACACCATCATTTTATTTCAAATTTTAAGCCTAAATTTTAATGCCACTCATGTCTGTATTACGAACATAAGGCACATTGGTGTTTTGAGTTACTACTCGTGGATTGTCCAGTTGAAAGGTGGACGGTTTCTCACTGTAAGAAATCTTGTACCTGATGAATACTTAAGAAAATCACAGTAATGATTTTAATCTAACATGAATACAAATTAAAGCGTGAACCAAAATAAGTGAACAGTTGGTGGCTGAAATGTGATTTCCTGCAACTATGCCTGCTCTTTGATGATGGTTGCAAAGCCTTGAGCATAGAAAATATGTCAAATCCAAAATTAGGATGAAAGTATTATCTAAGGTCCCAAACCACGAAGTTTCTGCCTAGGATGGCCTAAAAAAATGAACAAAAGCCTAAAGCACTTAGTCAAAAGCTGTTTGATGCCAATGCCCCTGAACAACAACATTTAAAATGACTACTGCTCATGTCATTTCCTCCAGGTTTGGTTTGTCATCTCTGTGTGCCAGAAGTGCATATCTTCTGGGAAAATTTGTGGCCTGCATTATGGAGTGAGTTAGTTGCCAAGACAGCAGGTCTCATGCGTTTGAGCTGGGCTCATATGTTTTTTGGACATATTTGTGGCTGCGATTTTCCATGTGTTGTGTCCTAATACCTCATGGTCATTAAAAACTCAGGAGATATTAGACTGGCATGTAGTGCCTTCCTTCACAGGTGGGACTGAAGCTGCTCTGACCATGCAGCTTAAGCAATGAAACCAGAAAAAAAATTGTTTTGCCAAGGGTGAATCAGGTTTCAAGTCACTGGGGCTGCTCTGTGGGGCAGCTACAGTCTTGGAGCTTGGCTGCCTCTCTGCTCCGTCATGCCATGCTGGTGGCCCTCCATGTCAGGACAGGTACATCATCTGCATCACACCTACATTTGGTCTGTCATTTAGGGGTACTTTAGAAAGGGGTTTTAATTTTGTTTGTGCGTTTGCAGTTTTTTGTGCAAAGGCTGTTTCACTTCCACAGACTTTTCCAAGGTAAATTGGGATCTAATCCTTGACACCCTGTGAAGATACAGGTAAAGTTGAACTGGTCATGTTTCAGTCTTCTGTCTCACTGGTTGTTGCCCATTTTTTTTCCAAATCAAGTCAAACCAAGCAATTCCAGAAGTTACCTTGAAGCAAAATTTTGGGAAGAATTCCTTTTCAAGACATTTTAAAATGACAGAATATGCACGTATCATACTTGAATTTAACATTTTGAATAGCATTTCATCCCTGTATTTTTATAAGAATAATATAATATTTCACAGTACATCTGTACATTAAGTGTCGAACTTTCCCACAAGCTGCATATTCAGCTGGAAAAAAGGATGAGACGTATCAGTTCATACTAGGCACTAGTGTCACACATAAAAAGGAATGGACTCTATCAGTTAGGATCATGCCTTGATGATATGTCCTCAATAATAATAATAATATTCAGAACTGCACAGCATGCCAGAGAGCTGCTGCAAAGTTGAGAAAAAAATGGTGCATCATGTAACAGGTAATAGCATAAATCCATACAGAAACAATAAGAATGCAAATTATTGGAAACATCTTTTTGGGATGAGAACCATAAAGCTTTTAAAATATGATCATGGAGAAATTTTCCTTGCAATTTATAGAATATGAGAATGACTGGTTGACCCTACTGGCCTTTTCTGACAAACTTACATTGCAAGAAAGTTTTCCAACCTGTTCTCATGTGAAGTGAATGGAAATGAAAGCAGATTTGGGCCCCGTTTCTATATGGTTCATATTAGAGATGGGCTCAAACCAAACCCACTAGATCAGAACATTCCCAGACTTTGAGGAAGTTTGGCTCTGATTTCAGTTTTAAAATTCAGTGCTGGCTTCTTTCAACAAGGAACTAAATCATCTGAGCACTGCTTTGGGAAATTTGGATCCAGATCAGTACTTTGCAGCTGCAGCTGCAGCCCTCATTGAAATCTAGAGCTTCTTAAGACCAGTCTAGAGGGGTCAGGAGAGCATGAATCTCTCCCAACAGCTCATCCTTGCAGACAGCCCAAGTAAGGGGAATAGTCACACTCGGGCTCTGCCAAGAAAGAGATCTGGAAGTAAGAGGTGCGTGGAGAGCACACACACACGGTACCATGTATCAGCCCCCACAGGAAGGTTGTGTATCCCAAATCAGCCAACACTCAGGTTATTTCTCCTGTAGTGTGTCACGGACTCAGTGTGAAATGGGCTGATGTTCTGCTGTTGAAGGGCCTGGTTCATACCCTGGAAAAGCAAGTCTATTCCAACAGTTTTATTTCACAAGTTTTCACTGTTCCTGCAATGTAATTGAGGGCTGGGATGGTGAAGAAGCTGATTGGTCAGATTGGCTAGCAAAAGTGTTGGTGCTTATAAAATGCTTGATTCTGGAAAACCTGGAGTTGTGAGTCCTGGAGATTTGTTGATGATGCCAGTGACAGGCGAAACAGACCTGAAGTTTGTGCTGCTGTTATATATGCTGTTTATATATGGTAAAGCCATTTTTACTACTCTTCCTTGAAGTCAGTCAAAATAGTCTAAAATGTTTCTCCCATGTTGCCTGTGTGACCAGATCAAAATCATTGAGATGCTGAACTTCTGCAGCAAGGACAGCAGGTACTTCAAGGAAACCTCCTAGATTTGGTCCCATTCTCTCTTGCCACAGCATCATGGGTGAGCTGCAGCCATGTGGGGGAGGCCCTGAAGTGATGGAGTCGTTAAGAAGAGCTCAGTGATTTCCTCAAACTCAGTATCTATGCACAAGGAGATGAGAGAGGAATTCTTGGAGACTTCAGCTGGAGAAATGGACCTGTGTCCTAGTAGCCATTCAATGAATGGCTACTTACCATTTGTTCACTAGACACATCCTTCACTCTTCCTGTAATATAAAGGGAGCAAAATGGTTTTTATTCCTTTGTTGCCATAGATCTGACTTGACTGTCACAGTCCAAGCTGCTGTTCAGCTAATAAACCAAGTGCATTTACACCCCTGTAAGACTTGTGTGATAAGAAATATGTGCCTTGCAATCTTTCCATGGACCCCGTGGTCCGGTTTGGCCATGAGGATTCCTGAAAACTGAGCACGGCGCAGGAACAAGATGGAAGATGAACTTGGGAATGGGAGCAGTCAGGTCTGTTTCCCTATCTTTCTCAAAGCCCATTATTTTTTACTTCAATCTGTTTCACTCATTCTGTGCCCATTTTAGCTGTCTAGCTTCAGGCTGTTTGGTACAGTAACTATCTTTCACTTTCTCTTTGTCTGGCACCTGGAACAAAGGAGAGCCCGTTTCCAGTTAATCTTTGGTGATGTTGTATTAAACATGCTTACTCTTAACACTGCTTTTAAAGATATCTTAGCACCTTTCAGGTTTAAATAATGACTGTGTCAAAAGTCACTTAAATGGGTAACTCACTGCAGTGCCGTTTTTAAAAAAGAATTTGGCCATCTTCAGTTCTTGTTTCATATGGTCTTTTATTCTTTATGTTAAACAATCACTTTAATGGAGCCTACAGACCTCCAATAAAATTGCAAACCATTTTATGGGTTCAAATGAATCAGCAGAGAGTGAACCAGTGTGGGAGAGATTGTCAGATTCTTTGAGGTGGTTGGAAGGAAACGTATTCTCTGAATAATAATAACAAGACATCTTGTACTATCGCTCATCAAGCTCCTAACACCTAATCTGGTACAGAGCAAAGTTTTCAACAAGTTCTTCAAAGGGGTTATGGTTTGCTTGGCCACTAATGATTTTTGTATAACCTCTTGTGGAAGTGTAGCTTTTCCCTAAGAATGTGGAGGTGTTAACTCCTGTTACTGACTTGCAGAAAGCTGTTCATGACCTTACTGAAGGTTGATGGAACATAAAGTGGTCCTTGCAGAAGCTGGAGCTGCATTTGCAAAGAGGCAGTGAGTTTGAGCTTTATTTTTTTCAGCTGTTAAATGGTCATTGAAGTGGAACATGTAATATTCCACTTTCTAAATGCCATAAATAATTTTGAAGCCATTTTTTACTGTGCATTTTGACTTTCAAACAGGATTGGTTATGACTAAGAATCACATAATACTTTTCTGGGACTTTAATTAGTTAGGCTGACCTCATGTCCTAACAAACTTTGGGAAAAGCTCCTTTTACTCTTTTTCCCAGTGGGACAAACTGCATCTGCTGAGCCTTTATTTTGCCATGTTAAAAAAGGTGAAAGGCCTGATACTTTTTATACTTTTATGATTCCCTCATGAATGGAAATTACATTAAGATGTAGAATGGAGGATTATCCTTGCATTGTAGTCTATGGTAACTTTACAAGGGAAAACAGAGGTATATATTAGTCTGAACTCATTTTTGCCAGGTTACTGTGAAGTAAGCAAAGTACTGGAAATGTGTATGTAAAAAGCTCACATAGTTAAGGTCAGAATCTGCCAAAATCCATTTTTACCCTTAGGCTACTAGTCCTACTGCCTGGAATTCCCTCCCTATTTATTGCCCTGGAATTCCATTACTTTTACAATACTTGAGATTTCTAGGTTTAATGCTATTAGAGTTTTACTAGGGAACAGTCTCCTGAGTAAGATCTGAGATCAGGATTTGGCTGACATGCTCCATCACTGACAAAGTTATTGCAATTGAGCCTGATCTTCTATTTAGCTCAACTCTACCCTTATCTTTCCGTTTCTTTTTGTCTTACCCGGAGTACAACCAAAAAGTAAGTGATTTTTTTTTTCCTCTCTTGACTTATCTTCTAATTATTTCTCCTTATACTGTTATTTTTCATCATCTTTTACAGTTTTGAGTTTGTCTGGAAGAAAAGAAAGCCCTAGAGTTACACAGATTTACGGACATGAGTAAGCCTTAGACAATTCATTGGTCTGCTGGAATGTGTGTAATTGATAAAAATTAGCTCAGCAAGGGTGATTCAGCTCTGCAAAGTTACTCATTTGCATAAGGTTTCGCAGCCGTACTGCAGCATGTAGCATATGTAATTCAAAAGCAGTATCAGTCTGAGATAAGCACTCTCCTTGTCCCTGTGTGATTTTTTTGTCTCAGGAGTCTTAAGCAGAAATACATTTTTAATAGCTTCAACAAATCAAATAAAAATTTGGAAACAAAGGCAGTCCTAAAAAAAACCCCAAATTGCCAGCAATGATTATCCTTTTTTTGGTTGTAGTTTTAGGCACAGTTTCAGCTGAAAAAGAGTTCTGCATTAAAAAAAAAAATCTGTTTTTAAGAAAGTTCATTGATGCCCATGTACTTTTACAAGTTAAACCTTCAGGCATAAAAATGCTTTTCACTGGGTTATCCATCAAATGGAAGCTCAGACAAGCAGAAATATTTCCTATCAAGTAGAATTTGATGCAAACCTTTTCTTCACATTGCTGTACAGCTACTTTGGGTGGACATAAGGAATTACAACAGTTTTGTGCTTTGGAGAACATGTTGTCCAAGCTGTGGATGCTGAGAATCAGGGTACAAAAGTGCTCTGAACCTCACAAAACACTCACCTGCCAGCCCTGAAACCGCAAGGAGCTATAAGGCAAGTGCTCCCATGCAGGGATAGTCCCAAAGACCTGAAGGTAAGTTAATGCTTCTGAGCTCTCCTGGATCAAAGGAAGAATGCTCAGCACCTTGCAGGATCAGAGAAGTGTAACTTGTCGGCTTGGGACCAGCCTGCTTAAATGAATACATGTAAAAGAGTAAAGAAAATATGGTGAGGAGGGGCCAGAATAAACAATTAAAGATGGCTGAGTAGAAAAAGGAGTTATTTTTCTTTAATTTGTTGTCTGAGTCTTTTTTGACTTGAAAACTTCTGCACTGATATAAAAGTAAACTCAAAACATTTGTGCTGCCACAATTACACTTGCATCAGGTTCATTTGGTTTTACTGTCAAGCTAAGAATCGAGCTTGCAGCCACACAAACCTATACCTGTTCTGAAAATTAAGGAATATCAATGAGGTTGGATATGATTTTGTTAGTTGAAAAAGCTCATTGTTCTTGCATTTTCCTAGAATTTCCTGCTCTTGGGATTACAGCTTTGAAATTTTGAGATTTGAGGAGACCAAATGCATAGAATAACCATGAGACTGGATGGGTGAGAGCCAGTCCCCAGAACTGCCAGCCTGCAGCATGTCTCTGCTCCAGGTCCACCTCTTTCATCTGTCTGGAAATCACTGAGCAGAGGATTGATGAACATTGTGAACCCAGCTAATAATCACTTCCCTCCCATCCCTCCCTGTGGTCAGAGACTGGGCTCTGCTCCAGCCATTTGACTTGTCTGGGACTACATCAGCCTGTGTGCAGGACAGAGCACCTCCCAGCTGGGAATCCTGGGCTGATGTGCATCAGACAGAGAGGCTTGCTGCCTCTCCTCACCTCTGCCCGCTGCTGGTGCCACCTGCCCTCTCGCCAGGAAACCGGCAGGCACCAGCCAGGGCAGAGCTCTCGGGAACTTGGTATGGTCCCTCTCTGGCTCAGGTGGCTTGCAATACAATGGGGTACGATGGGGACATGAGGAAGGCAGAGAGGTGACAGACCTCGCTGTGGATTAAGCAACGGGCCAGTGGTACAGCTGGAAGGAGCCTGCAGGTTGCCTAGCCTGGCTCCAGTCCACAGCGAAAGGCAGCCTCTGCCCCTTGTCACTCCTTGCACCTCCGCTGCATCTCCTGGACCACCTTCCCCCATGATTCAGCTCCGTTTGTTGTCACATTCAACATCCTTGTGTATGCAAAAACAAAAAGGCAAGTGACTGCCATGGAAAAAAGCCCAGTTTTTCAAATGAGAGAGAAGTGGAAGTTTTGAAACTGTAGGAAACTCATCTGGTATCTTGAAAAATATCCTCATTGCAGCTGTGGGTGCAGGGTTCAGCTTGTGCAACTGCTGATAGGTATGCTTTTCAGGAGACCATCAGAAATGCGTCACTAAACGGCACCAGCTATCTGGAAAACTTTTAGCAGTGCCATTTGAGAGACAATTTCTTATGAATTTTCTGGACTTGATTCTGATCTCATGCTAATGTGACAGGGATGTGCTGGTTTTACTTCAGCACAGACACACTATACATCTTTTATATTTTTTTTTCCCCTCAGGATGTTTCTCAAATTGTCTGGTTGGAGAAGAATATTTACATTTGCTCCTTTTGTTCCTATTTCAAAACCCACCTCCCTTAATCTTCATGGTTTGTATGTTATAGCCTTGCATCTGCCAAAAGAAAGACCTGAAGCTGTTTTACATGTACATAACTCCGCTTATATTCAGAGCTGCTCCCCACTTACATGTGGAACTTCCGACTGTGAACATTTTCTCCCCCACTTTTTTCAGACTGTGCATTCTAGATCTCTCCACATTATGGCCTATGAGTCACACAACGAATGTCTAACGGGACATTTGTGTTATGTCTACAGCAGAAAAAAGACCTCAGTGGTTTCGCATGAGAAAGTTGAATCCTAAATGTGGGTGGAAGAAAGTAAAGAAAAGGGATAAAAAGATACCACCAGATAAATATAATGTGTGTATTCTTTTCCTGTAAAAGATTTACTTATGCAAATAAACCAAATTTTCAAAGACACTTCTTGGGTTTTTTTCATACTTTAAATGGATCACCTTGAATAAAAGCCATATTATGAAGGAAAACGAAAACAGAAAACAAGTCTGACCTTGAGCAAGTTTAGTGTGGCAATGATTCATCCCAGTATCATCTTAGTCAGATAGTCAGCCTCAGCTAATCATAAACCCATGATTATTGTATATGTGTGTGAGTGTAATATATAAATATACATATTTATTTATGGCCACTCATATTGGAACTAGAGATGAACTCAGCACCTTCCACATATAGCACAAATTAGTCTGTAAGACCCTGTTCAGGGGAGATCTTAAATATGCATTAGCAATTCTAAGGTGCTGCAAAGGTCTAAGAGCACTCACATGCTTTTCTGAACTGAATTGCAAGAACTTATTCGTACCCATATTGAAACCTGTTGAAAGACCAGCTTAATGCTGCTGACTTAGCCTTATTCAAGATCTGCACCTCTGTCTACATCTAGTGAAGCTCAAGGTTTTCTTTAAAAATTGAAAAAGAAATGCTGTATTCAATATGGAAACGTAACAAAGTTTGGTGTCTATTATCTAGGGAACCTGTCGGTAGAAGGTGGTTGCAAGCCATAGCCTATGGTACCCCTTATTCAGAAAGGGGTATTATGAAACATTTGTCCATTAAGGGTGTTTGGGAGAAATCCCACTCTCTGAGTGACAAAACCAAATCAGGTCCTTCTGCTTCTGCTCCTCTGGTCAGACTGGTGAAAACAAGAACTGCTGGGGACCCTGGGGGGCTTCTCCATCTGACATGCACATATTTAGTGAGGGGAAAAGCAAGGATTTATGAAATCCCAGAAGAGAGAGGGAAATAAAATAATTGACCCCAGTGTGAATTTAGAAAGGAGCAAAATATATCTGTGCTGGGTGTGTTTCACATGTCAGTTTATGGGCTCTAAGCAATCTAAATAATTACTGGGTTGCAAACATAATGGCCCCAGTTGCCCACATTTTATCTTAACTTTTTGTTTTTTCAAAGAGGTTCAAAACCAGACAGAACATACTATTCCTTCACACTCTCTAATGTTTATGTTTGGAAATGAGATTAGAAGTCTTCAAATGAAAGAGAGTTTTATTTCAGGGTGATAAAATTGCTTATTAAGCCTACCCTTAAATCCAGCTGTCTGACCAAACCCTAAGTGTTGCAAAGTGCAAACATTTCTGTGAGCTAGAGTTTTCTGCTACTTTCACTGCTGCAATCAGCAAGCCATTGTTAGGCAATAGGTGTAAGTGTATGAATATATGGGTGGCTGTTTGTGAAGAATGGATAATACCCTTTATCCAAATCTTTTAACTTTCAGCACTAAAGAGAACACATTCTCTCAACCTCTTTGTTCTTTGGTCAAACTTCGTCTTCAACTCACACTACTTTCCAGAAATGTTCTGATTTTTTTTTTAACAGTCCCAAAGCTATCTATCAAAATCTGTACTTTTTTTTCTAAGAAAATTCCATTTAGAAAGAAGGAAGTAGAAGAGAACAAAGGCGGAGAGCCTGTGACAATGACTCATTATGTTCCTTATAAATTATAGCTGTGAAGTTAATGCAAATTGTTTCTCACAGTTTCAAAACCCACTATAAGACAATAACTTAGGGCTACAGAAAGAGGAGCACCTAGAGAAATAATGGCTTTTAAAAATTTTTGTAAACAGAGAGAAGTGTGCAATAAACAGTAGAATTATTTGGAAAGCACTTGAAGATGCAGTAGTAGATTAATTTCATGTTGTAGCACGCAAAACTAAAACAGAATCAAACTCGAACTTGTGGCTTTTGTGGTATTTATTAAGCCTGAAATTTCTGTAATTTGTTTGGCAAGCTACTATTACATGGGGCAATACTAATCAGGAAAAGGTCTGAAACCTTCAGGAAAAGCGACAGATGTTCAACCTCTAGAGCTCAGTCTCCTCTGACTAGCAAAAGTACCTTCTTTCTCTGTGTCAGAAGTGAACTTGGCATGCTTGGGCTGCAGTAAAGCAGAGCACTGCAGCATACCTTGAAAGCTTAGCACACCTCCCTCCTGGAAAGGCTCCTGGGCTCTGGGTCTCCATGTTGTCTCAGCGTTCAGGTACTTTGTTATTATTTCTATCAGGAATGGGAGAGTCTTCAGAGCCAAGTGGGCACACATGCTTTGCTGTGGAGCTTGCATATTTACTTTGCTCCCCAAACCAGGTCGGTAACAGAGTTATTGGTAAGTGTGGTGTGAACCTACAGATGTGTTTGTGGTTGCTAGAATTTTTATGTTCTTACTCAAGAAGATGAAGTCTTACAGCCACATCATCACAACTACCTTCCCCTACCTACTGTGCTGGTACACAGAGAGCGCTTGAAACCAAACCAAAGACCTCCACAGATTAAGGCACAAACGACTGTAGTCCTGTCCAGAGGACTACAGTCTGCAATGAACCAATGCCCTCTGTAGAGCAAATACCATGAAGGGATACCCAAAATTCAGTGACTAGCAGATGGTGGCCTTTATTAATCTGCTCTGCAGTCATTTGTGTCTGTCCCTCAGAGAACAAGGATCCATTAAAATTTGTAGACAAAGAGCTTTAGCCTAGAGTCCTTTGGTGTTCAAGTCTGCTACTCCTAAACACATCTCTTAATTGTGCAATGCAGCCACATCATTGCTATACTGGAAATCACTTTGTTTACAAAATCATTTTTTATGTCTTAGTTCTTTCTGAGGGTCAGAAAACAGATTTGGAAACTTTCCTGATGTACCTTGAAGAAATGTCTTAACTACCAACAGGAGCTAGCTGAGTCACCACCAAGTCACCATATCCCTGGGCATACACTACAGCTGGAAGTTACAGAAGAAGCATTTTGGAAGCATTGTGTTGGTGCATGTACGTGTATTTGTGTACAACCCCAATTACTGCTTCAAACAATGTGCTTAAAGGATGTATAAGGATGAACTCACTCAGATCTGGCTTTTACAAATAGTAAATACTTTGGTAGTGTGACTGAATTCCAGCTCATTCTCTCCCTAGAGGGAAAAATCTGGCAGGGTATCATAAGGGATATTTTCTTGTCATTTTAAGAAAGCAAGGTCCTTTATCTTTCCACAAAATTACAAAGACTTTCCTTGAAGCCATACCTTATCACGCATCCTGACCAGCACGGAAGCACTGACTCCTGATCATTACCCCTTAAAAGGTCTTTTGAGGGAACCATTTGAACCTTTGATCCCAGGAAAACTGTTTGATAGCACATATTTTATATTGTGTGTGCATTTTTTTTTGGTGTAGTGTTATTAATAGTTCTGCTTTTCCCACCAACTTCTTTAGCTGCTCATCTTTTAGATAAAAACTCCCCAAGAAATGACATTTTTTTCTTATTAAGCGCAAGTGTAACAACTCTCCTGTGTTTTCAGAGATTCTATTCTATTGACAGTAGACTGGATTAAAGGACTATAATTTGAATATTATTATTACAGATATCAGTTGGACCGTCATGTCTTTACCAGCTCCCCAGGCTTTGAGCCAGTTTGTCACCCCACCTATTTTGTCTCCTAGCCCTGTCATGCCCCACACACTGCATCCAGGTGATCTTGCCTGGGGGTTAGGTAGACAGAGTCAGACCCCTGTTTTCCCTTGCCATCCTGGATGGTGAAGTAATGCTGACATAAATTCCATAATGCCCAGTGGGAAGCAAGAAATCAAGCCCTCAGCACGTCAATGGTACGTGAGCCTAGGAAGGAAAGGGGAAGACTGTTTTCAGGAGGAAAATAAAAAGGCAGAAGGCTGGAGGGAAACAGCATGGTGAAATACAGATGGAGCACATGTTAAAACATCTCCTTTTAAAGACGACACTAAGCTGCCACCTTTTTCTATGCACTCCAGCCTTGCCATGAGACAAGGTGGCTTCAACCGAGAAATCTTTGTCCTCACATCTGGGTGGTAGTGAAGAGATACTGGGGCAGGAAGAGTGGATGACTGACTTCATCTGCACCATTTCCTTCTTTGGTCAGTGTACTCCTTGGTTGGGTGTCATTCCACACAGTCCCCGACCATCCCTTTGTACTTGACAATGAGTGGAAAAGAAGTCAGAATACAAGCTACTATAAACAGTTGTATTAATGCTCCCTGCTGATGTAATATTCCCTCCTACAGTGTTTTGATAGTAATTCAGTAATTGTTTTCTGAGTGGGTTACTCTTTCTCCCGAGAAAAAAAAAAAAAGTAGACACCTCTTACACTGTACTGCCGATCCTGAAAAGGCATCACTGAAACTAATTTCTCTGATAAACTAGCTGATGCTGGCTATCAGCTTTCAGCTGGCAGGCAGGAGTAGCTCAGTAAGGCTGCATCAATCCAGGTTTTCAACCATCTTCCTGTCATTCCAGGAGTCCACAGGGCAACTGTAGTTTGCCTCATACACTTTTCTTGCTTTTGCTGAGCTTTTTCTGCTAAGCCAAATGTATTTCCAGACAAATATTCATTGCTTTTCCTGCACTATACTCTATTGCTTTATACTGCTGCAATATAGATGGCTCTGCACTGGGTTCACTTCTAGCATAGCCTCCATACTTGCTCAGGAATGTCGTGTTTATAGCACTGTTAGTAATCAGAGTAAGATGAGATGAGGGAGTTTCTGAGGTTGGCTTTGAGGATTCTTTTAAAAAAATTTAATGACACTATCAGCAGCAGCTTCAGTTCCTAACAAGTGTGTTATCGTGTCCAGACTCCCATCTGCCATGATCTCATGGTCAGTAAATCGTGCCAAGCACAAGGAAAAGAGACACAGCTCTGGTTACGATATGGAGAGTGTGTGACAGTATCTCTTGGCACAGAATTGCAGAGTGTGCTCGACGACTATTGCTTTACCTCTTTAATATGCCCTGGCTACGATGACATATGTATGTGCAGTATAACATGATCTCAAATGGTTGTAAAATTTGTTGAGTGAATAAGTGAAAAACAAGGGAACACCTGGATCCTTCTGTAGTGTCTGATCCTGCACACCATGTGTCTGAGCCTCAGTGGAAGTAATTTACCCACTCTGAGCTTCACTCCAAGCAACATTTTTTCATACCTTTATTCCACCTGCTATGTAAGAGCTATAGGGCAATATTTGACAATATAAGGGAACCGAGAGGTGTGTTTCCCACTGATAGCCTCCCCCAGGCCTACACTCCTCTGTCCTCTCTCTGGAAGCATGATCAATTATAAAAAAATTATTAAAGTACCTTTTTTTTTTTTTTTTTTTATTTTTTTTTTTTATGTAGAAACCGCAATAGTAATGAGAACAGGAATATTTTTTTTAAAGAAATACATTTTGTAAAAATACCCAGATTGTTCAGACATGCTATAGCTCTGCTTCCTGACTTGAATTTCTGTTCATCTGCTTTATTAGTTTGATTCCACACATGATGATAAGAGACAAAATTCAGTGTCTTCTCCAGGAGCTTTGTGTAATTAATGGAATATAATCTGAAGATTAATCTAGGTCTCAACAACTTTAGAGAGTATAAGCAGTATTTAAAAGGAACTCAGGGTCTTCTTTCTTTACATTTGGGAATGAAAGAAATAGGAAAAGGTACTTTGGTGTCCTCCCCTCAGCTTTCCAATGCAAAAAGAATAAATAAAGAAATAACTGGAGGTGAGGAGCAGAGGGAAACAGGATCTGTGAATGCCAAGATGAGTATGGCACAACACAACATATGGAAGAATGATGGGTGTTTGTGTTTTAGATGTTCCCCCGTGCAATAACTGTTCTCCTGTAGTACAAGCAGCACCCTGAAGCCCGGTCCCACCTTTCTATTTCATCATATACCTGCCAGACGGTGAGAACACTAGTCTTAAAAACGGGCAGTGTGCATGCATTTGGCTTGTGCACTGTTTATTTTTTTACCTCACTAGAAATATAAGCTCTAATATGTTTCCACATCTCCTAGCTGCCAACATCAGAGCTGCAATTCAGCAAAATGTTTAGCAGACTAGAGTGCAGCAAAGGACATGCTTAAGTTACTGTAGAAACTAGATGAAATTTCTTTCTACTCCCATCTCTATTGTTTGGCTTTGTTTCTTTTCTCACTTAGATGATCAAATTTATTAGTTTTCTCTTCCATATATATGTAGTCTTTGAATGCCTACTTTTATACACTTGGAGGCATATTAAGGAACGAGCTGCTTTGTTTAGGGCTGCTGATTTGAGATAACTTATAAGAAAACTAGAACTGAATGACAGGTTTTTTTGTGATTTTTTTTTTTTTCTGAAATATATAATGCCAGAAGATCTGAAACAGGATTTGACATGACTTTATGCACAGTTTTGTTTGAGTTTTGCATAATTTCCTCCTAATATTTTCTGAAACAAGATTTCTGGATTTTTTAATTATTTTTTTTTTGAGGCAATAATTAATTTCAAAGTTTGTCTGCATTTAATGCTAATTTTTAAAGGGATAAGAAAACTCAATGAAGAGCTAAAAATCACCAAATTGAAAACAAAACAGCCCATTCTGAGTTGAATGAAAGTTTCAGACAGTAGTAAACATTTCTGTTGTCTTGTTATTGTTGTCTTGTAAAAAATGTAGTTTCAGACTAAACCAAAACAAATGAAAAATTATTTTTTTCTTGAAATAACTGAAAACCGAACTTTTGAAAGCTGTAATTGAAACCACACGAGTAAGTTGGGAAGGGAAAGATAATCTACCCACCAATCCAATAGTCATGGTCAGCCCCTGGATGAAAATGAGTGTGTGATATATGTTATAAATATACAGTTAAGGTTATACTGTATAAACCTGAACTAATCCCTGACAGTTTCTATTATAGCCAATAGCATGAGAGAAACAGTTTTTTGGAATATGCCTGGCACCAGGTCTCTCCAGTACCTTTTTAGGATTGCATGGATCAGAAGTTCCTACTTGTTTCCATTGGCAGTAAATGGGACCTGTGGCACCGCCTACATCTGTACAACTCATGCCAGGTTGAATGGAGTGAATTGCACCACTTGGGTCTTTCCAAAGAAACAGAGGTCAGGCCCAATGTAGCTGAATTATATGAAATGGAGTGATTTTGCTACTCATCTTGTCTTCTTGCATGGATGATCAGGAGCTCCAGATCCCAAGACAACAAGCTCCCTCATCACTCAGGAATACAGAAGAAAAAGTCCCCTTTGCAAGATTAGAGCCAGTTCTACCAGACATTTTAATGCTAAGTCAGATCAGTCAAGTAATAATTAACTTTAATTGGCACACCCACAACTGCAACACTTATCCAGTACAGTTGAATGATTTGAAAATCATGGGCATTCTTATCTTTGAATGAGGAGAGCAAAGAAAATAAACTTTAAGCAATATTCTAACATTACAATTGCTATTTTCGTATGACTAAGATCAGACTGAGTAGTCCTGGCAGGAGGTAATGCTGCATTTTAATGCCTGATCTTTGCAGTCTTAGTAAGTATGAGCACTGCTTATCTCCAAAATTACTCTTACTGTGTGTTATCAAGCCTGCTGCCAAGGGCTGATCCAGCTCTTGAGGGAACTGGACTTTGGGGAGCCAATAAATTCTTACCTGTCTCTCAAGCATAGGGACAGCAACTCATCTCCCCATGCTCAAGTGGAGCAGCCTGCACTGTATTTGCACTGGTCTTCTGCTCTTCCCCGTGCCTCAAAAAGGATGATGTGTCTGTTTACAAAGAATTGATATCTGAACTGGACTTTAACTGCACTGCTCAATGACATAAACTCAAGAAGCAGTTTTAAACATTGCATTTAAAGCCAAAGCCAAGTACGAGATAGGCAACCACACAATGAATATCTTTGCAGGCAAAGAATCATTTCATTACAGTTATGAGTGGTGTGACTTGTCTTCACAAAGATCTCCAGTGTCAGCAATTTTCCTCTGGGTGCAAAAGGATGGGACATAAAATACAGTGATAAAGTCAAGGAGAAGTCAAGGAGAAAAATGTGTACTGGTCGAATGGAGGGAAAAAAAAAAAAAAAAAAGGCAATCAACAAAAGAAATAAACTGAATGGAGAAAAGAAAAAAATGTAAAAATAAATTCTAGTGACTGAAATGGTCATGTTGCTCTATGTTGTATGGAACAGGGCTGAAAAAACCAAGAAGCCCACCAAAGAGTATTTAGAAGAGGGCAAGTGGTACATGTGCTGAGTGGACTGGGAAGGATCCACTGGCTAATAACATAGATAATCTGCTTTAATGGGGGCAGATGAGCTGTGGCTGGTTTTTTGGAATGCTTTCTTTAGCAGTGCAGGTTCCAAAATTTTTCCTATTAGTGTTGCAATATGCTTTGCAGGAAATATCTGAATGCCATTAAGATGTGACTATCATACTGCAATTTTTCATTTTAGGCAGAATATATCTAGCAGTGTAAAATTATTTTAGCAAATAAATTATTTTGTAGGAATATATATCAATATAATTTTACAGCTTTTAAAGTGCAGAAAATTGTTATTATTCTAATTTCTTTTCCTTGTGAAAGAACCTCTTACATTTTATTTTCTTGGTCTTCTCTCTCTTCATCTCTCTCTCTCTCTGATTCTGATATCTTCTGGCTATCTCTAAGGCTTACACAAAAGGAAGCAGATACGTGAGACGTGAGTGGGTAAGACAGAAAAAGACAGAGCTGTGGTGAGAAAAAAAAGAGCTTTGAGGAATCAGGGAAAGTGGATTGTGCTGCTGAAGATCTAGATGAATGGGTAGCTGCTCTGTATTGATTTAGGCTCGAGGAGAAAGGGTCTCATGTGGTGCTGTTATTCAAACTCACAGGCTCTTGGACCACGTATGATGGGAAGACATAAAGGGAGTGTCTGCCAGTGCCAGAGAAGTCTGATCCAAAACCTTTTCATTCATTGCCACTTTTAAAATTATTTTGTCTTTTCCAGTGTTCATTAGAAGTAACTTGTACACAAGCAGTGAAAAAAACAGAAAAAAGTTTTCTTTCTCCCAGGGATAGAAATTAATCTTTTCATGACAATCTTTGAGATGCAAAATGAACAACAATACATTTTGGCAAGAGCTGACAGGGCAGATACAGCAAACAAGTACTTTCCACTGTGGAAAACCAAAAACATTCAAATTCTGTGATCAGGGGTTTGCACAACAAACTGACAAGGAACACTCAGGAGTACAAAAAAAGATAAAAACATCCTGCACGCTACTGGAGAAACAAATTGTATATTTTATCTACCTCTTTCAAGGCAGAGGAATGTTGTCAGAAATATTCACTTCTTACATGAAAATTTATGGTGTTTCTTTTGAATTCAGGGAACCAATCTGTGTTTCCCAGCACAAGGAAATCAATTTTGTCTGCTCTTGAACACAGGCCAGTCTGTGCATTTTCTTTAGACAGTAAATGTACAGGAAAACACTGATCTAAATAATATCCTTTATGTCTGTTGGCATAACACAAAACGCTTTATGTACCAGACTTCACTTCTTTGTTTGAAGTTAACTAGCAATATAAAACTTTCAAAAGTTGGCTGTGCAGATCTTCCTTTAGACTTCTAGGGAGATGTCTTCAAATTGACATGTTTTAGCTTGTGCTTTGCTTAGATTTGTACATTCTTGGTATGTGTGTACACCCTTGTGCTCTACAGGGACATGCAGTGCTTGATTATGAATGCTCACCAGGAGACCTGCTTAAGACATGTATTCTAGAGGCAGCAGAGACCAAGGCTTGAGTATTTGCCCAGATGTCAGGTGCTGCTGAATTTTAATCCTGGGTCTGGCATGGATTTGCTGTGTAGCCTGTGGCAAATCGCATAATCTCCCTGCATCAGAGTCCCCACCTGTGAAGTGGGGATAATAACACTGACAATTTCCTACCTCACAGGCTGTTTTGAGGATTAATGGATGTCTGAGAAGTGCTTTGTATACTGGAAGTCCTGGCTTATGGGGAGGTACTTCGACTGTGTCTGAGTGAAAATTTGGATCATTGTTTTGGACTTTTCAGGAAGAATGAAAGAAAAATTTATAGAAAATAGCAGCACCATCTTAGTAACTCTTTTGGCACAAAAAACATTGCTATGTCTAGGTCTTCTCATGCATGAAGTTGTACACAAGTTCTACTGCTGGAATCAGCAAGCGGCTTCACTTAAGGAAGCATTTGGAGGATTAATTCTTTACTTGCAACTTCTCATACCAGACCAACATAGTCTGAATACGAACTTGAGAAATTGTGAATCATCCAGTTTAGTTTTCTGCATACTAAATTCTTCCTTTCTTGCTGCAGTTACCCCTCTATTGAGTGCTGGTGTAACCTAGGCCTGTGACAATCACGGAGAAAGGACGCAATCTTTGAGAAAGTACAGTCCCGACACACTGGCAGGGTTAGGAGAAGAAAAGGGAGCAAGAGTGCCAGAAGGTCCCCCAGTGAGAGAAGAATGTAGAAGGGAAACAGAGCCCACTCTTAAACTGTGCTCCATTGCCACAGTGTGAGAAGGCAGGACTGTGTATGGGGCCACCCCAGGGACTCCGAGCTGCCTTTGGCTCAGGTAGGGATGAAACGCATTCGGCTGCCATGGCTACCCAGGCAGCAGTGCCAGTGCTGTGGAAGGTGCTTCTCCCTGCCTCAGCATGCCAGCTCTCACCCCCAGAGTAACTCTGCCTCCTCCGTGAACCACTGAGGAGAAAAACAACTCTGGAAAACGGGGTATTTTCAAACTCAGCTAAGCTTGCTAACGTGGGGGTAGTTTGCTGATACCTGGAAAGATGCGGTTGAAGGCGGGGGTGGAACCCCTTCCACTGATGTTTCTGCTCAAGTTCCCGTATTGTAAAATTAGGACTTCAGCCTGTGTGGGAGTGGTAGAATCTAGTCCCTTTCATGGAAAAAGAGAGACCGTGATTCTCCATTACCTGCAACTTTGCATAGTCACTGTCAACCCTGCAGAGTAGGAGTAAAATACTATCAGTCTGATTGGTACCTCCGCTTTTAACTCACTTTGCACAGTTTGAAATTACTGTGAAGGAAGATGTAAAAGGTTGGAATTATTGATAGTAAAATCATAAAATGCCCATGTCTCTTTTTTCTCCTTGTAGCTACAGACTGAAAAATCAAACACCCCTGTAGCACATGAAGTCTGCTCTCATGAAGGCTCACATTAGTGCACACTTCCTAAAGCTGCCTGTAACTGGCTGCTGTCGAGCAAAGACAGAAATATGTGGTCTTTTACTTCGAAGGGTAGTTTTCACTAAGAGAAAGGGGATGTTGGCAATATAATGGCTAACAAGATTTTAAACAACAGTTGACTAGAAATGGCCACGGAAAAATATGTTAGCTGGCAGTGACCAAACCTCAGAAGAGTTTTGACTTCACAGCAATGAATTTTAAACATTTAACAAAACACACCTCTTTGGAGATGTCAAAGTGTTTCTAGATAACATTCATTTAAAAACACTGAAATCGTCTTTGCTCATGTGACACTTAAAAATAATCACTATGTGTTGTGTAATGCATTTATTACGCATATTTAATTTTCCTAAGCAAACAAGACTCTAAGAGATCTCTCCAAAAAGAAGCTGGCTGGCACAGCAATTGTAGGTTAAGCTGTTTTTTGATGTTTCCAGATAAAATCTCTCCATGGTCACTCAGTTCTGAATTAAAAATATTTATTCTGGAATGATTACTTTTCTTACAATATAGACTAAAATTTCAATAATAAACCTATTTTTCTTTCCACACCACCCACCCCAAACCTGGGAGATATTTTCCAATAAAAAATAAATTCAGTTACGATATTGTCAAAGTCTTCATGTTTCCTTCAGGCTTGAAGAATAAATGCCCATTTTACACTAAGAAAGTTCTTGAGGGAGGAATATGTTTATCAAAGTTTGTGATCAGTGAATATTTCCTTTTCAACAAGCTGCATCAACAATACCTCTGGGCACAGATGAGCTCTGGAGAAACTGAAAACTAAAGTTAGGGGAAATAAAACCCTACTCATTCCAGCATCACACGTCACATTTCATGGTGTTTCAGGATATTTCATACATGTTGTATCTAGTGCTTTTACCTCATCTTTCAAAATAATGAGAAATTGCTGCTGCAATTCTCTTAGAGTTTTCAAGTGAAAAAAATAATGCTGCTTGAAGGAGTGTGCCACATAACCAACCCAGGGAACACTGACCTATCAGGAAGTTTGTGAAGAATTAGGAAAACTTGATGAGCTCAAGATTGTGGAAGGCATGAGAGAGGGAGAAGCCGATGTTCAGAGAAGTCTTTCCCTCACTGTCTCTTCCTTGATGGAGAGAAAGTGATTCAGCAGAGGGAAAAACTTGAGCCAGCTCTCGGTCCTCAGAGTGTAAGCATGTAACTGCTGAAAAGGTCTTTTCTCACTATTCCCTCACCCCCCCCACCCCAATCTGTACTGACGGATTCACTCCCAGTTTTCCAGGACAGTTTTTCGGCTGAATTTTAGCTTTTACTTAGGGGTAGAAAAGTCTTAAACAAAAAGAAAAATCAAGAAAAACCCTATCAGAAGCAGATCAGCATCCAAAAAATTTAAATCTCCAAATGATTTGCCACTTCAAACATCTGGTGCTTGGCAACATTTGGATGACCTGCTGAGAGAACAAGCAGAGAGATGTGTTCTTATTTGAAAACCAGCCCTGAAATCAAGAGGCAGCTAGCTCCCAAAGCACAAAACCTTCCTTTTTCTTCCCCTGCCTTCTGCTTGCTTGTTTGTCTCTCTTTTTTTCTCAGGCAAGGCAGATAGTGGTGTCTTGGATCTGGGTGTAATTACCCTGTTAAAACTCATGGACAGTGACATATCTCCAGAGTTCTGTCTTTGCCTAAGCTGTAACACCCGGCCAGACATTTAATTCCTGCTGTTCTGTCTTGCTTGATCTTCTACTTGCTTCAGACACAGTAAATCAGGTTTGAAGACAGGAAAGAAAAGTTAGGCTTAGTACAGAAGGTGAAGGCACTGAAAAGTCGGTGCTGCAACCCTTCTGCTGTGGACTTCTGATCTGTGGCATGGAAACACAGAGGACCAAGCTCCTGGTTTGTCCACGTAGATCACTGGGTAGAAATAGTTATGCTGTTCCCACATGCTCCACTCAGCCTGTTTCCTCCAGCTCCTTTCCCTTCTTGTACCCCTCACTGCAGGGCATTTCGGCAACCTGGCTGCGGGGTGGCTTTGTAAGCAGTCGTGTCAGCATGACTGAGGTGGTGGCAAGCTGCTGCTGGGAGGACGGAAATAAAGTGTGAGGGAGAGCAGGACACTCGCAAGCATGTTTTGCAGCCAAAACATGTAGATGGAGGACCACACCCCAGGGCGCTTCAGCATCCCTGGGCACCTCAGCAGGATGATGCAAAGATCCCTTGTGCTGAGCAGAAATCCACCAAGAGCTGGTCAACAGGCAGCGGTAGTGATGATGAGATTCTGGAGGAGCCTGCACTGCAGAGCAGCAGGTTTTCTAGGGAAGCACCCTATCCACCTGCAGCCTGAGGTCCTGTGAAATAGCCAGAGGAGGCACAGTCTTCAAAAACAGCCTTGAGGAGAAAATTACTGCCACCCTTTATGTATCTTTGTGTGTAAGGCAAGAGGGGGAGGCAAAGCCTGGCAAGAAGGAGGTGGAGTTCTTGTGCTGTCCTGAGCCTTGAGGAAGGATGGAAGCTGCAGGTGAATGTGTCCGTCTGGCTATCAGACCATTGCTGGAGCAGAGACAGGGATGTGTCCTCAGTCTTGGTGAAGGTGTACAGCTTCATAGGGCAGCTTGTGCAGTTCATGTGTTGCAAAGAAAATGTTTGGGAAGCAGTCTGAAACCTTGTATGGTTCTAGTTGGGGTGTCTCATGTTCCAGTCCTTTCACTAGATGCATTTGAACCATTCTTAGATATGAGCTCCTTGAATAGGCTGATTTTGCTGTCTATATTGTAAATCCAATATTAGGCTAGAGTGTAGTTCCTTAAATTCCTTTTGACGTATTTCATTTCCATTCACACAAGAAACGAAAAGTTGCAGGAGAATTTGGCAGGGCCATACCATAACCAAGTTTTACAGAAAGTTTCAGGACAGCTATTTTCCTCATACACACAGTTGTTTGGACCATTATTTTACTATGGTTATTGGTGGTATCACTCCAACGACTTCAGTGGAAGGGTTCCTGGGATGAATCTGGCCCACTGAATTGATCCTAACGAAGCACAGAAGAAACTACCGGCTTAAGGGGGAGTCATTAGTCTTGTTATGAAAGAGTTAACACCCTTTGAAAGACTTCAGGAACACACCCTTCCATTGCCTGTTTGCTTTCTACTCCATAAAACTTCTTTGCATTGTTATTTCCTTTCTCTCCCTGTTTTGTGTTGCTCACTGCAGCCCAGCTACAACCAGAAAGTGCAAGGCTTTGGGTTGTGGTGGCAGTTGTGGTGGCAGTTTCCCAAATCTTCTCACTTCTATCTTAAAAGCTGCCTGGTAGCAACTGATTTTCTTCAGCTGCCATCTGATATGAAATAAGTGAATGTTAGTGAGAAAACAAGGAGGACTTATTTTCCTTTACTGTCAGGACTGCCTGAATAGCTGCAGGAGGGTACAAAAGCAATGGGGTGCATTTGCCTTCTCCCCCTCTAATAGGGATGTGAGCAAGAGTGCATAAAAGCTGTCACTTTGCATCACTTACCAGCTACCATCACACCTCTGACTGCAGTCTGCACTTGGTTAGAGGGGAAAGAAGGAGGAAGATGTATCTGAAGAGACTTCTAAGACCCTGGGAGCACATTATAGAGCATTTTGTGAGCTGTCAGAGCTGTACCTATCCTCAGGTTGCAGGGCACTCCATGCAGTTGCAGAGCAAGGCTAGGAGGACTTGGCACAAGCAGATCTAGTGGCTTTGCAGGTGGAATTGCGCTGTGGGTCTGCAATGAGCTATCTCCCAATATAAACACAGACAGCTGCTGTAATGCATAGCCAAGCAGTAACTGTGGGAAGACTGGACAGAGCTGAGAGACTCAGAGAACAACCCATGTTTACACAGAGCCTCATGCTCAAGAAATGTGTCTTCCTTCTTCCTTCCAACATGTACGACAAAGCGTTTGTTCATTCTTATTATCCCAGGAAGGCTTTGAAGCAGAGAAGCGCCTGAGGACTTTGTTCCAGGGAGGAGTGTTTAGATGCAATCTGAAAGAGCCGTGAAGAGCAGCCCAAGCTCTATCATCGAGGTGGAACTTGTCCAGAGCCCCTTTGGAGCTGGCTACACCCTATTACGCTACAGCAACTGCCAGGTACCTATCTACCCTTCTGTGGTGTGGCTCCTGATACTATTATTAGTAATAGCCTCCCAGCAGCTTCAGTGTGAAAAGCTCCAGTTAGAGGTGGGGGCCTTGATGATGTGAGTCACTAGACAAACACTTATTAAAAAGCCAGGCCCTGCTTTCAGTCTGGCTTAGTCTATGCTAATTCTAGACCGCTCAGAGACACTACCTATTCCCTGTGATAGCCCTACTAGCTGGTTTAGCTGGCTTTGCTCTTCTTCTGGCCTAGATATTTAGGTACACTTAGACACCTGACTGCCCTTGACATCAGATAGGTTCCTAAATAATTTTAAAAGTCTGCCCATTTGTGCCTGTTAGCTTGCAAAAATATGTTACTCAGAATTCTGAAGTTGAAAAATGCCACACAAAGAATCTCCATCTGGTAAAGCACAGCAGTCAATTGCAGTGACAGCAAATGAACTGACTGCAGGAGCCTGTTACTTTCTTCATCCCTGCAGGATTTTTTAAAACTCTGTAAGCAGAGTAATGAAGCACTTTCCTTCAGAGATCTTACATTTGATGAGAAGATGAAATTAATTAGAAAAAAGTCTGTGAGAAAGGCATGAATGCATGTCTTGTGCAAAAAAAAAAGAGCCAAACACAACTGAGCATCTAGTAAAAGCAGAAAGTTTGTTTCTGGAGATTTATGTGCTATAGATAGACACACAGATAGACACGTAGATAGACAAGATATTGTAAAAACTCAAACAGCACACTTTTGCTGCTGCTAAAGACATCTCTCTGCAAAAGCAGGGACTGCAGCATCTCTCCAATGACAAAAGGCTGAGGGTGTTGTGGCTGTTCACCCTGGGAAAAAAAAGGTTCAGTTGGATCTTACCAAGGGGATGTGCAGAGAAGAAGAGGCAAGGCTCTTTTCTGTGGTGCTCAGAGACAGCACCAGAGGCAACAGGCACAAGATGAAACACAGGAAGATCTGTCTGAACATTACAAAACACTTTGCTACTGTGAGACTGACTGACCACTGGGCAGGTTGCTCAGAGATGTGGAGTCACAGTCCTTAAAAATATTCAAAAGCTATCTGGAAATGGTTGTGGACAGCTTGCTCTTGGTAGCCATGCTTGAGCAAGGAGTTGGACCAAATGACCTTCAGAGATCTCTTCCAACCTCAACCATTCTCAGATTCAGATTAAAAAAAAAAAACCAAAACAAACTGTAGCCAATATTTGATTTTGAAGCATGTGGAATATCTCAAACACCTATTGGGAAAGAAAGTGGGAAAACAGAGTCTGTTTCACATGCTTACAGGAATGTAGTAATGTATATTTCTTAATGAGACACACAGAAGTCTCTGACTGCCACAAAGACCCTTGAATCCAATGGCTACTCGGGCCAGTGGTACTTTTTCAAAAGGCTACTATCTATGCTGACATGCTCTCCTTAGTAGACAGAGTACATGAAGAATCAAGAACTCTGGAATCACTTCATTTCTGATTCCCAGTGGACACAATTCCTCTTGGCACACACATTATGTCAGTTTTGCAGCACAGCTCTTTTGCAGCTAGTGGTTGAGTGGCTGTCACTCTCAGGGGCAGGAGCCAAACAAGCTATGGTTCTGCATCTGTGTTTATAATTTTTAGAAAAGCCACATGTGGAATGTATGCGAAAATGATGTAATCTAGCATGGTAAATCTACTTTTCTGGGAAAAAAAAAAAAAAAAGGAATAAAAGGAAATTAAAAAATAATTTCTGGATGCTGACATATGTTCTACCAATGATATTAAAAGAGACTAGGATCTTTTAATCAAAACTAATTGCCTTTCTCTTTATTCCATTACTGATGTGTCCATTATGTAATTATTGGAGGTCTGCACATACACAAATTCCAAATCTCATGACAATTGAAAAAGACAGCTTTAAAGTCACTTTTTCCAAGGCAGAAAGGATCACACGTAAGCTTCTTCATTAAATAATCGTAACCGTTTCTTGCTACAGAGGGATATATCTGTATCTTCTTCAGAGGTTATTACGTGCCTACCATTCACTGCTCCCTGTGATGCAAATGTGCTTTGCATGTATGCACACACTTGAACATAATGAGAGTGACTCCCAGATTTTTATGAGCATCTTGAGAGCCTGGCTGTGATGGACCATGCAGTCTAACAATGGCACTTGCTTCTGTCACAGTCCTAGTGCTGGATTTTTGCTTGGAAGATACAGGCAAGCCCGTGAGTTTTTTGTGTGCGTGTGGTTTTGTTTCCTTTGTTTGTTTGTTTGTTTTCATTTTTTGTTATTTTTAAAAAATATTTAAACTGAGTAGAATAAATTTAAGAAAACCAATGTTATTTTGATGTTAAAGAAAATAAAAATTTGAAAAGTTACATTTCATGAGGCAGACTATCTTTTGAAAGTCTATCCAAGTCGCATCTTTCTTGTTGTGTTTGTTTTTAAAGAATGACATAAAAAGGTAGGATACAATGAGATGTTCTGAAGACACAAGTCTTTAAATTTCCTCCTTTTTAGAAGTTAAAATGTGCCTCCATGCTGAAATAGGACTAGTTATTACAAATTCAGTGCAGAGGAGGATTTGCGTCTGTCAGTTCTCTGTGAGCTTGTGCATCGACACATGAAGGGCACCAACCTCACCCAGAGATGTGCAGTCTCAAAATGATCCCATGACCTTTTCACAGCTCCTTTTGGCAGCTCTCCAGGAAAAGGCAACACCGTTTAATGCTGTCCTTCCTCTGCCTCAGAATAATACAAGTAACTGTGCTGTCAGCACTGCCTTGCTTGTTAAGATTAAAAAAGGTGTTCAAATGGCACAAGTGTGCCACAGCGCTGGCTATGTGACCACAGAGGTTAGACCCAAATTGTACCATGTACCTACCTCCTTAAACTAATTGACTGGTCATAGCCCAGAGATTTGGGTTTAACAGTCCTGAATATTTATAGAGAAGAGGCAGAGGAAGAGGAGACGGATCTTGTTCAGGCACAGAATGATGATGTAATTTCAGTATCTGATCAGAAGCAGCAATGTTCCAGATACAGGAACAATTCAGAGGATGAAGCACAGAACCTCTTTGTGGCTGAAACATTTGAAAGCTCCTTAGATTGGGTGCAATTGTCCTGTGGAATTGTTCCTTCTAGAAATCTTGGGAGCCAACATGCCTGATCTGGACTAAATGCTTAGCTTTTACACTGTTGGAGTCAGTTGAAGTTACTCTATTCCAAATTGGTTGGGTTTTTTCTGTTTTTTTTTTTTTTTTTTTTTTTTTTTTTTTTTCATAACAGATATTTCACACAGTGGGCGAGGTATAAGGGCAATACTTTTGCATCCATCCTCTTTCAGGCCAGAGTAAGATAGATTTCTTTAAATTAGCCAAGCCTTCACACATCACTTTTGAGCATTATAAAAGAAGACAGTTTACCACAGATTGACTTCTCCTCTCTCCTTTCCATGGCACCTGGCTGGGCATTATCTACTTAAGCCACTGAGATCAACGACAGGAGTGTTTGGGCTAGAGGGAAGGGAGGAGATATCTCTCAGAAAAACTTTAATAGCTCCAAGGAGTTGGGTACTGGTTGCACTGATAAGAAAAGCAGAACTTTAAATGGAGGTTCCAAGCCAGCTTACACTGAATTGACCAAATAGAGTTATGTACAGTATAAGGAATTACATTTCAGCTTGAGACACTTTGTGAGGCAAATGGAGAGAAATCATTGGATGGTGTGGGTTGGAAGATACCCTAAAGATCTTCTAGTTCCAACTTCTTTACCATGGGCCTGGATACCTCCCACTAGATCAGGCTGCTCAAAGCCCCATCCAATCTGGCCTTGAACACATCAGGGATGAGTCGCCCATAACTTCTCTGAGCAACCTGTTCCGATGGCTCACAGAAAATAATTTCTTCCTAATATCTATATTTTTTCCTAAACGTGACTTCTTTCAGTTTGAAGGCATTTCCTCTTGTCCTATTTCTTCATGCCCTTGTAAAAGTCCCTCTCCAGCTTTTTTGTAGGCTCCCTTCAGGTACTGGAAGGTGTGGCAATGTCTCCTTGCAGCCTTCTTTTCTCCAGTCTGAACAACCCAGTCTCTCAGCCTGTCTTCATAGCAGAGGTGCTCCAGCCCTTTGGCCATCTTTGTGACCCTCATTTGAACTTATTCCATCAGGTCCACATCCTTATTTTGTTTGACAGTTTTAGGGCATAATTAACCTGTCAAATTTGGATGGTTGCCTTCCAAAGAGGTGAGTGGGGGACAGGTGTACAGCTATACTTTCCTTATCTACTTTCCTTGTGTACTTTCCCAGCTAACCCATGTCTACTTCAGGTCTTCTTTGTGAGGTCCTTCACTCTCAGAGAGGGAGACACCCTGTGAGGTTGGTTTTCAGGCAGGTTTGTTTGAGCGTGATATAATACATTAATTGTCTCTTCAGTTACAGTTGATTTATCATGTCATAAGTGACAGCAGAATCCGAAAGTTTTAGTTTGTAATCCACAAAAGGACAAATAGTCTTCCTAATAGGGAAAATAAGCACGACTGCAGTGCTGATATGCAATCCTACTTTGAAATGCTGAAACAACTTCAGTTTCTCATGAAGGAAGACTGTCCATCTTTGCAGATATGCTCTTGTCACACATATGCAGCAGGGAGACAATACATCAAAACATAATTTTTCCAACATGCTTCTCCTTCTTTGGGTTTAGACCATTTTGTACTCAGAGTGAGATTTTAACTGCAGGGTGCCCAAAGCTCTTCCTGGAAAATGTCATGGAGAAATAAGGGTTTGAGTACTGTATAATATAGGCACGTGAGTCTGACCCAGCTGGGATCAGTGTATTATCTGCACATGTACCACACAGATGGCTGACATGTGCTTAGCAAGTTCATCAGGTCTCCTGTGTATCAGGTGATCAATGGAGGGTATATGTGCTGTAGATCCCTGAGGGGGATCCCTTTGAGGAGTGTCCAGCTCCTTGAGAAATGATGTGTCCATGAGCAGGGGACATTCACCTGAGCCTTCCAGGCAACAGGGGGACAGCAGGGGTTGCTTGGCTGCTGTGGTATTGCTGCGAAAAAGGGAAAATTTCTTCTTCCTTTCAGTCAGAATTTCCAGGTGGGCATAACCTCTGCACAGGACACTCCAGCTTTGCTCAGGCTGCAAGGAGAAAGCTTGGCCTGTCTTGTCCCATTATCTGCTACCTGCCCTGGCACAGTGTGTGTATGAGACTGTGTGGTGCTGGCATGTGTCTAGTGGTCTCCCAGATGTGTCCTACCCTCCTTGAATGGAAGTGATGCCAGTGCTCAGTGTCCAGCAATACCTGTGGTACCTGATGGGATGTGGTGTGTGCAAAAATCCTGACTGGTAAATAAAGCCTGTTTTTCTCATTTAGTTGCCCATAATTGTAAACATCTGTAATGCTGGATGTTTTTGGTGCTTGAAGGCTTTACTGAGAAAACATGACTTTGAAAATCAAAACAGAGAGCAGAGCTACACCATCAAGTTAGGTCATTTTATGGCTTTTGACAGCATGGTGCAATTTTTAAATTTTCATTTTAATTTATTATTACTTTTCTTGCAATTAGAAAGGATATAAGTACATTTTAAGTATTACCCAATGCACTTATTAAGAGCATTAGTACTTTAGGGAAGACAATCTATATCTAAAAAATCTTCTTGTTTAGAGAAAAGTTGGGATATGATGTCTTCTGCTGTGAAAAAGAGTTACTTAATAATAACTCACCTTAAGGTTAAATACTGAGGCTGACAATACATCCTGCCTGCTGCTTCTCTTTTAAGGCAGAAGATGTGCACTCTGTTCATGAAGCTCAGAAGGACATAGATGAACCTTCCTCTGTATCACAGCAGCTAAACATTCAGGTTGGTTTTTTTTTTTTCTGTGCTCTGCCCTTCATGTTCTGGTCTTTCCACTGAGTGGTGATAATCGCGAGATCAATCAATTCTATCACAAAATCTACATTTCATCCATCAACATTTTGTCACGTTCAGGAGAAGTCTGTCTTTTTTGCCCAAAGAACTGGAAGAAAGGTTTGAGTGACTCATATGCAGTAAGCCACATCCCTGGGTACCACCCAGAGACCACAGTCCCCACTTCTGCACAGCCTCTGCTCCCTGTGGCTAACCCCAACCCAGTGCATGGAGGGGCTGAGCCCAGTGGATGTTTCGGGTCTGGGTACACATGGCAAAGCTTGCAAAAGTCAGCTGCTCTCTCAGGTCCGCCACAGGAATGCCACCTACGTACATCACTGCCCCCTCCTAGCCTAACAAAGTATTTAGCAGCTGAGGAAAATGAGAAATAACTTTCTTGTCCATGGAGAGTTTTTGAAATTTCAACATTTTTTCCTTGCCTAACACATGACAAAAAAGATGTCCTCTTGGATGGAAACTCAGGAGACTAATCAGGAAAATATGCATCAAGACAAAACATTTCATCAAACAAGATAGACATTTCATTAAAATTAAGCTAAAAAGACTAATTCAAAATTTTCTACTTTAAAAATTACACTTTAGTGCAAAATAGTACCCAGAGAGCAATTTCTAGGTGAAAAACTATATACATATTAATACATATTAAAATGAAAGGCTCTTGTCAACTTTGAAAGGTCTACTTCTTCATCAGGCAAATTCTTCTACTCAAGAAAGTTTAAAATAAATATTTTTCTGATTAAAACATCCCAAACCACTTAAAGAGAAATTGCCTGTTCAGTGCTATCTGTGTAAAAAGTAAGTGTATGAAATCTTGTGAGTATTTGTGAACAACCTTGGTAGGAGTTAAAGAGTTGCTTAGATGGATACATGAAACAAAAAGAGCCCAATGACCTGGTTTTGTTGTGAGGCAACACGACAAAAATCTGAAAATCTGTGAGGCAAGTGTAAAAGAGCCTTATGGCATGTATTTGGAAGTGAGTTATTCTAAATCTATAATATCAGCAAAATATTTTAGATTGGAAAAAGGAGATGAAAAAATCTCATGGAAGGAAGTCAAAATGTTTTTGCTGAACTCTAAAATTTCAGATTTTCAGTGCTATTGTGCTTTTCTGCAATCTTTAGTTTAAAAACATTCTAGTCTCAGTTGGAAGAAGGGTACATCCCAGTGCTTCAGCAACCAGGATCAATCAGGCTTTGTCCAAGGGCAAAATACAGCATCCCCCTACAGGAATTGAAATCACAAACTTGTAGCTGTGGTTTGCTGCAGTTTTCACAGTTTGCTGCCCAAAGTATTACACAGCAACATTTTATATAAATTTAAAAAAATAAACTTTGAAAAAAGAAAAAATGTCAGCAAAGTCTTGGACAACATAATGGAAAATATTACTGAGGACTTTTAAAATACCCACACTTGACTGATGACAGTAACAGCAATGAAACAATGGAATTTGAGGTATGAACCCTCATTGACCAAAAAGAGATGAGGTCTTACATGGTTCTCTCAAGCTTGTCTGCCAGGCTAAGCCTTGCAGAGCCCATGAGCTCCTCCCAGTTCTGCCATCTGCCGGTTTCTCCACCTGGAAGGTAAAGCTTGACTTTGTAAAGTAATTTGAGGGATGCTTAGGGAATCATCCCAGCCCAAAACAGGTGTGACTTTGAGAGATACATCTATTAACCTAGACTCCACTTCAGACAATGTTTTCTATTTAATTTTGTTTCTCATGAATGCTGTGGAAAAAACAAGACCAGAAATGGCAGGAGTATGTAATTGGACAAGTAGATACCAGTGATGTCCATGGAGTGCCTTGAAAAATACCACATTTCAAAGTCCGGATAAATATATGTAGAACAGCTTGGTGTACACCTTCTGACTCAGTCTCCGAAATATTGGCTACCATATGCACACAGGCTATGTGTTGCTCTTACCGAGTTAAAACATACTGAGTGGTAATTATCAGAGTCAATTTAATTAAGTATGTGAAAATTAGCAGCTATCATTTTCGTCTCTGTACTTTCTCCAATATGCAGTGCTTACTAATTTGCATATGCCAAAATTAAGGCCTAGTAAATGGAAGCAGCCAACATTTTATAGTTCTCTCTTTGCTTTAATGAGCCTGTCCCGAGAGGCGATGCATATACAGCCCCCAAATTCCTTATGCCCTCAGACTGGGGAAGACATGACAACACTGGCAGACATTGGCAGCAGCCGCTCGGTTGCCACAGGGCAACTAATTGCACAGGCCCTGGCAAACAACTTGACTTCTGCTGACTACCAACGAGCCCTGAGGGAAAGACTGCCAGAATATTTTGGCAGAACCACCATTAAACATGCAAGGGCCCCAGGCAGAGGATAAGGCATGAGCCTCTTCTTCCTCCCTCAGAAGCCGAGGCCTCCTTGTCAGCTGCCCACCGGCCCCTGGCTGCCCCTGCCGCGGGGAGCAGGCCTGGTGGCCCAGGGTGTGGTGCCTGCCCGGGTGCTCAGGTGGGGCCCTGCGGCCTCTGAGCACCGGGAAGAGCCTGCCCCATGACGTGAACTGCGATTTGGGTAATCAGCCATAATTACAGTTAATGATAGCAGTGTCTGGGCACCCCTGCCAGAGTCAGGACCCCATTGTGCTTGGCATTGTGCAAACATTTAGCAGGTAAATTAGACAGTGCAGTCAAAGCACCTTAAGATGCCTGGCGATCTGACAGCAGCACCTTAAAGGAGTGTGGAGATAAAGCTACTTGGTCTGCTCCAGCCGTCTGAAGGGAACTCCGAGAGATGGAGGTGCGTGGGCGGCTGTTCAGCTGTGAATGGTCCTGCAGAGCTGGTGAATTTTTCTGGTGGAGACTCAATATGTTGGGCAACTTTTTGTCAGCCTGAAACTATTTGTGGGTTGAGGTTGACTCCCATAAATAGTGACAGGAGTAGAGGGCTAGGGTCACAGACCTGGTAAGGGAAGAGTTCCCTGGTTAGCCAACTTACAGGAAGAAATGTTATCTGTGGGAGATGGTGGTGTGGACTGGAGATGCTGATTTTCCAACCTCTCCTTCTCTTTACCTGTGACCTCTCAGTTAATCCAGTAGACAGGAGCTGAAGGCCAGGCTTTTATTCTTGTTTACCTTGTCCTCTTTGTGTAAATAATTAAGCATTAATTGGAGCAGGGCTGAGTGTCCTGCATGTCACACCTTCCAGGAGAATGTTTTAACTAGCATGCCAGGAGTCATTCTTCACACTCTTCCTCCATGACTATCTGGATGTTTTATAAGAAATGGGATAGCTCCAAAAGGAGGAGACAGGACAGCTTCTACCACAAAATACCTACAAAACACCTCCTGGGTTCTCACAGGCAAAACTCTGCCTTGAACCAGAGGACACTTTAGACCTGCACTAACACATTCCACCTCTCAAGCCAGGAGTTTATAAATATATAGAGGTGTGTCTCTCCTGTAGAAGCTGCTCTGTTTATGTTAGAGTACTTACACAGTCACGTAGTAAGGGAGTGAAATGGCTTAAGAGCCATGACAATGAAGCCAGCCTGCTGGGAAAGGGAGAATGGCCTTCAGTGCTGCTCTAGTGAAGGCCAAGTTACACTGCAAAGTAAAGAGACTGCAGTATCTATCTCAGGATATCCTCACTGATTGATTAATCATTGCTGAGAGAGACATTAAAATCTGCCTCTCGGTTCTTGCCCTGATGTTTTAAGGGAGAAGGATACCAAAACATCCATCTGTAAAATGTTTATGAATCTGAACGTAAGGAAATATTTTTTAATGTGAGGGTGACTGAGCACTGCACAGATTTCCCAAAGAGGTCGCTGAGTTTCCATCCTTGTAGATATTCTAATGCTGCCTGGGCACGGTCTTGGGCAACTGGCTCTTCATGGCCCTGCTTGAGCAGGGGTGGGGTGAACCAGATGATCTCCAGACGTTCTTTCCATCTTCAACCATTCCATGATTCTGTGATCTGCCTCTTCAGTCCATTGAATCTTTCAGAATTCCCAAAATGAAATGTATTATTTTTAGGCAAATGCAATATTTCCTGTTGAATGAAATGACATTTTACAGGTTTTCATTCCAGCAAGACCAATTAGATTATTCTAATTCCATTTTTATTCAAACTGTGATGTTTCTACCCTAAAATTTTTCGGTTCAGAAACTGATAGAGCTTATTATTTGCACTGTTCTAGGGCTGCAAGCTTAAATGGCACAAACACCTCTACTGCTCTAATGAAGTGGGATTTTCAAAAGGAATTTTTGAAGCTCTTGACTGCAGACCAGATGCCTATTCAATGTGGTATGTTGACTGGTAGCCTTACCTTGATCATTAAAAAAACAGTCCAGGCGTGCACGACGCTTTTGAGAGCAAGCCATGCAGTAGGACCCTGCCCTCAGGAGTTTTCAATATTATGCAGTCATTATAGCAAAGAGGACAGTAAAGCATGGGCAGGGTGTGTGTGTGTGTGTGTGTCTGAATATAAATGCCAAAGATTTTTTCAGCAGGAGAAGATGAGAGAAAATGTTCCTGCCACAGGAACATCTTGGTTGCTTACATTTTTATTTTCTGTTACGCAGTACAACCTTTTCATTTCAGTGGCTCACGTGAGCTTGTCTGGGAACAGCGTTAAGTGAAAAAAGGAGACAAAGAGCACAGCATGGGACCAGGCAAGTATTCCTGCCACAGGGCAAGGGCAGATGCCAGGTTTTCTGTGACTGGGGAGTGCCAAACTGCTGAAAAGTAAGGTACAGAACAGGGGACAGGAAGCTTTGGCAGGAAGAAGGAATGGTAGTTTTTTAGAGGTTGTTTAGTAATTGTGGTAATTAAAAGAAAAATTGATATTCCATGCTTTTTTACAGAAGGGTAGTTGAGTACTACTTTACAGCCAAATTCACAACACACTGCACTCTACTACAAGAATTGACTTTAGTGGGTTTTGGATCAGGCCTTAGGAACACAGGCCTGAAGCAGAGTCTGTCAGCCCATTAAAAGTGAAAAAAAAAAAAAAATAAAAGGACCATGAATCAATCCTCCCCATATCTGGTCCAGATTCTGAATCAAAACCATCCCTTGGTTCATCTGATTGCCAGAGAAAAGGGAAAAATTGAGGAAAAATAGTCCTGTGTCTGTGGAAAGATTTCTCATCTGCAATACCTCAAACTTCTTGGGAATTACCTGGAGTGTATCTTGAAGAAGTGCATTTCTTTGCTAAGATTTACAGTAAGTGCAGCTTATGTCTGCCAGCCTCCAGCACCATGCCCATACTGTGCTCAGAGCTGGGATTGCAGAGCGTGAGATGTACTGAAACCAGCTTTCATCTAGCACATACAAACGCCAGGAAGATACAGTGGTTTAAGCTCTTGCTCCTTCCTTCTGAAACACATATGGAGCTCCTTCCATAGCCTGTGCAGCTGCAGATTCCCTGCCATGCTCTGGAAGCTGGTTAGAATGTGGCCATGCTGCCGTCACATCTCTGATTACTGACCTGTCTACATTGCCTTGGCAGTGCTATGCATGAAGCCTGTTTACCTAAGACAGAATCTTGGCCTGCCACTGCATATCCACCATATACTGCTCCACATCTTGGTGGAGTCACTCCTGGGTTACATAAATATAATTGAAATCAGAATCAGACCTGCTGATCCTCATTATTTTGTTGTTTTTCATACCAAGATGGCCGTCTCCAATCATCTACACCACACACAAGGACTTGAACTACCAGGTCTCCCTGGTTTTATTTGTTATGGATGGTATTTACAGCTCTGTAGAAGCCTGTCACAGGTCTGTGCATGTCTAACCGATGCACATACATGATGCAGGTCCTGGCACAGTTTCATCCACAGTAAATCAAGACTCATTCAAGTTTTGATGATTGTAGCTGATCAGAGACCCTTTGCAGTCTTGCTTAATGGCCCCACACCTGTTGTAACTGAAGCTTTATTACCACATCACACAAAACACGGTCACAGTTCCAGTCAAGAAAACAACATACGGCTTACAAAGAATAATGTGAAACTACAGTCTAGAAAAGCAGGGTGTGTCAGATGCAGGTCACTATCTTTCTGTCACTCATCTCTTTCTGTTTTACATTTCCCATTTATGTATTTCCTTAGGTCCCCTTTTGCTCTCCACATTCATCTTCTCTGACGACTAACAAAGGGTGGACGAATAGCAGAGCAAGTGTGGGTGGATTTTTAGGGGCAAAGGATGGCAGTCAAGTGTTACAGAAATGGCAATGCCTCTTTCTCTGCTTGGCAACAAGCAGGGCTGGGACATTTAGAAAGTTGGGATGATGAAAGTGTTTGGAATGGTGTTTTTCTAAGCTATTGTGTTCAGCTCAGCTGCAACAAATTATAGAGAAATATAATGAACTAACTAAATAAACAGCGTCGGCAAGGTAGATGCTGGATGAGATGCTATGATGTTGGATAAATAATAGGAGATGAAAACTTAATTATAGGCCAGATTGTTTCCTTCCACTGAGAGAAGCTCTTGAGTTCCTCCTGCAGAATTTTCACAGGTTTCTTCTGCTCTTTGGGTGGGATTGTGGGACTTGTGACAACCTGTTGATACACTCAGGAATGTTCAGACACATGCTTACTTATAGGAAATTTTCCCCCTTCCTTTCATTTCTCCAGTCCCTTCAGCGTTGTGACTGTGTGACTTCAACAGAGATATTTTTCTGAGGCATTTACCTGTAAGTCCTCTTCCTGAACTCCTTTTCTCTTCTGGGTTATCATGCTATGGACTATGGAAGAGTTAGAGCTGCTTGTTGACTTTCAGCTGAGTTCCTCATGGTACCATGAGCAGATGGGATAGATGAAAGCCCTCCTCCACCCACAGACTTGCTCTACAATATTTATCCTTCCTTTCTCTACTGATCCTCAACCTCAAGAGCTCCAGGTAACCCTGGCTGCCTCATTGAGGTGGGTCAATAGCATCAAATGTGAGCATAAACACATGATGCATGCGGTCTTCTGGGCTAAAAGACACATGATTTTATTGACAACAGACTTCATAGTAACAAAACAAATTCCTGTGCAGAAAGAGCTGACATGGCCATTTAATTTTGGCTGCAGAATCCTTTGCTTTCACAATTTTGTTAAGCAAAGCATGGGGATTTGTCAAAGGGTTCTAAAACAAGTGTCTGATTGCCTCCCCATGTTTGTATGAAGATTCATTTTGAGAGGTAGTTTCAAACTTGCTTGCTCAGCTCATTCCCCATAAAATTTACCTACTCCATCATCTACGCCCACACCTACATGGTGTTCCCTCCCCATTAAGATGAATGAAAACAAATCAAAAGAAAATTACACATAATGAGTGGGAAGACTCACTTTCTCCTCCTCAGCTTAAACTGCTTGCAATCATCTTGCACAAAGAGGTAATACTTTTGATATGCATTCTAAGGATGAACAAAAGGCAAAATTTATGACTTTACACAGCAATGTGTGCACAGAGCTCTCAGACTTCTGTACATATGGGACCAATCATTCATTGTCTCAGAGATGGAATGAAGCAAAGTCCTGTGCAAGCAACACTGAAATGGATATGTTGAATGGATGTTTCTTTCCAGAGCAATTATATAATAGTTCATAGAGATCTGAATAGTTAAAACAGGTGATTGTGAAATTAAAACTGTTTTTAAAATGACGGCTGCAATGCAACTACCAGAAAACTCTATTTCTCCACCTCTAGACTTTGCAGACATTCTTCACTATTGAGTGATTTCTGCCAGATTTTATCTTTTCCTCCCATCACCTTCATTTGGCCCACATAACTGCAAATGATTGGTATGAAAGATATTCTGACTTCTACAGCATTGGAGTAACTCCACCCAGTCTAGGCCTAACTTTAAAATCCAGGTCCCAAACTCATCAGTTACACAATAAACTTGACTGAAATGAAATTTAGGCTATGCCTAAAATATAAAATATCTAAGTAATTGTAACTGAAGGCAGAATGGGAGAATAAATATTGAATACTTTGTAGAACTCAAAGATGGGGTATATTTCTAGGCATTTTCTTTGCAAAGACAGAGAAAACATTATGAGAAAATATATTTGAAATGAAGGGGGAAACCTGAGGGATATTTAATGATGCTCTTATATCTCAAGATACCACTGAACTGACATGGAACAAAAAATGTTTCATAGAAGAAAATTAACTCAAGGCTAATGTTCAGCTAAACAATGGTGTATTTTGAAAAAAAGGACAAAAACATTTAAACTTGACATAAAACCTGCACAGAATCTTCCCAGGGAGTCTTTGCTAGTGGCAATAACTCTCCAACTTCAACATGGGTTTGACTTTCAGAGCAGTAGGTTTTTTGCAGCATTGAGACCTAACCCCCCCAACTTTGTAAATATAAATTGACCCTGACTACTCTCAAAGAGATGTAGATCAAAGAGATGTAGAAAGTACAATGGAATTTTCCTGACTGCGTCAATTTTTGAAAGAGAAGTAATTGTTAGACCTGCACACTGAAAATAAACCCATTTAATTACTTTTTAAAAAAAACAACAGGTTACAACTCGAGAAAGGGTTTGCCTCATCACAATGGTTAATCAGAAAAGCATATCCTAGCAAACCATTTGCTATTTGACTATTTTATGGTTGTACTGAGTTTACTACCCCAAAACACAGAACAGTTTCCATGTCTGATATTCTACATATGTCGACATTAAAGAGACAGTCTACTCTGAAAATTTTCTCTTTTAGCTGCTTTATGGGTGACTGTTGTGATAAAACCTTGGCCAGCTTCTCTCCCTCACACGTCTGTGATAATTGCCTCATCCTCTCTTGGTCCTGCCAGCCTTATGGCCCATTCAGTGCTTGATTATTTCTGTCCATGGATGCAGCAGAGAGGGAGATAGGAATGCTTAGATCTTTTGCACATATGACCCAAATGCTTCCCTTCTCCCTCTGCTGTTCCTGAGTGCTGTAGATTTGTATAATGTCCTTCAGATGTCAAGGCCCTTTGGGCAATTGGCAGCAAGTCAGAGATGGTGAACCTGTGAAGAACCAAAGAGCTAAATCCCTTCCTCTTTCACAGTTTGCAAACACCTCTCTCTTTCTCTCTCTCTCTGATCTTGAGTCCTGAGGTTTTCTTTGCTGTGGTTTAAACTACAGTTTAAAATGTTTCAATTGTCATCTTGCATTGTGATGCATCACATGGTGCCCCAGCCACAAAAAGGCCTAGTAATTTGGTTTCATCCTGTCACTGATTTTGATGTGTCTGGTGCAGCTGGATGTGGTCATGTCACGGGTTCCAACATTATCTTTAACAGGAAAACAAATGTCAAGAGAGAAATACTATTGTCTCACAATTAGTTTTAAACAAATCAGACTTTGGAGACCAGTTAAGATTCCCATATTCCTGTACAAGGAAATTTAAGATAAACTTTACATTTAACATGTGCAGTCATTCCTAGGGGAAAAGAGATGGCAACCTTGAGACTTCACATGAAAGAGCAGAGGATCTGATAATGCAGTTCTCAGGTAAAACCTCTCTTTAAATTTGCTTTGTGTACAGCAAGGTAGACTACATCTTCCACCACCCAATTCCCAGAGCAGATATTTACTATTTGCTGTGATTGGTAACAGACACTTTGCACTCTCAACCTGATTTAGCTGGAGTTGAAGATGGCATGCCCTAATTTGGGATGTTTTTCTTCTTGAATAAATAAGAATTAAAGGGAAACAGCAAAGCGGACCTACTGCCAGGTCAGATATGTTAGGGTTGGGGAAGATTTTTTGCTCCAGCAATGAAAGAGGTTAGCAGGTTTACTTGTCTTGGTTAGAGGAAACAAAATGGAAACTTTTGTTGTGAATCCTCCCTTTAATCTTTTCCTGGTGCTTTCTTTGCTTTTGCAGCTCTCCCACTCCCACAGACAGAGGAACATTTCCTGGTGTACTAGTTATTTTTTAAGAAAGATGAGAAAGAAAGGACACTGTAGCTCTCACTTTTTTTTTTTTTTTTTTTTTAAAGAAATGAACCATGGTAAATACATAGATAACAACTAGCCTAAATATATCAAAACTCTCCAGTCCTATAACAGACAGAATTGGTTTTCAATTTTCCAATATTATGCCTTGGTTTGTATAGTACAGGATCATGCAAACTATCTGGCTTCATCCTTTGGAAGCAGATGTTGCTTGTCTTCATACTTCTAATAACCATGCTGTCCAAAGGCTCATTTGGGAAGAAGCAGCAAAGTGGCACATGTCCCATGAGTGGTTTTACTTCGATGTTTACATATTATTTACATAAAATGGGATAGAACTGTCATTTGGATTTTGTTTAATCTCAGTGAAAAGTAATTTCTGTGGATTTGCTGTTCTGGTAAATGAGAAAACCATATGAGGAAATTCATATGCCAAGGAGGTTTCATTAGAATCTAGTCAGTGGATATGTTCTGCTCTCAAAAGAGTCCTGGACTCCTCCAACCAGGGGATCTCAGCTTCTCAAAAGAGAGTTCCACGAATAATAACCAGCTTTTCTAAAGGCTTGCATGTTTCTTGGCTAAAGGTAGCCAGTGTCAATATTTTCCATGACCAGATAAATGCGAAAATATTGCCTTGGATTCCTGTTTTAGTCAGCGCATTGTGAAACTTTTTTTTTTTTTTTTTTTTTCTTCATCTGGAAGAACCTTAATCAATGTGCTGGAGCCAAAATAAACTTGCTTGGGAAAATCAGATTTGGATTGTGACTCAAAAGTAGACGTTTGGACCTATCCCTAATGCTATCCTATTTTCAAAGAGAAGCATGAAATTTCCACATTTCTAACTAAGAGCTGAATGAAAAGAATAATAAAATAATTTCCTATATATTTATTTGGATGTTTTTATGGATTCAATTCAGCAATGTTGGTCTTCTATTTTATTGAATCAATATTATATTCTGGGGCTGGAATTTACACAGACACGTAGAGTACCCATTTAGTAGAATTTATTAAATCAGTGCAAAGGCTGTCCCTTTGGCAGCCACACCATTTCACTTTGTAGAGGTGAAGCTTTTGATTATTTGCATTTTTCTTTCTACCAGCTTATTGTAGGTTGATACTACCCTTAGCCTCTGGTAAAAATGCCCATGTAAGTTTTGTAGAAACAGACATCAGTTTCTAGTCAGTTTGACACATATGCTGAGACAATTGACTGCAAGGACTGATATCTGCCAAAGGTTACTAGTAAGGACAATCTTAGAATCAAATTGTTATGTTTGCACACAACAAAGATCATGCTGGAAGTATTTGTCTTCTCCTATCAGACAAATACCAATCCTGACTCAAACATATGAAGGATTTAGGATAGGCTTTTTTTTTTTTCATCCCGTATTTTAAAACATATGAAGGAGCATTGACTGAGCACTTCTGAATCATTACTATCAGTGTTCCGTTTAAATAATTCTGAGAGCAGAAGAGAAACAACAAAATCTATCAGATTGCAATGTCGTGATGAAAAACTTGGGTCTGCTTACTAAATATTCCTATTACCTCCTAAAATTAGAAAGAAAAGTAAACTGAAAGCCATTGACTTCCTGCTTTTATAATCATGTTAGATGGCTTGGAACTGATTTGCTGAGAAGCAGCAGTGGAAACAATGGAAGAATATGATTCTTCCCTGTCAGGGAGGCACAGCAGAAAAGTGAGATTGGTAGTCTAGAAGATATCATATTTCTCAGCCTCACCTTATTTTGAGACAAAGGTGGCAAGAGGACAAAACTAAGCTTTTTTTCAGACTATTTTTAGAATTCATATTGCTAATTTATCTGCTTTAAAAAATAGGCGAACAGTTATACACACTTTTATTGGCAGTAAAATTTATGTCTGAAGCCAATTTTCCGTGTTATTTTACAGACTACAAATACTTCCACATTCTTATTACTGAAGATGTAAAAGCATTGATAGGAAAATTTGAAAGCTGTTAGGGTCATTTACAGAATTAATGTGGCACTGCTTTGAACCTTATTAAAATGTATTAGATCTTATCAACCAAATTGGAGTGAAGGGCAGAAAAAAATGACAAAACAAGAAGGGTTGTCATTGAGAAAGGGACAGAGCTGGCGAAAACAGGAAAACAGGGATGACTGAAAAGGCAGGGGGGCTTCTTTCGGCCTGCTTTTTTGGCATTTTGCAGCTTCACTCAGACTGGCACTTTAGAGCTGATTATGAACAGAAAATTCCTTCTCAGCCTCAAGGTAACAGTTCTCAACCTTTTTTTCACATCAATGCATTGTTCACAAATGCTTCAAGACATTCTAATGTCCTGCAGATGTAAAAGCCTGCTTTAGAAACAGGTGACTAATAGCAGGAAAATGAATGGGTTTTGAGGGCACGGTTGGGGTTTTGTGTAGTTTGGGTTCTGTTGCGCAAAACAAAGGCTAAAAATAATGTAATTTAGGAACTGGAACAAAGACCTTTCATTCTTCCTTCAACTTGGATATCAAACAATAGAGAGTCCTCCCTGAATTCATCTTTTCACTGGCACCCAGGTCCACAGCGTGTAATACAGCGTGGTGTGAGGCTGCCCGGCCACTGTGTACGTACAGCAGAAGGGTTCCAGTCCTGTAGGTGGGAATGTCACATGTCCCATCAAGCTGGAATTAACATAGTTCGGGTTTATTGTGTCACAGGTGTTGCCAGCGTGTCATGCATCTGCAGGTGGACGTGTCACAGCACAAGTTCACTCAGTATGACGAAGCAATGCAATAAGCTATATTATTACAAAGGTTATGCAATGTTCTCAGAATCAAAGAGAGTAAATCTAGTATTGAAAAACACTGCAGGATGTCTTGTTTGATTGTTGCTAGCCTTTTTAATTTACTCTTGCTATTGGGATTTTTCCGCTCACAGATGAAAATGCCTGTTACAGCAACATAGTTCTGAAACAATCAGAATGAAAGTGTTGGGTTTTTTTCTCTTAAATGAAATCCCTGAGTCCCCTTCCAGCAAAGGAAGACCTGTCTGTCAGAAGAAATTCACACACCTCTCTTTTAAATCCATGGCCTGTTTTAACTTGTGCTGTTCAGGGTTCCTCAGTCTTTATTTAACAAGGTTACGTAAGGAGAGGTGGGGGAGGAGGTAGTATATGGTACTGGCAAGGGAACAACAGGCTATTTACGTGTCCTCTGTTTAGCAACAGGGCAGTTTGGGTAACCTGACTTCACTTGTCTTACATTAATGAGCACATCTGATTTAGGGTTCCAGCTGAGGGGTTGTAAGGGTTTGCTGTTCCTCAAGTGGCTCCAGTGGCTGCTTCTTTTCAGACATCCAAACCATGTCTCATGAAGTTTTGTTGGTGATAGAACTCCTTGGCACCTCTATGACCATTTGCTGCTTTTTTCTTTCCAAAGGTGTAGCCACAAAGCCTCATCGTCAACAACATGCTCAAAAATAGCAAAGGCATCCTTCCCTAAGGGAAACAGACTGAAAGGAGGGGGACAAAACAAAGCAGAGGCAAATTATGAATGATTATCAAGCAAATTTCTTAATAATGATTTCTATTGTGCAGTAGATTATACTCTGAAGGGCAGGGTCAGCACTTTCTGTTTTGCAAGCACAAAAATTCAACCGGGCAAAACGCTTAAATTTCTGTATGGTGGAGAATAACTGGCAGGAACTTGACTGAAATGGCCAACTACTGAAAGTCTTATTCTGATTTCTAGGGTTCTATTTGATATCAAATTTTCAGATTAAAAATCCAGAAGACAATTAAAAAAAAAAAAAAAAAATCAGTCAGCTGTGGATTCAAATGGGAAGTGTACTAGGGAGTGAACCAAGAGCTCGCCAGAGTTAGCAAGTCCACACTCGCTGTTGGGGGGACAATTTTACTCTGCCTGAAGAGTGCCTTTTTGTGGTTTAGCTCAGCCATGTGTCCCTAGGGGTACTATTATAAAAGAGCAATGGTGGAATGCTGTGTGTGGAATAGTTATTGCAGAATAATTATTTCAGGCTGTTATTCTTTGTAGACAAGCCCTACTACTATATTTTGACAATAAGATGCACCTAAACAGATCCCTTTTACTTGAAGCCTAAGGAGTTTTTAGATTTGCACAGACAGAGTAAGGATCTAATGAGAAGTTAGTGCTGTAAATGCTTAGCAAAGCGTACTGCCATGTCAGAAAAAAGGAGTAGCAGGAGCTGCACAACGCAGATGCATTTATTTTTACGTAGCATGCACCAGCATTACTTACTTCCAACCCTAAGTTTAGACTCTTAACTGAGGTACCAGGGGCAGTGGGGCATACGGCCACCCTGACTCTCTATAGCATAGCTACTCAATAAACTTTTTCTGAGCTCATCTGGCTAATTTTACAGTTGTTTAATAACATACAACAAAGCCCTGCTCGGCAGGAATATGTTTTCCAGCCCCATGTCCCCAACTCTCTGAGAGATGAGGGTTTCTCCTGAGAGACCTGCATGAGTATAGTGTGTGCCATGCTTGGGGGTGTCTTGGGGAGGCCTGGACAAGTTTCAAAGCCTGCTCCTGTGAGCTGGATGACCATCTGGCATCACCTCTCCATTGCAGCAACTCACGTTGCTAGAGGGAGTGTTATGGGGGAGGTGTAAAGTTGGGCAAGACTTAAGCAGGGCTCTGTGTCTGCTGGGTACCTCCGTGAGGTGTCTAAGGTAGGGTGGGGCAGGTCCAGGACTCACATACCAGAGGCATTAGAATGTGCAGGGCACAGAGGGAGCTCTTTGATATTAATGACTGAATACTTTTTTTTTTGGTAATGTATGTTAAAGAAATAGTTCTGACATACCTTGTTTTAGTAAGTATTTGATTATGATAGATAAGTGTCTTATCTGAAGTGGAAGAGGTGTTTTATGGGAGTAACTTGATACTGGTTTTGGTCAAAAATAACTTTTTTTTCCTCCCCACAAATTGGAGAAACACTTCCATTTAAATATTGCATCTCCTAAATATTGCATCTTCTTTCCCACAGGAAAGAAGAAATCTTTATTTAAGGGAAGATTTATGCAATCTCTGGTTCTGTCAACTATTAAAAAAATAAATAAAATATTTGTGAAAGCTGGGGAACTAAAAGCTTCAATGTATTTTTGCAATATTTTCAAAAAGTTCAGGTATTAATCAACTTTCAAATGGACAACACTATCAAAGAGCAAGGGGTCATTTTTGCAACATTGCATGCAAGAAATTCCCTATACTTTCCATGATTCTTTCCCACTTACACTGGAATTTTTTGTGTATGTAGCCAGCAAGAGGAAGGGAGATATTTTTTTAATGCCTCTTCTCCAGGAAACTGGGGAGACTTAGAGACTGAAACTGGAAAATATCAATGGGTGGGACCAGGAAAGTCAACTGAATGCTGTATTATCCACAACACTTTCATCCTGCCCTTCTGTCAAACAGGGCAGGATGAGAGGCAATGAGTTGGCATAATGTCTGAGGTCAAAAGTTGAAAGCTGCCCATTCCTAGAATTTTGATTCTTAAACTTATTGGCTCATGTTGCAAGTGTTTTAGGAAAATTACTATAGGCTGTGAAGCAGTTGATTTCCCTTTTTTCTGGAATTAAAACACTTTCATTTCAGTTTTCGCTTCTGAACATATGATGGAGAGGGGTTTTTTGGCCTAAACTGGCACCTACCACCCTCACAGAAAGAGATCTCAGAAGACTTGTCTGGGAAGGCTTTGAGGGGAGCAGGGTGGAGGGAAAGAAGCTATTAGCAGCACAAATAGCAAAGCCTGTCTTGGCAGCTGCTTTGCCTGTTGGTTCCAACGACTATGGGGTCTTCTTGCCAGATTTCTATTGCATGACAGAAAGGGCAACTGCCAGAGTCAAAGAGAAACACCTGCCAGAGCGGCCCTGAGGTTTGTTCCCTGTGTTGAAATGTTGTTACCACTGGTGCTAGTGGGATTTACTCCCTGGTATGGTGAATGAGATTTAGTTACCCACAATTGTCTCCTGGGTGGTATAGCTGTGCTATGGACTTTGGTTGGGTCTGAGATTAGTTTCTGGATTCAAAACAAATGCTCTTTCTCTGACTGGAGTGCATATTTAATCACTGTATGAAAGGTTTGTCCTAAATGCCAAGATCAAATATGCCTCAGTGAAGCAGTGGTGAGAACATCCCATTACATCTGTCCCAGTTGAAATATACTTGAGGGCAGGTCAGATATTATTTTAATTTGCAAGGCTGTTTGCTGTGTTTACTAAAGAGCAATGCTGCCCTTTAATGACTGGAAGCCGAACACTAATGTAAGCAGAACTGGAATGTCAGATGATGTTGAAAGCTGATTATACAGCTTGTACTTTTAGTTTCATAATTAAAATTTTATAGGCTGAAAATACCTATTCACCCTATCTACTGTAAATGCAATAAGTGAATGTAGGTGGACTGGATCTTTATTAACCACTGAATGATGGGTTGCATTCACACTTGTACCTGAGCCAAACCTTAGCTCCTGTACTCTGAGGACTGACAGAGGGTGTGATTGCTCTCTGCTATTATAGCTGGAGGTTAATACAGGTGAAGGAGTAGTTTTTAAGATTAAAATGCAGAAGGGGGTATCAAACAATTTGATATAAAAATCAGAATAGACAGATTCTGAATGAAGTACATCAGGGGAGTGAGATTTTGAACCAAATTTCCAAATGAAGGTGTAGGTGCAAAACTGCATCTCATTTTAAACCTGGACCTTAGTGTGCTTACGGATTTGGTATCATATTGGCTTCTGATGACAGTAGGGTACTGTGCACAGAGTCCCAGGCAGCTCAGGTGACATGGCTCTGTGCTTTGGGTTCTGTGCATCATCTCTTTCATGCAAAGGCACTACCCTCTCTCTGGATATATTCGTTTAGTACAAGCAGCTCTTTAATCTCTTTCTCTGAGAAGCTGTCATGGTTTAGGAATGCTATTCCCCAATTTAGTGTTCCTACTGAAACACTCCAGCCCAGGCATTGCTCACTTATTCTTCTCTTCTCCTGCTGTGTTGGGATGAAGAGGAGAACCGGAGGCAAAAAGAAGTAAAGATCACAGGTTGAGATAAGAACAATTTACTAGAAACTGATGAAGTAAGAAAATGGAGCAGTAACAACAACCATACTAAGGACAGAGTGTACAAGATGGGTGAACAACACACATATGAGCGCTCACCACTCTGAATCCTCTGCCACCCAAACCCACATGCACCCAAACCCGGCAACACTTAAAAGAGCACGGCACCACCCCTTCCATCCCCAAGACACACAGCATGAGTACAATAACCCCGGGGTCCTGGCTTTGCCCCTCCTGGTTGCTGCAAAAATTAACCCAGTCCTGGCTGAAATCAAGACAGAATTGTATACTGAGTTTTATGGACATGACACAGAAGGACAAATTAGAAATGGATCTGTTTGGGAAATGTCAATAACTTTTTTTCTAAAATGAAGTCCTGTTTTCTCAAGCTTGATAGAGCCAGGGGTATTTCTTAAGTCTCTTGGGCATTCACTGTGTCAGTGCATGAAGTGTGCTACAGAAAGAGCCAGAGCCAGCTGTTCAGCATGCAAACAATTTTTAGACAAGTGGTATTGTTTATCTGCTTGTGTATGAGTTTCACCTGTAAAATAACAGGTCAGTGAAAAAAAAGAACTCAGTAATGTAAATTCATAAATTCACAGTTTCCCAGTTCTGTGATATAAACTCCACCCACACAGCGATTCCACCTGTTCCTTTCTCCTTTTTTTGACCTGCATAGTAGTGCTAGGTTTGTTTCACTTGTGCTTGGCACAGAGCACACTGCAAAATGCCTTTGCCAGAACTGCCATGGGCCTGGGGCCAGCCAGAGCCTGTGAGTGACAGCTCTGCTCCAGCTGCTGCCAACCATCCACAAGGTCCAGGCCAGCCTGCCAGCCCAGGGTTGGCAGTTGCAGACTGCAGGGATGGTTCAGCCATGCTCTCTCCACACACGTGTCCCTCTAGCTCACCAGAGCCTGGGAGCAGATGTTTGCAGCAAAATTCAAACACAGCAGGAGCCACAAGCTGGCCAGCAAGTGCAGCAACTTGTCTTCCGCAGTGTTTCTTCGCTTTCCCTCAATGAATAGCAATAACAGAAAGACCGGCCTATCTGGTCTATACAATATAGATTTTGGTGGTTTCCAATTTCAGTGGTACACCTCTCTCTTTAGCAAACCACTTTAGGCTGTGATTTCTAGCATCAGTACATATGTCTGTGAGTGGAACTCTTCTAAGCAATGTCTCCTGAAGTATCCATGCACCAGGGAGAGAATGGACAAAATAGATTCAAACAGGTAAACCAGATGGATTTTGTTCACTTTCCTCTAAGACACAAAGGGAATCTTAAGGAACTATGCCTGCTATGGGGAAAAAGGGCTATGTCCTAATCCCAGCAAGTCATTGGAAGTGTAGTCTATGCATTATGGGGATGGACAGCTGAGGTCATAGTGGAAAAAACATCAATGACTTATCTGAAAGAGCAGGAGGATTCTTTCTTCTCCCTCTACTTGAATGTTTTTCTTCCTGTGACCTCGCCTTCAGACCATTCAGATTTATTTGAGTGCAGTTTTCTACCAGTTGCCACACCTCTAAAACAACACTGGCTGCCAGTGCCTCTTTGCACGCTCCATACTGCAATGCCCAGTTAATGAGTGGGTACGTGACCTTCTTTCTTTTCAGAGCGAGAGCTGTTTCACAATCCCTGAGCAATGCAGCTCCCTGCCAGGTGGCCTGTCATTTTTGGAGAAAGTGTTCCTGGGAACAGCAGGGCAGAACAGGTACAATGTTCTTCACCTCACCTTGTGGTCTATTCCAAGCAGGAAAGCTGGCACCAGCAAGTGTTTCCAGAGAATTGTACCACTCTGGCTCCTGTCCTCCAGCAAAATGCCAGCTCATCCGTGCTGCAAGTGCCACAGATTTGCCTGCCGCTTGAGCAATCCACTGCCACCTCTGTGCCTCTGGACGGAAATCTTGTCTGCGGTCTCTTGTGGAGTGCTGTGTAGGAGATTTCCCAGACACATGGGGAGTGTCCTGAGCTGAGGCCAGTCTGGGCACTCTTGTCACTGAGAACCCACTTGAGGAGATGCAACTGGGAGATGAGGACATCAGTGCCATTCATCCTCCCCTTGCAAAGGCAGTAGGTGAACTGAAAGTTATAATGAATCAGAGCAAGAAAAAAAATGTAGGATTTCTGCCTCTTCCCTCCCCCTGTTTCCAACATTATATATCACATTTATTTTTAAGGGGTAGGCTAATCAGTCCCCCTTTGCATTCAACAGGCTCTTCACCCTGTAGGAAATGCTCAGGCTCGGTGTAAGTGAAACTATGTGATTGCTAATAAGCAGCTCCACCAGTGCTTGCCTGAAGGTACCAGAGTAGTCAGTGTTACTAATAAAGTTAATTACTCCCACTACAAGAGAAATTAGTCAGGGGGAAAAATCAGCGTGTATGAACAAGATGATTAGCTGCTGGTTTCACTTTTGCAAATACATTTAATCTACTGTAGTACTTTTATGCTGGTTAACCAGAGTCACAAGGTATCAGTGTGCTCCCTCCTTATGAGAGAGCAGAGAAAAAATTACAAAACAGTCACCTCCGCTTTGGGCTCTCTCTGACAAACTGTGTATGTACCCAAAGCCCTCTGCACTTTTTCTTTTTTAATAATTAGCGCCATTTCTCTGTTGACCATCGAACTGTGGTCTGGAGGTAAAGCATTTTATAATTAAAAGCATCTCTATTGTGGAGTTTTTCCAAGAAAAAAATTTTCTCATCACCACCAGGACATCCCATTTCACTTTGTGGTGTTTGTAATCTCTATGCATGTGAAATAGCAAGAATTCCCACCTCTCCACCAGGCATGAGTTTTCATTGAGTTCTGTGACTGTAACTGATTAATCTTCTAGGAACAATGCAACAGCTGGATTCAGATTTACTCTGCTCTATTTTCTGATCGGGGTGTGAATGAGATAACACAGAAGGAGCCATCACAGAAGTGTTTGATTTCTAGGTGCTTTTTTTTTTAGTGAAGATCTCAAGGTTTAAAAATTTTATTTTATTTTATTTTAATTTTTTTTTTTTTTTTTTAGATATAGAAAATAGAGACAACGCGCTCTGCAAACAATAACATCCTCCTTCCCTGAGGGTTATATAACTGAAAAACATCAAAGACTGCTCTGAGACATTGTGTTCCACACAGGATCTGCATATGTTGTAAGAAGTACCAATTATTTCCAGTTCTTGTGGTATTTTTTTTGTAATATGGATACTGTCCAACCCAATTCAGAGGGCATCATGCGAGCATTGGATGACGAAGTTTCTATTCATACTTATCATTAAGGATAGGAGAAGGGAGGGAAAATGATTAGTGGCTTCCCATTTCATTCAGTCATTAATTTACCTTTCCAGATGCTTGTTTTTCATTTGGCTTTTGGCATTTCCATATGACATTTCCCACAGCTATCTTGTTCACCTCACCATCAGAAAGGAAAATTGACACAGAGTGGCCAGGTAACCAAGAACAGAAATCTGACATGAAAGTCCTCAAACCTGCTTGCTCAGAGAAACACTTGCTGGTAGGCAGTTCAGAAAGAGCTCAGGAACCTTCAGATGTTGGAAAGAGAATATGTTCCGCGTGTGGATAATTTGCAGAAAAAGAAAGACCACTTAATGTATTTTTAAATTAACTCTTGAGGTGGAATTATGAACTGGTGGTAAGGTCAACCACAACACAATTTATAATAAAATTTCTGAAGTGTTCAGGAATTATATTGGTAATTACTATTTCCATGGAATATTTTAAAAAGTCTATTTTTTACAAGTAAATCTATTAGTCAAATGAAAGTGAGGATACTTTTTTGAGAGGAACTTCAATCCTTAGAAAAAGTAGACTGAATTTGCATTTACAGTGAGACAGATTTCCCCTTTTTCCCAGAGTATATGAAGTAATGTGCTTTCAAGTGGGTGTACCTATCTGCCTCTCCTTTGCACGGCCAGTGCTTTCAAATTATTCTGGTAGGAATGAGAATCTGCTCTGATTAATTTTATTTATTTCTGTGCACCCTCATGTTGATTTTTTTGGTCTCATTTATTTCCTTCTCCTTTTTCTTTCACCCTTTTCTGTCTTTCACAGCATCCCATTTTCTCATTGTCAGTACAGTTCTCCTTTTTATTGAGTATTCGAATAGATAGCAATGAAATAACAGACTGCCACCATCCAGGCGTCTCTGGAGGGCACCTCATCTGCTCCACCCCCATTTTGAAGAGCACCAACTTTGACATTAGGTCAGGTTATTGAGGGTCCTGCCCTCCTGAGTATGTCAAAGCAGATACAAACACTCTGGATAGTCTGTTCCAGTCTTTGAATCCTGCATAGCAAAAAAGTTTTTGATCAGACTAAATACTTGAATGTACTAAAGAGCTTGTGGCTAGAACAATGGGAGTGTCATTTATGATGTATACCAAATCCTATTGTATGAGACAGAAAAACAGTTTCATTTATGCACTGTGAGCTTGGTGGTGTTGAATTCTTACCTAAAGGAAGTGCTTTGATGGTTGGGTTAGTCTAGTTTTGCAAGAATTACTCCAGCCATTCTATCTTTGGAGATTCATTTCTTTTCCTCCCATCCCAGCAAACCATGGAAGAGGATCAAGATCAACTCAGACGCCAGGAAGTTTTTCAGGATTTTTGTCATTCCTTAATCACTCATAGAACCGATAGAGCCCAGGATTGCAGAAGGATTCTTGAGCAGTAGAAACCTTGATGTTAAACAGGAATCAGCTGCGACACACCTTGATGATAGGGTGGAGATAATTTGTTTTGTTATTAATATTTGACATTCAGGTTCATCATGCAGCAAAGGCAACCACACAGCCTGGAAAAGAGGCTGCAGGCAGCACAGAATCTTACTCATGCATTGCACAAGGGTCACATTTGTATCCAGATCCTCGTCTGGTGATTAAAAGGAGCATTACACAACCCAGGAACAGAGTGAGTGTGCTGTTGGATGACACCCAACCTGTTTCTTCCCCAGTTCTGTCATGATCTCTCCTCCCCAGCTCTGCACAAATGGACCGGCGATGCTGGGGTGCCTCCCACCACAGGGAGATGGTTTGTCAGTGGACAAACCCAGCCCTGCTGACCTTCCCACCACCCTGCCTGTGGTCAGGACTCTTGTGGCACTGTGGCTTTGGCAGGAGATCCCGATGGTGCAGCATGAACCGAGGAAGAGCAGCTCCACCCGGGGCAGGGGCAGGGTGTCATTAGGAGTGCCCAGCCCGCTTGTCAACAGCCCCTGGCCACTGAGCGCAGCCTGAGTCACGGGCACCTGAATGAAAGTAGTTTTGTTGTTGTTTTGTCCTCCCCAGCCTCTGAAGAGTGCACCTTGCCAGGAAGGCAGGTGACTCTGTCAGGCTAGATTGGCTCCTGCACTGGAACCTGGCCCCATGAGCAAGAGCTTTCCTTCAGGCCCAGAGCTCACTATCCATTCAGGTAACCATGGCAACTCACGTGTGCTGTGCTATGAACCACTGGACAGTGGAACTCAGAAGCCCTTCTGCCTTCCTCCCAGTGTGACTCCCTTTGGCTTCACGGTGAGTCCTTGGGTGGTTTTTCCAGCAGATTCAGAAAGTCCAGTGTCAGAGTCATACTGCCAAAGGCTGCAGTAGCAGCACAGATGCCATACCTGCAGAAGCATGTTCCCAGGCATGGTGGCAAGCTGGCACGCAGAAGGCTGCATCCATGCCGACAGACTCCCTGAGCCTCCAAAATGGGGCAGGACTTAGTAGTGGATGGAAAGAATGTGTTTGATTTTTCATTTTGTTGTCAGAGCTCAGTGAAGTTGTGCAAGGCAGGCTTCACCAGATCCAAAGTCCCATGATTTCCCGTGTGGTACTAGTGTTAAGGGGTGTTAAAGAAGATTTTTTTTTTTTGGTTTTTGTCTCAGCACTCTGAATAATAAAAGGTAAGAGAAATGCCTCTCTGCCCTAGCAGTCAAATCTAGTAAGGGAAATGCCTCTCAGCTCTAGTAGTCACAGGAAAGTGCCTGCCCCATTCCTCATTTCATGTCCTGCTTCATACTATAAACAATGATCATTACAAGTTGCACCTTGCTCGTCCTCTTTACTTTTCCCTATCAGCTTAGACAATAATTGCCATTCCTTCCCCCTAATTACTCCACCCTGGCTTAAGGTGCAATGAATGGCCTTTGTTTGGCAAATAATGGGTAGGCAGAGCTTTGAAGGAACACATTGTTGCTATGGAGGTTCACCCAAAATTATGTGGTTGGCTCTTCTAGTTTCTGTAAAAGCCAAGGCTTCAGTCATTTCCAGCATGCACGTCAGGAGACAAGTCCTGTCCTACAGATAGAATATCTGACCCTCTACTGTACAAACAGGGAAAAAAGCTACATAAATATTTCATTTTCAAGCTGTAATCAATATCAAATAAAAGTTAGTACGTGTAATATAAAGTTAGCCATTATGGCATCTTTTAAAAAGATTTAGGCATATCAGATGAATACTTTAATGCTCTCAGGACTTGGTTAAGATTTTTTTCATAGCTTTGGCATTTTTAAATTTGAGGGTACATGAATAATTTTGTATAATTTTACATAAAACAACATGTCCAGTGGCTGAAAATATAGCTTTAGCTCTTGTTATTTGCGTCTAATAATTTTGAAGACATTGAATAATCATTCATATATAGTGCTTTAAGTTCAAGAAGTTCATGAATGCTTCACAGATCTGAACTTTGGGACACTTCCAGTTCAACATTTAAAAATTGCACCATTGCATACCTGTGGTCTAAGTTCTTTCAGATCCTCTATGGAACTCTTACATCTTAAAGGAGATTTTCCTGTTGAAAGTGTCACTGGGTCAAGAGTTTGGAATAGGAAGAAGTGAATATGTGATCAGGAACAAGGTCATTCTGGCTCTCTTCAAACAAATGATCAGATATCTTTGAAGAGACTGTAAGTGCAATAATGCTACATCTATACCAACACCAAGCTATTGGGAGATAGCTGGTCAGATGTGAAAAGAAGGGGGAATCTAGATTAGGCGTTCCCAATTTAGTATGTATCAAAGTATGCAGTGACAGAAACTACTAGCACTTCTGGTGGTGGTAATAGGGTGCACATGGGAATAATTTGGATATCTTTTTTTTTGCTCTGTGTTTCACTCTTCAGGAACTATCATGGGTCCAGCTTGTCTACCTAGGCTGGGACCGTATCTGTGGTAGGAGGACCTTCAAACACTGGGACACGGGCTGTCAGATGAAAGCTCAGTGATAGGATCTTGCCATAACACAAGAACTGAAGGAAACAGTGGCTCCTGGATGGAGAAGAAGGAGAAAACAGAAAACAAACAGAAACTACAGCGGTAAGAGATGGCAATGATTGTTCTGTGCCTAAGAAGCCTGAGAAATCTTCTACACATGCCCTATTTCTTTATGTAAAAAGTAAGGTCTGAAAACATGAAATTAAAAATAGAAACTTCAAGCATGTGGCTGCATTGCAACAGGGTCTAGTTACCCCAGGAAAACAGGATTAAGAAATCTTGATAAGACTTGAATTTATGGCAGGATCACTTTTGGCCCCTTCTGTCTGATATAGGCATTGAATTATTGCTATTCTGCTACTAAAGGACACTTGAGTTATGTGAACAAATCTTCTAGTTATTGAATAATTAACTGAGTGAATACAGCTATGCTGCTACTTAAACCATACTGACAAATACCGAGGCAAACAATATTTTCTCCCTCTCTCTCTCTCTCTCTCTCTCTCTCTCTCTCTCTCTATATATATATATATATATATATAAATAATTTTCCAGGTAAACTTTTGTGTGTAGAGTACTGTTTGTAGACTCACTCTTATTTGTAGGAGGTGTTTGATGAGAAAGAACTCAACACATATGTATATATAAGTACATACATATACAAATACATAAGAGAAGGAGTCAGAAAATGTGAATTTTGCACTGTTTTGGGTCTGAACCCAAAGGTAAGACATCCTGTTTGCCCTCGTCCTACCCAGTGTCAGCAGGCAGCTCAGAGCACTGTTGTTGCCCTGGCTTATACTTCATCCATTGCTCATGCCAGACATCCACACATGTGCACCATACAGCAGTCCTACACATTACTACAGATGCTTACCTCAGCTCCACAGTCAACATCTGCAAGGGCAAGCCCACAGAAAGGGGTTGTAAGGTCCTCATTATCAATGAACACAACACAAATGGTGAAAGTAACCTTTTATTTGCATGTGATATAGAGACATACATACTGCAAACACATGCCACACATCATAAAAGGACAGGATACTTGGGGGATCGCAGCAGAGAAACATTAGCATCTGCTTCTAATAACCAGCGTAAATAGTACATGCTCTGAGTTTCTCATGGTGTTTCTGAACAGAATTCCAGAAGAGCTGCACACATGGCACAGGCAGGCTCATTAACACCACTGGCCATCCACACACTGCACCAGTGGGAACCCAGCCCTCCTGACCATGCAGGGCAGAGCTGGTGGGCACAGCTTTGCACCCCACTTCGGCTCACTCACTGCTACCCTGCCCCTTGCTCCTGCAGGGCCATAGTATGCCAGTGACCAGGTTCGCCCAGGCTTTTGAGAAAGACCATTCCAATAGAGGCGGAAGTGTGTTCATGGAGCTTTCTGGTGTCCCACCCTGGGCCCTGTGAGCAACTGCTCTTAGCAACATGCAACATACAACCTGGCACAGAAATGCCAGATTCCTGGAATTACTATGCTAAGCACAACATGAAAATGCTCAGAGCATTGCTGTCCAGGCAACACTCACAAACTAAATCTTCTGTAGATTAGGACAAGTTCTGGAGAAATGAGAAAGAATGCAGCCAGCTAAGTAAAGACAGGTGTGCATCTCTGCTGCCTGGTGTGTAAGAACAGAAACGATTGTGGGATGAGATGAAAGCCTTGCTGTGAGCACGGGTTGGTCCGTGGAGGCATGGTTGTGACTGCACGTACCAAGTGCCATAGAGTAAAGCATATACCAGACAGCCCCAGTGCAAACACCAAGGGTAATTAGGAACTCGCTAGAAATTCATGTATCTACACCAGTTACCTTGCAGTTACCTCTGGCTTCTAGCTCAGCCCCTCCATCATAAGGCAATTATTTTAACTCTCTTAAATATCTCAGTAAATTGTCTAGGTTTATTTCAGCAACTTGATTGATTTATGGTAAAAAAACCTGAACCATGAACCTGAAATTTTATACAGCAGTATACTATACAGCTTATGACCAAAATTATCACATCTAGGATTAGTATATTTGCCACAATAATGGAATCCATTTTCAGAATATCAAGATTTCCTCTGAGCTACAACTGTTAGTGATATGGCAAGTTTTTCTTGTCCCTGTCACAATGAAGAAGCCTGCAAGGAAGAAAGGAAGAATGCTATATGCTATGTGTTATGCTGGGCCATGGTTTTCTCCTAGCAGCAATATTTATATCATGTCCTGGACTGGACTGCCCACCAGCGATGTTCACAACTGGTGGCCCACCAGCTATTAAGGGCTCTGAACCTCTTTGACATGCAGCCTGTTTTTAATGGGTGGGATAGGTTTTACTGATGTGTTTACTTCATGAAACATTCAATTAGCCAGATTCATCATCAGCATATTTGCTCGTCCTGCCTTTGTGTTGGGTGCTTCATCAAGCTTCTCCTCGTGCGCATGGTTTGCCATCTGCTTGTAGGTTGTTCAGAGACGCTGTGAAGATTCTCTCTCTCTGAGAAAATGTGTGCTGGTCCATTGAAGTATTTGGTAGTGATGCAATGGCAGCTGTTATCATCACGTCATATGTGTGCGGGTGGTTGCAATACATGGTATATAGGTTGTCAAAATTTGCCAGGAAGATGTGTTTTTGATTGTGGTATTGTGTGCATGTGTGGTACTGCTGGAGCAGCACGCATAGGACTTGGAATATTACATGAGTACTATGCGTGAGTGCTATATAAACCACATACCAGAGTGGTTACATGCTGTATTGGGTGACAGTAACACCATATTCACACAGCTTTTTCACATATCTCTTTATCAGCCGCCCATTTTTGAGTATTCCTTGGGGCCCTGGTTGTTTCCATGTGTGTGCTGGGCAGTGGACTTCACCAAGAGCACTCTCACACTAGGAAACCAACTTTTCCTTGCCAGCACTTTTCTGGCTCTGGGTGCCAACAGTTCAGGCTCTGTGGGACAGTGGTTCATTTCCAATGTCTGTCAGGATGTTTATGCTGTTTATGTGTAGGCCTTTGTCACCTGGTATTAATTGGATTGTGCCCTCTCTGCCTTTGAAGGCACAGAAGGCTTCAAACTCCTTTTTTATTACACATGGTGCTGCGGCCTGTAATACTAATCAACTACATTTGGAAACACCATGTTGTAAATATGGGATATGCCGCACACCACTGCATCCTTGGAGATCAAATGGTCTCATGGTTGCTGAGGATTTGCCTGCAGTTACTGACCTTCTTTAGCTCAGAAACCCGTCTGCTGCACTTTTGTACCAAGATGCCAATAGCTAAACCTGAAGAAGCCTGTAGTCACCACAAATTTAATTTGGTTTCCTTCCCTCCTAGCTATGCAGAAGTGTTGATTGCTCTGATGTCCAGGATTGTTACTTTGCAAGCAGATAACTATTTGTCATGGCATGCACTGTTCATGCTGTATAGTCTGCTTCATTTCTTCTCATCTGGAAAGGCAAATATTTACCTCTAGTGGGTATTGGAAATGAGGTTTAGAATCCTGCTTCCACTTAACTAGGCCAGACACTGTAGTGCATGGTCCTATTAGTAAGAATCTCTTTGGCAAAGGTACCTGACGCAGTGTGAAGGGTCCTGACGGCACTAATGAAAGATAGATATTGCTCTGTCTCTACTCTGGTGTTTTGCCAGATGATGACTTAGCTGATAAGGAATTCTGCACACAGTTGCAGTGCCTGGCCTCCTCTCATCCTGCCTGATAGATGAGTTGAACATCACACATCGAAGCATGACCAGCAACATGTCCTTTTATTGCTCACTGAGACTGCTCCACACGTTTGTCCTTTCCTCTCCTTGGGGTTGAGCAGCCTCGAGTCACAGCAACCCATGAATGGCATGCCAGTGGGCACTGGCATTTAGAGTGACGTCACTGCTGCCTGTTGGGGCACAGAAGCTTGGGACTGGTTAAGTTTTAACTTTTGAGTCTGGAGCTATATGTGTGGGCTCACAGCTGGGGACTACAAAGTGCTATATGGAATTGGCACAGAGAAGAAACACACAGATTGCCTGCTGTCAGGACATCTGTGTCTTTTTATTTTGGGTACATTTAGCACTTATAGTGTTTCACATCTGTCACATATGCAATATGGCACTGACAGTGGTTACCGTTATATTTACATTTTCCCTTGATCACATTTGTTGTTGTTGTTTACTTTGTCTGCAAAGCCACCTCCTTGGCCGCACACATTTCATTTGTTAGCATCAGGGGTGCCTGGCACTGAATGTTACCAGCAGTGCTCTTGGTGACACACACATGGCATTTACAACATGGCATTCAGCTTGTGTATCAACCCCACATCGTTTGTATTCTCCCCACAAATGCCACCTCCCCTGTTCTTCCCGGACCTACATCACCTTGTCCTGCACAGGATAATTGCAAGACTGGCCTGAAAGAGACCCCAAGTAGTCTAAAGACCACCTCAGTGGCTTAATTTGCCCCCTGCTAAAAGCACACCCACAACATAAGCTAGTCTGGACAGACAGTTGTCTAATCTAGTCTTTAAAAAGTCTAAGCTACTCTTAAAAGCTCTCAGTTGTAGCAAATCCAAAATCCTCCTCAGCAATCATTTTCATTCTGCCCATGTTAATGTTTTGTGTAAACTTTGGTTGGAAATGCGACTTGTTCTTTGAGACATAGCATGTGATTTCAGATTCTGCTGCTGTTAACTCTGACAGAAATATAATGATCCACCTCTCGCCCTCTGTCCCAAAATGATTCCTCACTTATTTGCTAACATGCCAGTCATTTCAGCTTCAATCTGGAGTTTGGAGCCACGTTTAACTTGATACAGACACGTTCACATTGTGGTTATGTCTTTGCTTCAGAACATGGCCAGGATTGTTCTTCTGCTTGCAAATACACAGCCTTTATCCCTCCCTTTGTATGTCCCATGCGTTCCTGTTTGTCCTTTCATTGGTCATGGCACGTTCCTGATTCTGACTGCTTTGCACACAGATCAGGAATAAAGTATTGCATCTTTATGCCACATTGCAGCTTCTGCTGCCCTCCTGATAGATTTTTATCTTCACTTTGCTGTCTTCAGTTGGAAGTTGTGTGGAGCTTCCTGATGGGATCACCAGGAGAGGCATTGGATCACCTCTTAAGCTGACAATGCTAAGCCTGGATGGACTTGAAGGCAAAGATTGAAAGCAGCAGTGTTTGCTCTAAGGAAAGAAATCAATCTCTAATGGGAGTAGAAATCTGCCATTTTGCTAGAGTTGTTAGGAAAATGAGGGGAACAAGAAGATGAGATTCCTGGAGCAAAATCAGTCCTTGGAATATGTCACATCACAAGCTTTTCACGTGACAGAATTATTTCATTATTATTTTTTAATTAAACTGTTCTTAAAAATAATCCTTATTTTAAATCACAAGTCAGACATGCTGTTGTGAACCCTGGGAACTCAAATGTCTCAGGCTGCAGAAATTTCTCTCATCCCTTCTATGGAAACAACAAGAGATGGATACACAAGGAATGTCTGTTAAGGATAAGTTTTAATGATCATCTGCAACTTATTATTCCATAATGCATGCCATTAATAAACTGAATTACCCCCAAAAGTCCATCCTGTGAGAAGTGCTGTATTTCCTGCATCTGCTGCATCTGTTTTATCACATCTTTGCATCCTTCTCAAAGCATTGTGCAACATTAAAAAGGGTTCCAGCACAAAGCAATCACAACTCAGGTATATAATATCTGAATCTTTTGTCGTCTTCCTTCGTGGCCCTTTATTTCACTTTTTACTGTTTCTGTATGTGAGGAATAACTTCCAATTGCAAAAAGTTCAGTCTACCTTCGTTCCTCTCTATGACTGGAAATCTTTGTCTGAAATTTGGGTTCAAAACATTAAAACTCAGCCTAGTAAATGGTAGAGTCATATACATTCAAGCTGTCACATGGAATACTTTGTTCTGAGAGTTCTACTTCAAGGCCACGGAAGTTAATAGGGTACTTTTCATTGCCTGCAGTGAAAACTATCCTGGGTCTATATTCATGCATAATTAGTGAGTGGGAGATGAAAGAACCCTGTTACCTTCCGATCCCACATTTTTAGTGGACTGTTTTCCCTACCCATGTGGCTGCAAGATTCTCATTCCAATCTCCCCTTATCTTGATTTGGGCAAAAAATGCTTCTCGTAATGGTTTCATTATGCTAAAGTATGCACCTCTTCACAGAATTAAATTAACCTCTGTCCTGTTCAGATATACTGTTATCATCATTACTATTAAATTAGTTGTTCTGAAGCAACTGCAGACAAGACATCAAGCCAGTCCCCCCCGCCCCGGGCTGCATTCCACAGAGCGAGCTGCAGCCCTCAGTTCCAGTGAATGTACAGGGAAATGAGCTGCTGGAGACTGGGAAGCCCAGGCTGCCTCTCCTCCCTGTATCCTTGCAGCTGTCCTTCATGCCGGTAAGCTGCTTTCACAGGAAAGTGTTAGAGAGGAGGTCTGGAGAGGAATAGCTTTGTGATTACTTGTGAGAGAATCCAGAGGTCTCGGTTTCTGCCCGTGTCCCTGCCTGTGAGCTGATTCTTCTATTCCTCGTGTATGAAATGGCTATAATGCCTTTGCCTCCTTCCCTTCTCCATTTCCCCACTCTGCTGACTAACTGGCACTGTAACTGCACCTTCAATGCAAACACAGCTTTCAATATCACTTACAGTTTTCAATTGTTCTTTATTACATTGGTAATTTTATGATCTACTTAATGGCTAATATTTGCATGATTTTCCTCTATGAAATGATTCTGTATTTCCTGTCACTAAATTACAAAATCATGAATGATTTGATAATGTTTGGTTCATTTAGAAAAAGTCTGTCTCTTGTCATTAATGTTATTACAGTGCCATAACTTGTACTTTTAATCTTGGGCAAATCTTTGTGTGGGCTTTCTTGGACTGAGAGCAGCAAGACTCCCATTCTTTGTGTTTTAAGGCTTTTTCTTAAGACAACTGGCACCCTTACCAGCAAAAAAAATCTGGGCAGAGACCAAACTCTTATTGTAAAAGAAGCACGATGAAAAGAAATATGCTTTATAAGTGCAAAAAGCCACGAGAGAATCCTGGATGTGCAAAAATTAAGTAAGGCTAAGAAATAAGTCACTATGTATTTATGATAAATATATATGTATATGTGTGTATGTAAAGCCAATCTCTTTTTCAAGGACAGGTAATGATTTCATTACAATGAGACATATAGTTTCGTAAATTCAATACTTACTGTGGGGTGTTTGTTCAAATTTTAGTGCCACACACTGTTCTAAACTTATTGTGATGAGAAATACCAGCTGACAATGAGAAGCAGAGCTAGGAGCACTAGATCACACCAAACTTGCCAGGATACACATAGGTGAAGCCATCAAACGATTTCCAGAACTTTGCAGCAGACACTGTAGTGTGGAAACTTCTTGGCTGCTCTTTGGCTCTGATGGCTTGATACCATCTTAGCATGGTGGACCAGCCATGAGATACGAAACCTCTGTGTCTTTGCTTACTGGCAAAATGAGCAAATGTAATTAAAATCTAGGCATACACAAAAAATGTATGCAAAGGCTTGGATCTGTATAAGAGTTCATGATATCAGCCTCCAATACTGACTACATTTAATGTAATATTTATTTAGTGAATGTGTTAAATGAGTCATAGGTTTTTTAGCTACACTTCCCTAGAACTTTCATTTTGCAAACAATTGATTGTGACCCTGCAAACACTGATTCATGTGCACGGCAGTGATTAAGAGCACCCGCAATATGAAAAATTAAGCACCTCTGCACAGGGTCAGAGCCACAGAGGTGGGTGATACTGATTTCATACTTTTGACCCTAACCAAAACATTCCTTGTTTTTAACAACTTACTTTTCTTTCTTAATCTGTAAAGCAGTCTTTGGCTGGTGACAGCTGTGAGAATTCTGAAATCCATAATGCACCATGGGGACCTGTTCTGATTTCTGTGGCCTTGTAACGCACTTAGAGCAGCACATGGAAAGTGAATAGTGAGAATTTTCTGTTGGTGAAAAGAAACAGAGTCATCCAGAGGAAGGAGACCCCAGAGAGCCAACGTCAGAGTCGCAGGAGAGGTCTCATTTTGTTCTGGCAGTTCCTTCATGATTCTGTGAGCATTTTCCCTCATGCAGTTGTACTTTTACCAGCTTTACATTGCTCCCCTGCAAACTTAGCTGGTCCCATAGCCTGTGTTCCATTCCCAGCATCTGGGAAGTCTTGTGACAAAGCTACAAAACTCTCCTGTTCTTAAAGGGAATCAGATATTGTGGAGTTCCCAGATACGTTTCTCTGTGGTTTCAATTTGGTTTTCATCCCATAAGCATGAGTTAACAGAGTTAGTTGTATTGGGTGTATTTGATGTAAAAAAGTCAACCCTTTTAGCTGGTAGAGGAAGGGAGAGACTTCAGTGAGGTTTGTATCTTACTAGAAGCTTGTATTAGAAAGTGAAAGTCAGACCCCATATTGACAAAACTATTTAAAACAGAAAAAGTACACAGCACAAAATTCACACTGTCTCCTATTCACATTTACACTCACATTTGGAGCAGATAGAAGATTATGCTTTAGGACATGTTTGGATTCCCTTTATGGCAAGGAAAATATTCTTGGAATAACAGACATATCAGAGTAGCTGGGCAGAGCTTCCTACTGAAATTGTGGAAGAAGACTTTCCCCAGATCCATGAACGAAACCTGGAAGATAATAATTTCTCATGAAGCTCCTTTGCCTGTTTTCTGGGACAATAGGTTATACATTTCTTTACTGACAAAATGCCCTTGCTCTTTGTGCAAACTCTTTGTGTGAACAGCCTTGAGAGCCCCCCTGTTTGCTGGACTGTTGAGGGAGGCTTGGACAGGGTTCCTTATGCTACCTTTCCAGGTTGCATTTCCTTACTGTAGATGGAGCCCTGCATGGTTGAAAGTGAGAATATGATTTACCCTAAAATCCCTATATCGGCCATGCCTCCATGCAGTCTAAGATTAAGTGACAAGTAATATGCATGCTTCTTCAGTCCAATCAACAGAGGAAAGTTGTCACAGAGTCAATTCTTCCAACTGGAGGATAAATAATTCCAGCTATCTGGATATCTGCTTAAGAGCTCTCTGTTAGATATCTACTTAGATATCTGCTTCTTCTCAGGCATCACCTGTCCAATTTCAGACATCTCTATCTGTCTAAATCGGAGGTGATTATCCAGACTGATTTTATAATCCCAACCTAAGATCAATATCTAAAATAATTGGGGTGTATTTGAGCCTCTGGAGTCTCCTTTCTTTTTCTGTTGACTATTACATGACTAGTGTTAGAGTAGGAAATTCACTTTGAGATATTTAAGCGGATTAAGATAAAAAACACCTCTTTGGTAAACTATCTGAGTACAGCCATCTTATTTCTGTGACCTGTTATTCACCTCTAGAATTAAGCAGATTTTACTTTAGGAATGCCTCATTAGTTTCTTGCATTTAAGTGCTGAATTGCTCAATTTTACTCAACATGAAAAAAGCAAGTGGTCTGAAAACAAGACTGCATGTCTAGAAAAAACAAAATCCTCTGTGTAATAGAATAGTAGGTACAGTACTGCACTTTAGTCAGCAATATCTTCATTCCCTGACACAAAAGCATCTTCAATGCAGAGAACAGTGCAAGTTTGAATAATGTGTCCAAAATCAGTGAGAGCACTGAAGAGTGATCCTGGGCAGACTTTTCTCATCAGTCTTACTTGTGTCCAGTCAGATTGGGAAATCGCCTCTCTAACTCATCAGCATAGATTTACTCTTGCAAATGGAATGGTAGGAGAATTGAAAGCTTTGAAAGTTCTGCAAGAGCCCAGATACCACCAGGGTTCTTAACATGTCTGAGAGGGAGGATCACCTTCAGCCTTGAACACCTTAAGTATAGACAAGAGGTACATAAGCAGTTAAAGATAACACCACTTCATATCAAGAGCTGCTATCCAACCCTACAAAGGAATTTGAACAACTGCTAACGATTTCTAAAGTCTGCACTTGATTACTGCAGGACTTCAGATAACCCCTCCAAATATTTATGATCTCTCACTACAAATCAACGTTTAAATACACCTAAAAATAATGCTGTAAAAACTCCAAGTACCTTAGTAATAGAATTATTATTAGATTTGTTTCTGTTTCACAGATTCATTCTTTGGCTCCAGCTGTGTGTTTCAACACACTCTCCTTACATCTAGGGCTCTTCAGGGCTTTTTGTATATGTGCTGAAAGACACTTCTTTACCTGAGGCTACTCTGCTAACTTCTTGGAGCATAAAGTATCTCAGGATAATTTAACCACGTGAGGCACACTCAGAAGATTTGGCAGATTGTCTCAGGCATTTGGAGCTAACCAATAATAACATCCCTGCTCTTAATCCTCCAGATTTCTTCTAAGTTCTGCTTCTATTTGTTCTTAGTGAAAAGCATGGCATTATCTTATTACAGCAATTTGATTTTCATTATCTAAGTAGGCTGCTGTGTCAGCAAAAAGCAGCAATTTGGAAAGGATGGAAAAGACTGCGAGACATGGGTGAATGAGTGATTGGTGGAGGGAAAAAAAAGATAGAAGAGGGTATGTTGAGTGATTGAGTGAGCTTGGGAAAATAAGGTGAGGTCTGTGGTAATCAGTTCAGAAATATGGCTCTTTGTTTATGTGATTAAGTAGGGGATGCCTGCACATACCACCTGTGCTTAGATGGCATCGGTTCAGCCAGAAGTGTGCTGTACAACAGTTTGTATAGAAGAAGCTGGAGTACTGAGATGACTTTGAGGTCCTGTCTAAATCACTTGACAAGAAAAGCAACCTGGTAAGAAATTGCCTGCCACCAAGATCTATTTCAAAATCTGCTTTTGAGATGCAATTCCTTTACCACAAGAAGAGGCCTGAAAGGTAGGGAAAATCAATCTGCAACTTACGAACCTTCATTTCGTTATGCTGCAGGCATCCCTTTGGAGGTACAAGGTTTCAAGAGAGGATATAGGAATTGGTATGGGCATGGAGCACAGCATGCTCTTGTTGGTATCTAATTAGCTCCAGTTTAACCAGGTTTCTGGGCTGAGTGTCTTTTACATTTAAAATCTATTGTATATATTTTTCTGTGTACAGTCCAATGATCACTGAAGGCAACAGGGCCATGCGTACTGCAGTAAATAAGATAAACCAAGTAAATAAGATAAACCATAAACTTCTTGGCTCCGACGTCAAGTTCTGATAGAACAGAATATGTCCGTGTTTCTCAGCTCTCTTCTTCTTCCAGAAGAGCAGAGCTACCATAATCAAACTGTCATTGGCAATGACGACCTGTGGGTCAGATTCCTGAATGCTGCCTGGACAGTGTCAGGGAGAGCTGGGACTAGACTTTGAAGCATGCTAAAAATATGTGGCATAGTCTTGTGCCAGTAAACTTCCCTGTTTTATTAGTACAGATATAGTCTGAGAGTCTTTTGATTGGCATCAGTAGTCTACAAGTGGGTGAAAATGAGCCATCTCCTGTGATGGATCTAAAATCCTTTGAGATTCCCAGAGCATATTGCTTTCGGGTAAGAGACCTCCATCTTAAAAGAGAAAAAGGAATTTAAAAGCTGCTTTGGGCATTTTGCCAGCTGCACGGCAACATCTGGTTGGCATTCGGAGGCTTCAGGGGCAGCTAATCCTGCTCTGAGTAGGATTAACATCCCGGTTCAAAATGTACTCTTGGTATGTCTGGTGGAGCCAGGATTTTGGCAGACCAGAGCAGAGGGAAATAATGTAAGAAGGAGGGCCTATGTGACTGCCACAAAATGTTTCCACCCCCAGTTGTTCTTTGTGGCTTCAGTGCTTCACCTGATGAAGAGAAGTGCCAAAGCTTTAGCTTTAGCAGCCCCACTAAATGCTCATTAGATACTGTAGAGGTGACTTCCTGTCTCCTCTTTACTGCATATTCTACAAGTGAGAGCACTTATCAGCAAGGCCTGGAGTTATTTACAGAAATATTGCTCTGCTTTCGATAGCACAGGTAAGAAAGTTTATATTCAGCACAGATGCATGTAAATCCCAGTAATGTTATTTGCGGAACTGTTTTCATGAAGGAAATAACAGGATTTACTGGGAGGAGAATTGTAGCAGAACTTATGGATGACCTCCTGCACAAAATTTTATCCTGTTTTCTATACTTAGGGGTAAAGAAGTTGATTCCAAGTACCTCTGCTGACAGTGACTGATTGATTTCTTAAAGACCATCTCTACTAATAAACTCAACTGTTGGAAATTATGATACAACACTGAATTTTGGTGCTGCCTTACAAATTCTGGAAAACCTTATGTTTTAAGTAGATTCTCTTCAAAACTGGACAGCGGTGGACTTGTGAGAAGCATAGTAGGCCATAATCCATGCTGTCCAGACGGCTAGGAGAATTGTTCCCTGTAGCTCCAGAGCAAGGGTCAGTATGAACTCACGCAGAATTGCACAAACATTTTACGGCTTGCCCCAGACTTCTTTGTGAAAAACACATACGGTTAAGGGCTTATTAACGAACTGTATGTTCTGAACATGGGAAGCACTGATATGTGTAAGCAGTTTCTTCTACACCCTTCTTTTTAAGGTTGTATAGAAGACAAATTACTGTTATATTTCTGCATGTCGCTGTAAGAGTCTGCCACGTAACTGCTGGGGAAAATTAGTTTGGCTCTGCTGAGGAGGCAGTTCAAATTATAGCTCAACTGAGTGTTTGGCCTGGTGTACTCAGGTCTATAGATACCACCAAGCCTATCATATCCAGGTGAAATATTTGCATACTCGCATGCAGTATTTACATATTAAATTACAGTATTTACATGTTCTTTATTTTGCATGCCGAGACTTTTGACAAATAAAGGAAACACTTCAAACTGTGTCTTTATTTTTGTTTCCTATGTCTCAGATTTTCCAGAAAAATAAGTTGCTACATCCCCCTCTTTCATCCTCGAAAAAGAGCAGGAAAACGAGTGGCTTTCCTGCAGCAGCTGTTGCACCTGCTGTTTACAGTGAAGTTGGACCACAGCAATGCTTCTTTTCTGGTCCACAACATTTCCTCTAGCAGTCAAAGCCAACACATCAAAGTGAAAGCTCTGAAGGAGAAAAACAATGTGACCTATTGTTCCAAGAAAACAAAATAAATCATTTGTAAAAAAGGAGTAAAAACTCCTTACTGGATTTTTAAAACATAAATATTGGGAAGAAGACTGTGCAAGGCAAAATGTAACGTGTGGTTGTGATGATGCTAGACACGCTACAATTTCTAGAATTTCACCTGGCATGCTCTAACAACAGAAGCAATGCATTACGGTGCCTGCCATGATTCTTTGGAGGTACACATCGCAGCTCAAGATAAAAGTGTGTTGGAGCCTCTCATTTGCTTCTATTTCCAGTATTGAAAAGTCCCAAATTCTGAAATTCTTCAGTCTGATGAAGTTCGGACCTATTCTTGTAATCATAATGTTTCTCCTTTTGTCCTTCTTCCTTGCTGTTGTTTGTTATTCTTATGATGGAAATACCTTGAGGTTCCCACTGAGGGCCCCATTGTGCTAGACAATTACACTGCACAAAGAGGTTATGATGTAAATAGAGAAACCAGTGTGTGGTAGAGGAAACACAGTAGAGGATCAACTTGCCTGTACTCTCCTGAAAGGTCAGAGACAGAGGTGGTCAAAACCCTGCTTCGTATTGCCTGGCTTGTAGTTGCTTTTTAGCAAAGGAGGAAGTCGATTAGATTTTTTGAAAACCCTAAAATACTACTTGCTCTGCTGTAAGGAAGAGCTGTGGAAACCTAGAGGTGATTGCCAACCAGGATTTCTCAAGAAACTCGATGAAATCTGGAAGATTGCCTGCCATCATGAAATCATATTATCCAGAGGCACTTGGGTTACCTCCCCTCTCAGCATAAGCACATTAGTTTTGACCTTGTGACCTAGATATGGGTAATAAAATATTCAGCTTTCTTCCAGCAGTACTGCTGCAGCCCTGTAGCTGTGGAATGGTGCATCTTATTTCCTGTGATCCTAGTCTAGGGTTCAGATTAGAAAACTGAAGGCACAGAAATCAAAGGCTAGTTCCTGTTTTCTGGATGCTGTTTTGGGAGCAGGAGAAAAGGAAAGAGAGCAGAAAATTCTGTCTAAAAGTAGACCTTCTCTGTCAGTTTACTTGAAAGAGTCTGGAGTAGCAGACACAGAGCTGTGTACCCGGCTGAAATAAAAGCAAGCACAGTTGTTTCATAAGAAACGGAAATCCAGAACTTGACTCAGTTTCTTCCTATTGTAATGAAAGTCCAGAGGAAATTAATGAAACCTATTACAAATTTAATGAAGTAAATGAAACAATTCCACTGCCTTGGTTTAATGACTTCCACACAAAACCCTCAAAGGATTGGTACATTCTGCCTACTGGGTTCACAGCACTGGGCCAGGTCCTCGAAATAATAACAGGCTGAAAAGCTGCATCTCATGTTCTGATGTTAATGCACTGAACTGAAACAGTTGCAAAATAAATGCTGAAAATAAGGGACTTTGGACTGGTCAAGAGGTAAAAGCACAGCTTGTAGAGCTTAGTGTAGAGATAACTATACTGAACTTTGATGGCCATTGAGAAGGGGGATCAGAGGACTCAACCCATTGCATTCCTTCAACAGCCTTTACATGGATAACACCATGAGCAAGGTGAAAACCAATAGTTTTTAAACTTTAAGTATGTACAATCCTATAGTGCACTAGCTTGATAAAAAACTCCATTAAAGAGACTCTTATTTCTGTTCCTCTGCTGTATCTGATCACCCTGCGACTTAGGAACATCTTTCTCAGCCCGTCTTACTCTCAACAAAGCTACAAATTTACTTTCCTCTATTTATGTGAGGGATCCTTACCAAGTGTTTTAGAACTACTGCTAGAACTTGCCATTAAAAATCTTTATTAAAAAACCCCATAGAATTTCTTTCATAATGCAACAGGTGTTTGTGTAATTAGAGAACAACCTGATGCAACTGATGGCAAATTATAACTAAATGCTATCTGACCCTCATGTGGTTAGGTATATTTTACCATCTGCAGAAGGCTTTGAGGGTCCACACAGAGTCTTTTTGCTGTATGTGTACAGCACTGGTACAGACAGGAGTGGGTGCTGGCTGTGGCTAAGGCTGTATAGAAGTGTACCTATTAAAGCTGAAATACAGAAATAATTTCTAAGCCACACAGTCACAGACAGGTGTACAACTCCCTTTGGTTTTTACTGAGGCTTAGGTAATGCTCTACACTTTCTTCTAGTTTCCCTCTCCCATCCAAACTAAGATGTAAAGATTTTTGACCTTGTCCTGCTTTCATAGACCAGAAAAAAACAACAGGAATCACTTATTTCAATGCCTGAAAAAAATCTTAACCAGTGAATGCCTTAAAAAAAAAACCCTGAAGACAGATGAATTCTGATGAATCCGGCTGAAGTGCTTTAAGGTATTACTGCCCTGCTGTCGTCTGCCACTCCTGCAGCAGCTGCCTGTGTGTTCAGTCAGCAAAAGGGGATGAAGATCAAGGTCCTGGCTGGTCCACCACACAAATAAGCCCACTAACTAAGGGTATCTTTGTGGCAAAATGGGTTTATTCCTTTTTGCTCTGCTGGCCCGCGGCCAAGCAGCAATGCCAGCGGACAACAGGCAGCCACATATAGCTGGGGTGCCAACATAGCCTGCTGTGGGTCAGTCATAATTGCCCTTCCCTTCCCTTCCCTTCCCTTCCCTTCCCTTCCCTTCCCTTCCCTTCCCTTCCCTTCCCTTCCCTTCCCTTCCCTTCCCTTCCCTTCCCTTCCCTTCCCTTCCCTTCCCTTCCCTTCCCTTCCCTTCCCTTCCCTTCCCTTCCCTTCCCTTCCCTTCCCTTCCCTTCCCTTCCCTTCCCTTCCCTTCCCTTCCCTTCCCTTCCCTTCCCTTCCCTTCCCTTCCCTTCCCTTCCCTTCCCTTCCCTATCTTTCTCTCATTTTCTCTCTTACATTTCTGTCTCTCACCTTTCTGCATTTCTTCACTGCAATACAAGTTAGGTCTCTGTAGGAAATCCACCTCCAAGCTCCCACCAGTGCCTTCCCAGACAATTAAGAATTTATTCCCCCTCCCCCACAATCTCTTTTTGTTTTGTTATTGTCAGCTGGTCCCTTGGATTAGGGTTTGCAGCTCTCTCTGGGCTCAGGAAAGCTTGGTAGGATTTCTTGCCAGATCAGTGATCCTAATGTGAGTGCCAGAATCCTGCAGTTTGCATAATGCTAATTTGCTTTTCAGCCCAAGTTGCCAACTCACATGCTGCTTAGCCCATCAAGTAGCAGAAGGAATGCCATGTGCTCTACCCTGAGCGAGGAGGAGGACAGTAATTGGATAGATCCCCACTACCTGAAATTGAAACTAATCTAACCAACCCTGGGTATAAACCTTAATGCACTGCTGAGCTTCTGGTAAGAGGTCATTAGACTGAAACTCTTTCAAGCCTATTAGTTCCTTATTCTCAAAGCTCTGATTTTGAGTTTTCACTGGCATAATAAGGTTTCAAATGCTGCTGCAATTTTGGCAATATTCATTCGCTCAGACCTAGATCCCGTCACCCTTACTCACTGTAAGGGTAGTAGAACTGGACCTTAATGCCTGTGCCGATGAAATGCTGGACCTGTCAGGGTGGGGCGATACTGAGAGATATCACCACACCTAAGAGATGTTGCCAGTCACTGGGCTAAATGCCAGCTACTTTCAGTCGACTGGGCGTGGGGCTATCTCACTGCATTGCCACACACTCAAGTGTCTTACTGCAATACCAGCCCTTTCAAAGCAAAAAAAAGCCAGACCACCTAGGGGGGAAAAAAAAATAATAGAAAACACACTTTAACCATCACTTTTGTTTTCATTCTAAGCCGCACACACACACTGATGCTAATATAGCTGCAGCATGAGTCCAAAAAGGTGGGACCCTTCTAAACAAGTTGTCCAGGCTGGCTCTCCATAAACTTTGGGAAACAAGTAGCTCTGAAGAAAGATTGTTCTCTCCTGCATGAGACACCTCTCTGAGGCAGGGTGAGTTGGACTGCGTTCTGAAGGTACTGGAGTCTCTCCCTCAGCTGAAGGGCAAGTGGTTCTGTACTGGATCCGTTCAGTCAGCTGAAGTTTGTGGAGTTGTACCTCATGCTTAGTGACAGTGCGTTCTGACTGGTGCTTGGTCACAGACAGGGACTGTGGATCACAACTCTTGTACCAGTCAGCTCAGGCAATGCTCCCAGCCCCTTAGGACAGGGAGCACGTCTGTGAGACACTCCTCTTGTCAGCTCTTGAGCAGCAATGAGTAACTTGGGCACTCTGGGAAGCGACTTTGATTTTCCCTGTCTGGTCAGCAGGAAAGCAAGTGCCCTGGTCCAACAGGCCGTGCAGACACGCTCCTGGGGACACAGCTCACCCAGCGGCACGCGGTGAGCAGCTGCTGCTGACATTGTCCCAACGCCCAGCAAGTGGCATGTGGGAAGGGCTTCGGAGGAGTGCTGAGTGCACAGTCTCTAATCTGGGAGGCGTGGAGATTACAGGGGAGTTGGGTAAGGAATTTACAATGAGGGCTATGAAAGAAAATGGCCAAGTAAGACACAAGAAAGAATTAATGGCCAGATAATATTGCTTAAATTTCTTGATCTTCCATACCTGGATTTCGTTGGTTTGGAAAGTGTAGAGGTGAAATTCTCCCAGATTTGTCTTTTTATTTTGTCCTGTCCTGTCCTCCTCTCAATTTTAATAAAGCTCGAAATGTGTGTAAGGGTGGGGACTGGAGGGATTTATTATCCCTCCATCGAAGCAATGGCTATGTATTGAGAAACAGCAAAATATTGCTTGTTAAAGCACCACCTCTACAAAAAGACCTCATCACTTGGGTTTGGAGAACCACAGGAAAATTAAATTGTGTGCCATCTGACAGACTAGTGAAAGACAAATATTCTTATGACATTTGAGGCCTGAGAAAAATGTCAAAATCCAGCCCTGTTCTACTGTGTTAGCAATGTGCACTTGCTGTCTCATGGGACAGGGCTGTTGACTCAAACCAAAGGGGCAAGTTGGTCGCCCTGTTGAGGACATCACTAGAGGAACACTGTCATGGAGAAGTATCCTGTCAAAGAAGACACTGCCATTTTTGTTTGTTTAAGGAGTGTGGTAGATGCATATGAAAAATATATTAGATTTTCAGCATTATATAAATTAAAAAGATTCCAGAAGACGAGGCCCCAAAATTGCTGGCTTTCAAGGAGCTGGCTTCATTGGGATGCCTGGATTTATTAGGAATCCTCAGGTAATACAATAATGCATATGCTTAAGGGATTACATGATAGGGGAGTTAGATGACGTTAAAAAACCCCTGCCCAGCAGCTGCATCCCAGGGTTGAAAAGCCTTGAAGAAAGTGTTTTTGTGAGGGAAAATATGGGGTCACTGATAAACTTTCAGAAATTTCTGTGGTTAGTTCTGTTCCTGGTTAGTGTGAGGTTAAGAGGAAAAGAAACCCATTATGAACAGAAAATGATTTCTCAGGAATTACTCTCAAACAAACAGTCATAGTAAAGCTGCATTTCCTTTCGTTAAACCTGCATACATTTCTTCTCCTTAGAATCCCTGATTGTTCAGCTGAAGAGGGTGGTAATTGCCCACCCTAGTGATTCAGCATTCTGGGAATTTCCCAAAAGTGGTTTGAATTGAGCTATGGTTTTTGCCAGGCTTTTCCAGCTTTAAAATTGTCCTTCTCCCTAAAATGGGCAAATGTCTTTGCTCTCCTAATTGAAAGATAGGAAGGACAATTGACTAATACTAATGATAAACTGTGACTGTTTGTAAATATGATTTTATCACAGAGCTAACACTGCTGCTTTTATTCCCTGTAGAAAATACTGCTTTCCGACCATATTTTACATACTTGTGGCAAATATGTAGGGTACAGTACTAGGTTACAAGGTATTGTATTGTAGCTTTACAACGAGGAAAACTAATCAGTTTAGCAGAGCCAGAATATAAACACAGGAAAGAAAGTAGCTCAAGAGTGGAAAATAATGAAAAGGAGAGGGTGGTTGCAGTCAAAAATGCCTGTGCATTAATAGTAATTGACTAAGTCAGTCAGGCAAAGCACTACAGTGTCATTCTCTGTTGCCATCGTAAGTACTTTCTTTACTTCTACTTTCTTTGTAGTATCCCCAAGTTACCTACTACTCTAATAATTTAATGGTGATTATATTCCTTTTCTGTTTAGCTATTAAAATTTTCCCTCTTCCATGCTGTGAGTATGTTAAAACTCAAGCTAGGTAGTGGAAGGTAAAAGAGTAAGTAAAACATTTTTCTTTCTTCGCTTTGATTTTCAGGCTTGTTTGGTCTCATGTGTATACATGTGTATGCATGTGCGTATGGCTGTCCTCTGGTACAAATTAAAGTAGCCACACAGAAGGACAAAAAGGCATTTAGCCAGGACAAAGGATATGTCCCCATTGTTTCTTCGGAGTGTTGGATTCAACATCTTTTGACTCATAATATGTAATTAAAAAAAAAAAAAAAAAGAAATCCAGCAACTCAAAATTAAAACTATTGTTGCTAGAAGCTGAATGCGCAAGGAACAAGAGAATGAGTGTCTAATCTGCTACTTTTCAGGATATTATAAACTTTGGTCCTAGTGAACCCAACAGGAAAATTCCCAGTGACATCACTGATGTACAAATGGGTTCATAGCCCTTCCTCAGGGTAGGTTCCCGTACTAATCGGTAGGTGTGAATAAGCGGAGAAATCCTGTTGGAATGAAAAAAATTACTTTTCAAAGATTATCGTCAGCATGAGTAATCTCAGTAAAGTTCTAATGACTGTTGTTAACAAACTGGGTTTTATTAAGTTTCCTGTAAAACAATGTGTTTTGGTGAAGAAAGGGGGGGTGGGGAGAGGGTGGGAGAGAGCAGGGGGATAATTGTCATTCCAGTGAATCAGCTCCTCTGGGAATTTCCAAAAGGTGTGGTTAGCTCAGAAGACTGTGGTGTTGGCCGCATTTTTCCTTCCTTAGGCTAATCTTTGTAATTCCAATTAATTTGCAGCCATTTACTTTTGACTCTAGAGTTAATATGCTTGATTAAGTCCTATTATTAATAAATCCACCAAAGGCACAGACAATGGCAACAACTATAGAGAAAGACTAGGTATTAAGTAGAATAAATTTATTACAAATTCTGAGACTTGTCAGACAGTTCAACACTCCAAATTTATCCAGCAAGGAAATGAGACTATCCAGATCATGAGTAGAAGGTGAAGACAGCTTATCTGCAATGTGGGAGTGTCACCAGGCAGCAGGGAGAACACAGAAAAGTGACTGACCAGTTGGATTCCCGCAGTGAGCACCACTCAGCAAAAGAAAGTTTAAATAACTAGTTGCATGGAAGACATGCAAAGAGCAACCCCAAATACCCAGAGATTGCGATGACTTCTCTACCTCCCAAGCAGAAAAGATTCATACAGAAAATGGCAGTACTATTTTTTCTACTGTGAAGGTCTACTGTGAAGTTTCTTTTAAAAAAGAAATTATCTTCAGAATTGTAGCAAGAGCAATGTTTTAGCTATTACCCATATATATTTGACTAAGAAACTACCATTGTTTGTGTCCAAGAAACATGGCCAATTCTTCCCAGCTGTATTATTGCATTATAATAATTTTCCATTGCAGAGGTGACTGTTGCTTCAAGCCAGAGTATGTAAATTAGACAAGATCTGGCTCTCCAGGCTTTGCATGCACAATGCTAAGCACCTCGTGGATGATGCTGACGTCTCTCCATACTTACAGACTTCCTTGGGAGTTGAAGGCACTCAATACTGCCTGGGAGGAAGAGGTCTGTGTGTGGCAGAAAATGTTAGCATATTAGGAAAGTAAATGGAGATGATTTAATAATGAGACTAGTGCTTCTCATGCTGACCATCACTGTTACATTGTTTCCTTGTGCTCCCCCATCAGTGGGCAGCTCTCTTGGGCCCCATGGTGAGTGCAGACTGGAAGCTCTCTGGGGCAATCATTGGCCTTTGGAGTGGTGGTTGTGTGGAGCAATATCCAGGTGCCCCAATCACAGCAACCACGAGCTCCTGCAGTCACGCAATGGCTGTTTCCTTCCTTCATGTGATTGCTCAGCCTGTTTACATCTGTCAAGACTTTTATAAAAGCTGTGCTGCTAGCAAGGGCTGTTGGTTTTATTTTTTCTTTTTTTTAATTGTTTTGAAGGCTCTTTTTAGTTAAAAAGTGTTTGCCACCACAGTTAAGACATGGACTGGATTAAAGTTCAAAACCAGCTCACGTCAGCAAGTGGATGGAAATTGTTACCATCTGACAGCTGGTGGCCTGGAAGGAAAATGTAAAAGTCACTGCATGAAGAATTGGTTCAGGGCAGTGCCATAAGAAGTGACATGGCTTTGTTTTATATCCTAGGAGTACAGCTCTCTGCTCTGCCCAAGTTCTGCTCAAAGGAGAGGGCATAGAGATTAGTGAAGGTCACTACACCTCTCTGACTACCTAACAAACTTGTGCAGGAGAAGCTGTGGCTTGTGTCACCTATGATATTTGATGAGACTGTAGAGTGGCAGGCCTGGTCCAGGTCACCAGATTCAACACTTCTTTATTGCCTTTTAGCCCCCTAAGTCTTTCTCCCAGCTTGCCTCATCAGCTCCAACCAGCAAAAAGTGAATTAATGAGGATAAAAATCTTCTATTTTCACCACTGACTGCTTTAATAAGGGCCCAGGTATATATTATTCCATATAAGAATACCCTAACTGCCAGAATGTCTCACACAAATCACCGTGCATTTAAATGCCAGTTAGACTCTATTACAGATGTGTAGTACAAAGACAGACCAGGAAAAGGCTCCAGAATTAACGGATCCAGAATAAATGATGGCGCTAGGAATGACAGAGGGGTTGCAGAAGGCGCTTTCGTTGCAGCTGGATGTCTTCTGGCTCTAGCAATGCCAGCTAAAGGAATGACTGCCCTGGACATCTGGTGTGCCAGCGAACCATGCTACCATCCAGAGGGACTCCAATAGGCTGGAGAAATGGGCTGACAGGAATCTCCTGAAGTCCAACAAGAGGAAGTGTGAAGCCTTACACCTGGGAAAGTATACACACATTATACACATTATAGAATATACACATTATTCTAATGGCCAACTATGTAATGGGAGCTGACCAGCCAGAAAACAGCTTGGCAGAGCAGGACCTGGAGGTCCTGGTGGACACCAAGTTGACAAGAGCCAGCAGTCTCACATTACAGAAAAGACAGTAAACTCTGTCCTGGGCTGCATCAGTAGAAGTGTTTCTAACAGATCAAGGGAGATGATCCCCCCACTCCATTCAGCACTGCTGAGGCTGTAGCCAGAGTACTGTCTCCAGTTTTGGTGTCCTCAGCACAAAGAGAGAGATGCATGCACTAGAGAGTGACCAGCAAAGAGCCACTATGATGATTAGGGGAGCAAGAAATGGCAGTGGCTCAAACAGCACAATTTTGCTTTTGCCAAAACCTTCTCTAAGCAAAAGTTGGGAGACTAGAGCCTCCTGTAAGGAAAGGCTAAGAGAGTTATGACTTCAGGCTGGAGTAGAGGAGACTCAACTGGATCTTATCATTGTATATAAACAACTGAAGCAAGTGTGTAAAGAGGGCAGAGCCAGGCTCACTCCACTGACAGGGCACCCTCAACAGGCACAAACTGAAACACAGAAGGTTCTGTCTGAACATGAGGGAACACCTTTTTATTGTTAGGGTACCTGAGTACTGGCACAAGTGTTCTGGAGCGTCAATGGAATACCCCTCTTTGGCAATATTCAAACACCGTCCGTTTGTTTGGACCTGGGCAACCTTGTTCTAAGTGAACCTGCTTGATCAAGGGGTTGGACTAAATGAACTCTAGATATGTCTTCCAACCTCAGCCATGCTGTTGTTCTCTGTTTCCGTGAATCCACACCTAGAAGCTCTGCAGCACCTTCCCCCCCGCCAGCAAACATTGCTGCCTTTCCAAAGCTAGCTACACCTGGGACAACCTCCCTATGGATAACAACAATACTGATCTGCAGAATCTTAAATAGCAATTTTTTGTTATCCAGACTGTTTTCATTGAAACATTTGAAGGAGTGCATATAAGAGCTTTTAAAGAGATTGACAGGAAAAGGGGTGAGGGAGGGAGGAAGGTGGCCAGCGGGCAGGGCTAGGCTGGCTCCTGTCACCTCTTACCTCTGTAACCGCTGCTGTTGCATTGGAAAGGCAGAAAAGGGCTCAGTGCCCTCACTTCTGAGCTGCTGTGTTAATCAAGTTCTAGGAAATGGAAGCCAGAAGAAAAGACAGCCAACAAGATACTGCAAAATTCAAGAACTCTCTGAACAAGCTAAAGGAAATAAACTTCAACACAGTGAACTGTAGTGACAGCATTTACTCCTGAATTAAAACATTTGGGGATGGAACACGTCAAATAAATCACTGTCTTCAGATTCCTTACTGCAAAGGATGTGTTGAAATGTTCAAGAGTGAAGGTACAGGCAGGCTGCTTATGTAATCACACAAATTACATCAAGTTAGAAAGCACATACACATATTTCAGGAGGAAATATGGTTTTTTAGAGAAAAAGAGACATATAAGTGAGAGAGACACTTCATACAGGATGAACACCAAAATCAAATTTGGGTGGGATCAAGATAAACTTTTAATGATGGTGGAAACAATATAACCTTTTAAAGATAGAATAAGAAATACCACAGACTATTATAGCTGGTAACTGGTGCATAGGTCTTCTGTCATTCTGTTGTCAAGTTTCAACAGGGTACATGTTTGACTAAGTCATGTTTGCATTGAGAAAAATAATACCTGTTTTTGTGTCTGATCCACTCTTACAGAGGTTTTTATTCTGCACTATTTACATATTTCTGTATTTTATATATATTTGTATATTTTAAAAAGCAGATCTCAGAATCTTAATCCTAAAACAGGATTAGGCTTTTTAAAACGAGAATAATTAAAAAATGAAGCTGGCACCTCTCCCTTTGGATTGTAACAATAAATTCATAATAATTGAATGTTATCTTACTTTACATTACCTTACAATTTACAAAACCTAATATGTTTTCCAGATTTGTGTCAGAGTCAATCAGTGAAACTAGATAAGAAAAGCAAGATTGTCATCCAAAAAAAAGGGAAAGAAAAAAAAGAAGGTAAGACAGGACTCGTAACAGAAACCAAAAAAACAAAGCACATTATTTCTTCACTGTGTACGATTTACTTTGTAGTCGCTAAAGGTCATTGCTACCCATAGACTGCCTTCTGTTTTCATGTCATTTTCTAATGGGAAAAAATGATTGTTAAAGTAAATATTAAACTAAATTTTAATAATATTTTTTGTCTAGAGAAAGGTTGAGAAATGGACTGAAAAAAGGTGAGATTTTTTCCTTTTGGATGGATATAAAACATCCCAGAGAGGGAAAAGGGCCCTTTCACTCTGCTGTGCCTTCTTGGTACATAAAGCAGGAAGTCAGCACTTTTGAAACTAATAAATGTATCAGAGTGACATTTCAATATATTTAAACGTGACCTGCTATGTGTGTTTATAGTCTAGCGTTGTAGAGAGCATGGAATGCAGAAATTCATTGCTTTGCCTCTTTGTTCTTGTACTGTGGTGGAGCCCAGGAGTAGTTATGCCTTGGCAGTGGGTGCAGAGTGGTGCCTCTGAGAAAGCAACAGTTACAACTTCAGAAATGATGAAGATAAAATAATCCAGCATCTCTAATGTTATTAGATGCAGCGAATGCCACAGGAGGATCCCCCATGCAGAGTTCATTTTCTTTTGTTGTTAAACGAGTCTCAGTGCTAGTTATTGTTAAACTGTGGGAATTGACACGGGCTGCTGGCAAAACAGACAGCCTCCACTTTCTGCATGGCAGGGTTGCCCTTTTTTTGAGCCTGTGACCTCACCTGTTTTTGTTCTGTTCTGCCACTTGAAAGCCTCAAAAGATGTTAGCTCACTATCAATGAGTTTTTAATTGTGAGGCTGTAGAAGTGAAAATGAGGATGTTGCTATTGTTGTCACAGAGGTGATAAATGTTAACCACAGTCTAAATTAATATTTTAATTCTTCTTCAGAAGAAATGTGCCTTATTCTTTCAAAGAAAACAATCTTTTCTAAGTATTTCTGTTATTCCTGGTCAGGCCAGAAATTCTTCAACAGTGAACTGTGAACAGTGAACTGTGTTCCCTTCATAGAGCCAAAAGACCAGTCATTTCAAGGGGCATCTTCTAATGCCCTTGCCTATACAGTGGAGAAAAGAGATACCTTCAGCAAAGCCACAATTCTTCCTAAGTGTCTGTATTTACTAGTAACTTCATTGTAAGTGCATTCAGAGGAAGGGTCTGAAATGCTCATTTTGAAAGAAATTAAGTTTTGACCAAATAGGAATTTATCCACTGTATTGTGGAATTTATCTCCTGTAATGGTTCTAATATTTATTTAAGCTAATAGTTTCATTGCAAATACTGAAACCTGTTATTTGAGCTCTACACTTGACCACTAATTCATGTGTCAGCAGGCAGATCTTCTGCCTCTTTTTTTTCCTGTCCTGAACAAAGACCTCATACCACAGGTTAATTTTGGCTTCTCTTCTGCTACACTTCTCTCAGTCCTGTCCAATTAGCCTGCACTTACTTCCTATGAAGCTGCCCATGGTATGATCTAGATACTGATGGCTAAATGTTGGACTCTGTGGTTAGTTTTGCTCTTGCAATAAATTACAGGACAGACTCCAAAACGGGGTAAGATAAAAATACAGGTAGAATTAGAGCACTCTCTGCTTCCCACTTGCTTTGTAATTGTCTAAGCAAGAAAAATCCAAATATTTCATTTTAATTTAATTTCCATGACAAGTCAAGGCCATTAGTATTGCTGTATTAGTATTCTGCTACACAGAATAGGAGCCCATTAATCCCTAAATTGATCAGTCCCTGAGTTCACCACTCTGCCATCATGAGCCAGAGAGGGATGAAAATTATCTGACATAGTCTCAGCATCTGATTCTGCATTGATAATGAAGCTCAAATCACAGACTTCCGAGTTTACAGGCAACAGCGTGAGGATAAAAACGCTTTTCCCAGTGTAGAGATTGGATGTATTTTGCAGCTTAGAGATGAGGAAAGAGAAGCCTATTCTTTACTGCAACATCAGTGATTTGCTGCTGGTAGTAACTGGGAGAGCTAGTTGGTTGGTGTTTCTCACTGTTTGGAGGTAGAGAGGGATTTCTTCCTTACCAGGGTGGCAAGGTGTGCCAGGTTTTTAATTTTCCTAGGAACAGGTTGTTAGCGTCACAAGGATCTTGAGAGATAGCTCTTTCTCTGCGGGCCTCTGCCTGAGGCATGCAGCATTTCAGAAAGTGTTTTAAGAAATCATTTTGGTGAGTACAGCCTTACATCTGTTATAGAGATATATAACCATTCTACTACAGAGACTGAAGAGAGGATTTCATTAGTCCTCTGGGCTCTGTGGGAAAATAAATGTGCAGTGTAGTGTAACCTTACGCATGCTACACTGCCTTTTTCTTTAAAAAGGGCCTCCTGAATTGCCACAGGACTGTGTGGTAAAAGTTATTAAAAGGTAGGTATGTTTAGGGAGGGTACTAAAAACGTGTGGGACTTCTAGTCCTTTCTTGAGCATCTTTTCACAGAGTAAAAGAGCTGTACTTTTTAGCCTTTGCACCTAGCTTTATTAGTTTTGTGCTGTCCATTCAAAATGTTGGATTTCCAATAGGGAGAGAGGCTGATTCTCAGCCAATATTTGTTACAAGTAGCACGGAACTGACAGAATTGTGTGCTTACTTTATAAAACCCAACTCATGGCTTTAGCATTAGACAACTGCCCAAATGAGGGCATTACTGTGCTTCCAAGGTTAATGTTGTCTGAGTTTATTAATGTATTTGAAATTGCCTTGATCATCTCCTTTAACAGAGAGATCTGCAGCAGGAGTAAATACAATCCAAAACACACTGTGAGTAGCTGCTTGTGGTTATTTCACATCATCATCTCCAACTGAAAAAGTCACTCAGAGGATCTGAAAGAAACGTAATTTTAAAACACATGGACCATTGACCACACAACTAGCAGCTCACTCACATATAACATGAGGATGACCCTACCTTGACTCATCAGCATATCTGTCCTCTCCTGCTGCCCATGACATTCCCATCCCAGCTGAGAGGACAACACCTGACATGTGGTAATATAGGGAAGTTAATCTGGTTGGGGCCAGGTTTCAGATACAGAGCAGCCTGTCTCTACCTCTAGAGTGCTTGCCAAGTTAAAATGGCAAGTTAAAATACCCCTATTCTTCCAAGCTATGAAACCACAGCCTTTGTATATTCAAAAAAATCAGGTGCTTATATGTAAATAGAGATTTGTGCTTTGATGTTGCTTTTGATCCTGTCTTCTCAGGAAGTGAAATGAGTATCCAAGGATTCATGGAAGGATAGATCCAGTGACCTACCCAGAACAGACAGTGGGACTTGGGAGTGTGAGCATTTTACCACAAGAACCAATCATTGCACAATTTCCACTCTTATCCATATAAAGTTGGCCACATACCCCTTATCTGCTGTGTGGGAATACTTTATCTTCCCTTCTGTCCTGCAGCAACCCCAGCACATAGGAGTGGTAAAAGAATTACAACTTTGGTGCAGCTGCAACCTTCTCCCCTAGAACAGGTGTATATGGTACGTGAAGAAAAAAGGCTGTATCTACAAGAGTCAGACGTTTCCAGAGGCTGGAAGAGTGAGTGAGGCAAAATACTTGCAGGATGTGCTGGTGGCTCCAACCAGATGGTGCAGAGGAGGTGGCTTGGCTCTGACATCCTGAGTCTTTTTCGTCCTTCCAAGGGCAATAAGGACATCCTTGCCTTCTCCCTTGGTGTGACTCCAGGCCCACAGTTCCACTAGTGGTGTCCCATACCAATCCCACCTTCCCCTCCTGAGCTGGTCAGCACCTCCCTGGCAGCTGTTGTGGTGATAATACTACTGCACAGAGTCTGCCCAGCTCACTAGTCACTGAGAATCATCCATGGCTCAGCTTCGGGCAGTTATTTTGGTTTATTTTTCCTTCAGTCAAATACTTCTGCCATGAGCATTAGTGTAACATTAACAACATTTCTATTTCCATTCAGTTCTGTGTTGTTGTGAACTGCATTTCTCTGGTAGGTATTTGTTTTTGCAATCGCAGTGATGAAATACATTTACTGGTTGTAGCAGTTACAGAATTTCTAAATAAATATCTGTCTTTGTTTAATTTCAGTAAATCGGGACATTTCACTAGCATTATAATAATAGGGATTTGGGGAATACTCTGTGTCCATGAAATAATTATTGAAGTGATTTATTCTTGCATCATCATAAAAACCCCTACAATTTGGGCTGTTCCCAGAAGATAAGGACTAGTTTTTTTCAGAGTAGATGATTATAATTTTAATTTTTAGTTTTTTCCCTAGATTTTGCTCTGGGCTTTGTATCTGTTTTGATTTTGCAACTTTGGTGTGTCAAAATATGTAACTGTAGTTTTCCACTCAACATAAATGGTACTATGGAGTGTAGTTAGCTGTCCCAATCTCCTGGTTAGCTTCCATCTTCAAAAGGTACCAATGCTGTTGGTGTGATCAATATCACCTTACCACTCCCTAGAAAAACATACAGATTTTGTGTCCACTGTAAGTGATTCTGGCTTTGGTAATGTTGTTACCCTTGTTTCCCCTTTGAATTTAATTTTTACGTATTTTCAGACAGTAGGCTGATGCTTTTTACCTTGCTTATCTTTATCAGCTGAATGGAAGTGAATACATATAACTGAGAGGTTAATTTAGGAGGATATGAAAGGAACTGTAAATTGGTAAAAACTAGATACTGTTTGCTCAGTGTTTTCTCTTTAAAATACTTTGCCCCATGTATTTATATTGCCATCTGGCTGCAGTGGTATGAAGGATTTTGTTTTTATTCCATCAGTTGATGCAGTCTTTTCTTTATTTTTCATATTATAAAATAATATACAGATATTATTTTGAAATAATTTCGAATTAAATTGGTAATGTAGAAAAGTTATGCAGCTGTGAAATGTTGTTTGGCAGTGCTGACCGTTTTCATAGACTGAGGCATTTCATTGATTTCATACATCTGAAATCCAGGGATTAGTTACTGAGAAATTATTTCCCCATCGCTCCCACTTTGATGGAAGGAATCTATTGTTTTTGGGGCATGCCTAAACACATGGGATGTTGTTTCTGGAAGAAGTCTATCATTCAAATGAGATGATATGAAAGGCAGAGTGTGTAAACTCCAGCTGTGGAGAAACAGATTGTAGCTAATGGATCCAGATTTTGCCAGGAGTCATCTGGACAACTTGACTTTGTGTTGAGCTGCTACAAACAACAATAACAACAAACTCCTTTACACGTATGCTTGATATGGAGTGTTTCGTAAATCTGCCTATGGAAATTTCTCAGAAGTAAACTCTTCTCAAAAGCAGCTAAATTAATTATGTAAATTTTTGTTAGTATGATTCATAACTGTACTGAATATGGGCTTTATTATGTTTCTTTTATGTGTGGGTATCTACCAGTGAAATCTATAAGGGCTGTTCTGTGAGAAAAGTCCTCAGGACCCTGCCTAAAAACTTGCATGCGTTAGGTTTGCAAATAGTGCATATTAATAGGAAAATTCAATTTGTTTTTCTCTTCATCCTTCAATAAGATGTGAAGGAAACAACATGGTTTAAACCTAAGTACAGTATCCACACGGGCCAACAGCCCGCTATTACGCCACACACAGAATTCCCACTGAGGTCAATGGAAGTGCGCTGAGCAGCGTCTCCCTTGGACCGAGCCTGGCTTTGCGTGCGTGTAGATGCGCGCGCACGTCTGCGTGTGTGTGTGTGTGTGTGTGTGTGATCATGAGTGTGTGTGCGAGCGTGTGTTGAGTAATAATTTTCCACAGCAGAAAAAAAAACCATAAAAATTGAAACTTTGTTGTCATGCTATCTTACAAGGAAGCTAGCTTCACCCACACAGAGTTGAAAGCACATACCACTCTGTTACAGCACATAAACACTGTTATCACGCTAGTTGCAGAAAGAGCACTGTCACTGGGACATTTTATAGGCATGGGCTTTTATACTATTCAGCAAGCTATTGAAAATTAAAATGTAATTAGTGTAGCAAAACAATAGTTTGCATCTTTTAATTACTGCTCCATTTTTTTGACAGAATGTTTTAATTATTGTTTTTTCTTCTGTTCTGTTTTTATTGATTTGGTGCCAGTTCAATTGTGTTACCAAGACCTCCCAGTACTCAATGAATTTACCTCAGGGGATTCTGCCTTCTTCATTGTTTTAAAATAAAACAGATCTCCAACTACCTACAAAACAAAATTAGAAGGGGAGGAGGAAAAAAAAAAAGGCAGAAAGAACAAGAGAATGAAAGAGGAGCAGGAGGGGAAGGAGGGAGGACAGGAGGGTAGAAGGAAGGAAAGGGCAGAAAGAGGGAAAAGGAGAAAGAGAAAGATGGAAAGGAAGGAAGGAAGGAAGGAAGGAAGGAAGTGAAGGAATACTTCCTTCCGTCCGTCCT